>NC_087145.1:7092654-7699719 GCF_030705265.1 Helicoverpa armigera | reverse complement strand
CGAGGCGGTGCAGCAACGTCCGACATGTGCAGGCGAGACAGAGCTTCTGGTAATGCAGGGGGCGGCGGGGGCGGGGCGTAGTGACCGGATAGGGCTGATTCTACTTCACCGGCAGCGCTGATTATCTGTAAACCACAATTAAGTTTAAGTAAGCTGTTCAAAGTGAAAGTTTCTGACCCAGTACCTGGATGTCTGAATTTTAGGACACCCTGTGTCACCCTGATTTTTTTGACGGTCTCATGAAGTCCACTCTTTATAATGGTGTAACAAACTTCACTTTTGCTAAAAGCCCTGATGCTTTGAACCTGGCGCGGATGGCGGCCTGCAGACAGACTGCTGCAGTAGCAGTACTGACCTCACTGTTAGCAGTCCGCCAGGCAGCAGCCTGGGCGCGGTCCCCGAGCGCCACAGCCTTGGCGCGGTGCACGGCGGGCGGGATGGCGGCCTGCAGGCACTGCTGCAGTAGCAGTACTGACCTCACTGTTAGCAGTCCGCCAGGCAGCAGCCTGGGCGCGGTCCCCGAGCGCCACAGCCTTGGCGCGGTGCACGGCGGGCGGGATGGCGGCCTGCAGGCACTGCTGCAGTAGCAGTACTGACCTCACTGTTAGCAGTCCGCCAGGCAGCAGCCTGGGCGCGGTCCCCGAGCGCCACAGCCTTGGCGCGGTGCACGGCGGGCGGGATGGCGGCCTGCAGGCACTGCTGCAGTAGCAGTACTGACCTCACTGTTAGCAGTCCGCCAGGCAGCAGCCTGGGCGCGGTCCCCGAGCGCCACAGCCTTGGCGCGGTGCACGGCGGGCGGGATGGCGGCCTGCAGGCACTGCTGCAGTAGCAGTACTGACCTCACTGTTAGCAGTCCGCCAGGCAGCAGCCTGGGCGCGGTCCCCGAGCGCCACAGCCTTGGCGCGGTGCACGGCGGGCGGGATGGCGGCCTGCAGGCACTGCTGCAGTAGCAGTACTGACCTCACTGTTAGCAGTCCGCCAGGCAGCAGCCTGGGCGCGGTCCCCGAGCGCCACAGCCTTGGCGCGGTGCACGGCGGGCGGGATGGCGGCCTGCAGGCACTGCTGCAGTAGCAGTACTGACCTCACTGTTAGCAGTCCGCCAGGCAGCAGCCTGGGCGCGGTCCCCGAGCGCCACAGCCTTGGCGCGGTGCACGGCGGGCGGGATGGCGGCCTGCAGGCACTGCTGCAGTAGCAGTACTGACCTCACTGTTAGCAGTCCGCCAGGCAGCAGCCTGGGCGCGGTCCCCGAGCGCCACAGCCTTGGCGCGGTGCACGGCGGGCGGGATGGCGGCCTGCAGGCACTGCTGCAGTAGCAGTACTGACCTCACTGTTAGCAGTCCGCCAGGCAGCAGCCTGGGCGCGGTCCCCGAGCGCCACAGCCTTGGCGCGGTGCACGGCGGGCGGGATGGCGGCCTGCAGGCACTGCTGCAGTAGCAGTACTGACCTCACTGTTAGCAGTCCGCCAGGCAGCAGCCTGGGCGCGGTCCCCGAGCGCCACAGCCTTGGCGCGGTGCACGGCGGGCGGGATGGCGGCCTGCAGGCGCTGCTGAGCGGAGGACAGGGCTCGGGCGAACTCCTGGTCTTCAGTGTTGTCGCGTTCAGCTCCTCCGACGAGCAGTACGCGGTTTGCCAGTCTGAAGAAACAGACATAAACTGCTTAAGAAGACACCCTTTAATAACCCGGTCGAGGCGAAGCACGGTGCCAATCGCGGTGAAGCGAGCGTTGAGAGGCACACAAAATGGTGTACAAGTTCCAGCGGCAGTCTTGGGGCGCGAACCGCGACGCGGTATGCTTCGCGTGACGAGCCGCGTGGCCGACGCGGTAGTACATAGAGGAGCATATCATCGTTACTGCCACTAGATCAACATTCAAACATTTCGTTGGTTTCGGTCAATTCCCTTATCTCCAACTTCTCACCGAATCAAAAACAGATAGAGCCTATTAAAGCGCTGATTTATCTGCCTTATTTGAATAAACGCTAGATAATGCTGAGTAATGATATTTAATCTATATGAATATGAGCGAAATACAATAAATAAGCGGGTTAAGCTCGCCGTTGTACATAATCTTTCTGTATTGTTAATGAATGTCTGTGAATATAAACAAATTAACACAAGCACCTACCTGGCAATAGCAGAAGTATTATCAACCATCTTCTGCGAGTCGTTGTTGCGAATAGCATCCTCACACAGGTATGTATGCTTCTGCATCAATTCACCTGCAAGGATAAAAATTATCTATCTCTTTAACGAATTTTTCTAAACGAGAAAGAGCAAAGAAAGGGATAGGAAGATGAAGGTAAAGAAAAGAAAAATGGAACAAGTAATGGGAAGAGGATGGAATAAAGAGACATAATGGGAGAAGTATTATAATAGAGGGAAGCAGAATACAGACATATGAGTAGTGAGGAAGATAGACGGGGATATTACAGACACTTTGTTAGATACACCAATTATAACATTTGTATTCTTAAATATGTATCCAATTAAGTAACACAAAGCGACGAGAATGGGATAAAAAAAAATCTATCGTTAAATCTCGATTCCATTCATATTTATGCCAATAACATACAATTCTATGAAGGTCATTCTGAAAAAATACAGACTTAAACCTCCCGGAAAGGATTGAGCAGAGACTCAAAAACCTGCCAAAATAGATAACAACTCACCAGCAGTCCTCACAAAGTCGAGGGGATCTACCGCCTGGTCACACAGGTCGCGTACGCGCAGCACAGCTTCAGCGTACTGGTTCTTCAAGTTGTTGAAATGTTCCTCTGCCACCTAGATTGTCAATAAGTTTACATGTTTTATCTTCATGAATATGGGTGAGAGTAGAGATTTGCAATCTCTAATATGACACACATCATCATCTCCCGAGCCTTTTCCCACTTTTTTTTCATGTGACAGACTTGGATGTGTAATGTACAAACACAGCCCATTAACCTATCTCAACCTATAAAACGTCAATAGATTTTATTCTTTTCACAATAATGGAAGATTAATTTTCGATTGGTAAAATTTGACAGACATGGGTGCCTGCTGGCGTCTGTACTCCGTACATTTTCTTTGTATGTCTCCACGACATGACCAGTTTTGAACGCTCCCCATGCTATAGACACAAAGATAATGTACATGTATATTTACACACAAATATAGCTCACCAGATATCTTGAAATCATAAATTATATAACAGCTAGTTACAGATGAACTTCGTTAGTTTAAAAGAAAGCTTTTATTTGGTCTGCTTTTTTTTGCGAAGTATTTTAGAGATGCTGTGCTGATCACAAGTTTTAAGGAATAAGATTAGGAAGATCCAATCTTAGTTAAAGCTGAAGTATATAATACATTTTATACACATAAAATAAGTACAAACAGATATATATGTTACCTTGCTATCAGGGTTGTAGAGCCTGATCTTGCCAGCTAAAATCAGTTGTGGTGACAGTTTCTCCACCTAAAATACACAATGTAATATGTATTTTTATTGCAATTTATTTTACATTAGATAGTAGGTGTATGAAGTTTATATGTAATACATAGTCTAGTCAATTTAAACATTTGAAGTTACATAATTTTTTTGGTCTAATTTGACCGGACTAACAATAAACATTATTAGAAGTTATTTAACGGAATGACGCAAGATACACAAGCTCTAATGACATTGTCGGTCGAGTTTTTAATGTAGTAAGTTTACTCTATGGTTTTTGGTTATGTCCATTTTTTGTTAAATTTTAGCGTCGATCTTTTCGGCGAAAAACCATCGTGTTCCGTCGTAGGCCTTTTATGTACCAGGGCCGCGGTCCCGCAGCCCCGGCAGGCCTTGGCCTTGCTGGGTATGTACCTGTCTAGCATTCTGCGTGAGCTGATCAGCGAGGCGCTTGTTGTGTCCGCAGCCGGCCGCCACCACGTCCGCCGCCGCGCATGCGCGCTGGCTGAACGCTGCTAACGCTGCCGCCTTCTCGTGGAACTGACTCTCGCGACCTGGGGTGCCTGGGAGAGGAACAGGAGGAAATCAAAATCAAGGCACTTTTTGAAGGTCAAAATGACAAAAGACGGCCCTCAAAACGCCCGCCCTGAGTGTATACTTCCTATGTGTTTTTGCTGGGAAGAAGAGACGCAACGAACTCCCCAGCTACACATAGGAAGATAAATAGATGGAAAGATTATTTTTTATTGTATGTATCAACACCAAGAATATTAACAACATAGGAAATCACAAGACACAAAGAAAGTATAATTGGCGGAATTAATCCGCCAAATTAAACTAGCGATCCTCTCCGACTTCCCAAGTCAAACCGACTCTGTCCGAAAGGATTTTCATGTGTTTTTTTTTTAATAAAATGATTAAAGAGAAAGGTTTATATTTATTGTGGGATGACTGTGCGTGTATTGACTGTGCGATTGTATGCATGCTGGAGTTGATGCTGCTATACGTGTATCGTTTGTATCGTTCTGTAGACATTTTCTGTGTTCAGGATAGCAACTTTATGTAGGGTTTGAAAAGTATTTGGTAGACTTACTACCAAATACTTATTACCAAGGCAAGGTTATTACAGACTGAGTATTATAGTTATTTCCTGTATATTTAAGTTTTATGATTTACTAACTTTTTTGAATATAACATGTTGGTGCCTGATAATAAAGTTAAAATAAATAATATTACCCATAGGCGCATTGACAGCGTCGGTGAAGTGCCGCAGCGGCGCGGCCACGTCGATGAACTCCTCCACCACGCGGTTCACCACCGCCCTCTCCGTCGCTCGCTTCAGCTCGTGCAGCTTGTCTGTTAGCTCCCTACGAATAAGTAAACAAGCTCATATACAAGCTGTTGATTTGCATCCGTGCCATATTCAAGAAGGTAATTATGCTAATGATTCTCGACCCAAATCAATAAAAAAATTGTTACGTAATTTTTTTTTCGGAATTCCTTAAATGTCATCTAGCCTTATTTAAACTTGTAGCGTATGTTACTGGCGTTAAAACCGTGCTGCTCCCTCACACAAACGCAAACACAAAGCATACGCAACGATCACTCATAAATTTCATTCATAAAATTGGATTACTTCGGAAATACCACGACATTACAATGACAAAAAAAGCAGTCCTCCTCCTGAACTATGGCACAAATGCAAATCAACACCTTGTATACTATTATACTGTCAATCTTCAGTCACACGCTCGAAATAGTATATCCAGTATTAAAATATCGAAAATGAGTTCTATTGCGCAATATAGATGCATATACACACTTAACAGAAATAATAATAGAAGGGGAAAAATATGCGTCATAAAATAAAAACCTTCAATCAGGTAGCTGAGGATGAAGCTACATCCCAATCTCGAGTCATCTATATAAATGAGCCCCATGCCATGGTAACAATCATAACACTCAGTTATATTTTTTACTGATGAACCTACAAATAGAAGTAAACTAACCTGGTAATAGCACGCGCCTCCTCACTATCTCCCTTCCCGCTGGCACACAAGTCAGCCAACTTGTCAGACAGCCGCTGTACTTCTGAACATAGTTGCAGAACTTCTGCCTTCTCACGACCTTGGAGACCGTCAGCGATCTGTTAGGTAAACAACAGTTCTGACAAAAATCTTTATAACAAACCTACCCTAATGGGTAATCAAATTCAGGCTGTAAGAGTCAGGCCCGGTTTCATTGGTTACCGATAAAGTGTCAGTTAGTTATCTGAAAGTTAATGCTATCTGCCAGATAAAAGCTCTGCTTATAATTTCTGCCAGATATTGGTATCTAAGACCTCTGAACCCCAACCAAAAGTTATAATTTATGTGTCAGATAGGTTCCTGATAGGCTTTCAAAGACTTTACATGTATCTGTTACTGGGGAGTTGGTTCCACCACTTCTTCTTCCCAGTAAAAACACGTAGAAAGTGTTAAAGGGTGGGCGTCATTTTTTATAAATTTATTTGACGTTCGAAAAATGCTGTTTTGCAGTCAAGTTTAAACAAATGATTTTTTTTAATCAGTAGCTTGTGAAACTGGGCATCAGAATATAATTAAGACTACAAAGAGTCTTTGCAGATATTAAGTGTCATGAATTCTTACCCTCTGTCCTTGGGAAACAATGCTGTTGATAGCTTTCTGACCCTCAATCCTGGTGACCGGGTCCGCTGCCGGGTGTAACAGCCACTTGTGGGCTGTCTCCAGTCTAATACAAACATACAAAATAATGCTAATTGTGTCCCTATACAGTGGTTTTATCGGTTCTATACATAAAAAATATATTTTTAGGTTTGATGGTTAATTTATTCTTCCTAAAACTTCGTATTTTAATTTAGTTTGATTATTAACGCACGGTATGTTCAATCATATTTAGAATACCCGCACACTACAATATTTTTTACAATATTTAGGCTCATAAACCATTATGTAAATGAATGGCAGTAGACACATAACAACGATCAGGTATTTGGCCTGTATCAGACCGACTGAAAACTTTGAATGCAATCCAATTTTTTATTAAAGTTTTTGTTCTTACCATTGGGCTAACTGTCGGTCCAACCTTTAGTCTGAAGTGTGCGGATAGGCTTATAGGTAAAAATGTTAAATAAGAAATCTCACCTGGCCTGCATGGTCTTCCCGCCCTGCTTCTCAGCGGCCCTCACTCCCTCATTCACGATGGAGTCCAGCTCGTTGATCTGGTGACGCAGGTCTGACGCCAGATTCAATGCCTGCGAGAAAAACATGGTATTAGCTCTCAAATCATCATCATCTCCCGAGCCTTTTCCCAACTATGTTGAGGTCGGCTTCCAGTCTAACCGGATGCAGGTGAGTACCAGTGCTTAAAAGGAGCGACTGGCCTATCTGACCTCCTCAACCCAGTTACCCGGGCAACCCAATACTCCTAGGTTAGACTGGCTGTCAGACTTCTGACTACCCGTAACGACTGCCAGAGATGTTCAATGATAGCCGCAGGTTTCAAATATGCAAGACATTATACTAAGTTCACCACAATGAGATAAACTCTGATATCACAAACAGGCACTTAAACGTTATCAGTTATTTGACCATGAAGGGGTAATTTTCACGTTCACCGCCTTGAAGAAAACATTACCAAACAATACCTTTAAAAATTCAGAAGTCAAAATCATGACATATTAGTATATCATATTTAGGTCTTTAGGTACTACGAATATCAGTACTATATTTTTTTTGCCGTATTATATCCGTAGACAACAAATCCACAGATAATGCCTAATATACATAGTTAGCCTTAATTACCTTGGGTTCTCTGCCGTGTCCATACTGTCGCTCGTCACAAAGATGGTCTGCATTGATGCCACCGGATCTAGGAAAAGAAAAATATACATATAGCAGTCAAGCAGAAGTAAATATTCTGACACTTAACCTAGCACTCGCATGCCACTAAGATGCGAATGGGTTCATATTGAATCACGTTATGGAAAGTTTAAGACGGCCGTGATATAAACGTGAGAGTTTTATCCCAGGTTAAGAAACTTTGATCTGTACTAAAATTCCCTATTTTTCAAATAGCTGCTAACACTAATCTTGACGAGTATGAAGTTAACTGTATAGCGTCAGACTACAATACGATAGGCCCATAACAGCTCTTTCAAATCTAGCAGTTTATCTCATGTAGAAGAACCGACAAGAAACCCCTTTCAAACAATTTGCAACTAGTGTGACGTTTCATAGGAGCCTGCAAAGGCCTGTTTAAAATTAAATCATTTGACTTTGACAAAATAGTGTTCTAGTGTGATTGCAGGTGGTACCTGGCGAGTCTCCTGGCAGCATCAGCAGGTTCCGGCGCCAGGTGTTCGGCAGCACGTTGAGATGATGTCAGCACACTGCGGATAGCTCTCTCGCCTGCACTGTTGCGCTGAGCCTCAGGGTCCTAGAGTACATGAAATAATTTTAAACGATTCTTACAGTGAGTTGCAGTCAACTATAACGAACCATTTTCAACATTCATTTCATTTAAAAAATGAACAATAAACTTTTGGCAAAAGGTCGGTTGCTAATAGAATCGTCTTCGGTTAAACTTTTAAGTAGACAAGAAGAAAGAAAAGGAAATATTTCGAGTAATATTTACACTACACACAATTTTTTTTTTAAACCTCCAATAAAATAGAAGTTATAACTATTTAAAATACGATGACCACACATTTTACCAAACCGTTTAAAAATTGTGAACTTTTTATCGAGTTAATATTGATTTCTCAATAACAAACTAGGACTCACATTAAGGAACTCATGCGCAGCTCCGATCTTGGCGTGTATCTGTTGCTGCAACGCCTTCAGCACCGCCACGTTGTCCTTCTCGCCACCGTCTTCCACGTATGATGTTAGTTGCAGCACACTGAAAGATAAACGTTATTATTTACAATTTGTTGTAAACGTAAAGTAATATTTTTCACATTTACCATCTGCCTTTTTCTTAACTATTTTGGGGTCGACTTCCAGTGTGTGTCTTCGGTGAGCGAATGCAGCTGAATAACAGTATCACATTTAGAGATAGCCTATCTCACCTCCTCAACCCATTTACTTTGACAACCTAACATCCCGTGGTAAGACTGGTTGACTGGATTTCGAACATTAGAACCAAGCAGTAAAATTATTAATTTTGATCCTCAAAGTGGCATCCATCTTCTGTTATCAACATTTTGCAGATCGTGGTTTAACATAAAATAATCCCCATAACATTTTTAATAAATATATTATTGTATACACTCACCGAATGATCTCGTGTATTTCATCCGCCATCCTTTGAGCGAGATAGTTTCTGTTCTCAGCAGCCTCCTCCATGCCTTTGCCTCCTGTAATAAAAACGTACAAACAATTAAGTTTTGTTCTTTCAAAATTAAATGAATTATTAGTTAACTGGACACGTTAGGCAAATGCATCCAGAGAGGTGGGCCAATATTGTCACCTAGTAAACATTGCAAACGGCGTATATGGATGGGATGACGGGATGATTTGGACGTCTACAACTTTTTTGGAACATTCGAAGGATCGGAAAGTGTCAAGACGAGATGGGGAGTTCTATACCCAAAGGTAGTTTTTCCTACAGGCTAAAGAGAAACCAAAAACCAGTCAAGAAGTGTCTCAGGCTAAGCAGTTCAGTAGCATGAGTTGTCCTTAGTTTAAGCAACGCTTCGCGCGGTCGGTTTTTGTTTGGGAAACTTTTTATCCATATTGGTGTCCTTTGTGATTCTGAAGGCACGTAGTTCTGTCATACACGCGACACTTACCCTCAGTGAGGATGTGTATGTACATCTTCATGGAGCAGATGAGCACGGGCGCGAGCTGTTTCACGCTGTCCAGGCAGCGAGTCAATGTGTCCGCGTGAGGCGGGTGGGTCAACTCCGCTGCTCGGGCTGCCACCTACATAACACAAAATTATTACAAAATATGGGGGAATATTAAAAAAGAAAAATACTCTGGAAACCTATTAAAACTTCTCCATAATCACCATTTTCCCAACCCTATGCCATCAATTACACTAGTTTACATGACTTTTGTTCATGAAATGGAATACATACGGTTACATTACTTTGGGTATCTACATCTCGGAAAAAATATTTAAAAAAATCCAGCACGTCAGGTTTTTGAAATATTTATTAAGAAGATTTTTACAAAAAACACATCTAAATAAACGATAGACAGTTAAAAATGGGTAATTTTTGCTCTTTTTTTATAAATATTTTCATCTGTATCTCTCACAACAGACCAACAATAGTCCCCTAGCATGTTTTCGACCCAAAAACCTTGATAATTTTGCTCAAATAATTTTAAATCTTGGTGAAATCGCTCACCGTGTTCATCACTCACACTACCAAGATTTTCTGGAAAAAAATCTAAGTAGGAATGCAAAAAATGAATTTTTTGTGACATATTTACACCCATACGCTCATAATTATGCAATAAATTTACGATCTCTTTGTAATTATCACTTTTTTTATTGCCTAAAAAAATTTTAACGACACTTTTGAAAGAGTGCCAGGCTGCTTTTTCTACATCGGTTAAAAGGCTCTCGAATTTTGTATCGTCCAATATTCTCCTGATTTGAGGACCCACAAATATTCCTTCCTTTAATTTAGCAGCAGAAAGATTCGTAAATACAGAGCAGAGATATTGAAATGCAGGCTTGGACTTATCCAAAGCTTTGGTAAAATTTTTCATCATTGGTTTACCAAATTTCAGTGATCTATTTTTACCTGAATACCAGGAGCTGAGGACCAATCTGCAATTAGTGCAAATCACATGAGGAACCCAATTTTTATCTTGATTTGACACCAGAAATCCAAAATATTGTATATAGGCTTCATGCAATGGTTTTGTTAAAGGGAAACCACGATTTAATTGAACAATTTTCCCACAAACATAACAAAATCGATCTGGATGTAGTTTACACACTCTAGATGACATTTTTATATAAAAATTAGACTTTTGATTCACACAGTTGTTTACAAAACAGAACGATAAACGCATTTAAACAATTGCGGGTAGATTAAAAAAAAGTCATCGATATCTCCGAATTGTGACGTGCTACGAAAAATAAAAATATATTTTTTTAGTAACCGTCCATAGCCTACTTAAATAATATAGGTTTCATTTCATGAACAAAAAAAAAATATTTTTTTGTAAACTAGTGTTATCAGCAATCATCTTTGTCTTCATTCCCACCCACTCTTTCGTGCCATCCAAAAAACACACATTCCAGATTTGCCCTTACTTCAAAACGTAGTCAAGTATGTAAAGCTTGCTTACCTCTCTGGCGGCCCTGGAGAGTGCTGGCGAAATGTCTCTGAGGAACTGCACCAAGTCTTCCATCGTATCTATGACCTCCGCCACTCCTAGGTAGTCCAGCACCTAGAAGTTTTCAATTAAAGAATATAAGTTATCTTCATCATCACCATCAGTGGGCATCAGAAGTCTCCTTGTCGTAATAAGATATAGTTTCATTTCTAACTTTACGTATTTCCACAAGTTATACAATAGAAAGGCACATAATATAACACTTCCCACGGTATTACGTGACACAATACCTATGAACTGGGTTTTAGAACAGAAACTATGTGATTACCAATGGTACGTTCATTTTCCCATAGAAATATGTAAAAAATGCGAACATATTTTCGTCATGCAAGATTAGAAAACTTACGTATACAAGGCTTCCAGGGAAATGTAGTACAGTGCATTAAGTAATCGAGATAAGATTATACGTTCCAGTTCCATAGAGATTTTAGTACAATTTATTTAATTGAACTTTACAGCCCCAACTATACGAGCCCCAAATTTTTGCAACCCTTTAAATTCATACACTTGTTTGTGATACAAGTGCATTTAAAAGGTTACTAACCTTTTTACACTCCTTAACGATCTTCCTAACTTCTGACTCGTCGAAACACAGCAGCAAGGCAGACGTGCCCTGCAAGATTCCTCTCGAACCTTCGATCAGCTTCTTCCTGCAAACCACACTTATCTTGAGCTCCTTCACATGGGCGTCACACGACTCGAAGGAAAAGAGGCTTGCGTCAACAGACATTGACATCGTGGCTGCATATGCAAGAAGGAACCGAACCTTCCGTGCCAACCATGTCTTAAAAGAACTCTTAAAAGTTCAAACTACCCTTTCGTGCAATGGGTAGATGACCTTACAATTTTGCAGTATCGATTAGAATTCTGAATGAAAAACGAGTAATCGATTGTGAAACAGCTGCGGAAGCTTACATAAGAAATGGGATTGTTTAGTTTAGAGGTATTTATGATAAGCATTCCGCAACAATATGGAAGCTTACATAATATGTCAGCGTCTTGGAAACAATCATTTTTAACTTTCCGGATTTTACAATCATTGAACTTTTTGCTTTTAGTAATGACTAGCTGGTGCCCGCGACTTCGTCTGCGCAGGTTTAGTATTTCGAACAATATGTTTACAAATTGTAGCCTATGTGTTATTCTGATGTATAAGCTATATTATTGTAAAGTTTCATTAAAATCCATTCAGTAGTTTTTGCGTGAAAGAGTAACAAACATCCATACATCCATACATACAAACTTTCGCGTTTATAATATTAGTAGGATTAGTTCATCTGCATCATTGTTACGTAAATACGTACACGATTGCTAGTAACCAATTAATTTGTCATCATATACTCATCTGACCTCTGGCTATGACTTGCCTGTCATGGCCGGTAGCATCAAACTACAAACTATTATTAAATATGTAGATGATACGTCACTTAAATAAGAATCCCTCAAGTTACAATCCTCGACAAATATATGTATCCTACTCTTATCAGTATGGAATTTTGGGGACCCAATATTTTGTCAATGGCAGCATGCATATCTTTCGCTGTGCGGGTGTTGTGGTACATTGGGCAACACAGAAGGTACCGTAAATAAAAAGATCAGTATAGAATCTTGCGGACCTAAAGACCACCTTACCTTGCAGGTCCTGAGAAAGGATCAGCTCTCAACATATCGGAGGCCTGCTGCAGCAGAGTGGCAGCTGTCTCCACACGGTGTAGTGCGCTCGGCATGTCGTGTCTGAGGACCGAGTCTTCTGAAGACTCGATTGTCTCGTGGCCGACCTGGGGAGATTGTTCAAAGTATTTTGACGATATGTCCTGAACTTAAAGACCCCAAAATTATGTTGGCGAGATCTAGAGCTTGAACCCGACATCCCCCTAATCGAATTTGCAACATTCTAGACAAGACCAACAAAACAGTCATCTTTCATTAGAAAAAGTTCTTAAGGTGAGAGCTTTGTGTTCATAGCTAGAAACTTAAAACAGTCATTAAAACGTTATCCGATTTTTATAGGTAATTCTGTACTTTCTTCGACAAGTCTTTTTCTTTGACATTTAATATAAGGGAGCAAATTAGAGCTAAACTCACCTTAACCAGGTTATTGACGGCGAGAGACACGGCTTGCACCGGCCTCGCCAGGTCAGGCATTGCGTTGCCATCTTCTGCTTCTTCATGGAGGATCACCAGACGAGAAACCTGGAGACGAAAGGAACACAAGTTTAGAAAACAGGTAAATAAATAATTAACAGCATACGTAGATGCCACGGTAAAATACGGCAACGGCAATAAAATAGATAACCCTACCTATAACCAACGTGTTTAATCGGTGAAGAGGAAGTAACCTTAAGTTCTTCATAAAAATCTTGACGTACTCGAACGTAATTCTTGCAATTTGAGTCTAGAAGATGCTGAATTATTCGCTCATAACGCCCTTGAAATAGGCAACTACTTTTTTGGCTAGCAACTTTATATCTTGGCAGTCGAACACTAGACGGTTGTTTACCAAACGATCCATGGAACACCACTTTTCAGTTTCTTGACATTTGCTCCGCTTTGTGAAACGTCCATAAATTATAAAACGCCACTTCGTCTCGCTCACGTGACGGAGGCTATTAACATAAGCTCGAACTTTAAAGTTTAAGATGATATGCTAGAATTGTGATGGATTATCCTAATAGGTGATGGAACATAAGTGGTAGAGTATTTAAGTAGTACCCTATTTAGAAACAAATTGTATAAACCAACTATATTGTATTGCAAGTACTCAACTAACTCCAGAATATTGATGACTGAGCGAGTAAAAGTATCTTCTAAAAGTTTTTCCAATCCATCAAACCATGTTACGTAAAATCATAGCATATAACACAGCTACAATAACTTATTTGATCTCCCAATTACCAGAACATTCCCTCATAATTTTCGTCTCCACTATCACAAGTAGACGATGCAGAAATATGTATACCATTCTCCTTATCTAAAAGTAAGAAGAGCAAACAATGCATAACGAGGCTTATCTATAACTTCATAACTTTCTCTGACATTAAGCCGTTGCCCGTTCACTGCAGATAACTAAGTCGTTGTGTCTGCATTCTACACTTGCATTTTGCAATCGGATAGTCATGTATAGGAGTGCATTCAGGATTAGTAAGTACGTCAGGCTGCAGGCATTCTTGCGAGCTATTTATTCTGAATGTCAGATTTGTAAAGGGCCCTTTATTTTGTATGAGATGGAACTGTCTTATTTTCGTTAAGAAACAGCTTGTATTTTACCAACTTTTTTATTTGCCTCCTAATACTGACATACTTGAATCTTTAATTAAACAAAGGATTTAAGGATTTCATCATGTTCGTTTAAAAAGATATCTGTTCAAAAACCGCTAACATAAACAGGCATAAACTTATATTGCAGAAGATGCCCAT
Source organism: Helicoverpa armigera (assembly GCF_030705265.1). Taxonomy (NCBI): domain Eukaryota; kingdom Metazoa; phylum Arthropoda; class Insecta; order Lepidoptera; family Noctuidae; genus Helicoverpa; species Helicoverpa armigera. The sequence goes on along the minus strand of NC_087145.1, from coordinate 7,685,493 downwards.
TTATCGACTACATAGCAACCAAACAATAAATTAAAGCTATCATTATTCCTAACAACAATAGCAAATATTTCAGTACTGCAGCATTAGACACGCCATCAATATTGATTACTATCAATTTTCAATCGTCTTGTCTCAAGAGCCTAAACGCCAGACGCCAGGTAAGGTACCTACGAGATACCGCTCGCCATATAAGGTGCGCGCACGCAACAAGCCAACGCAACATTCATTCATGGTTTTTTGTACTATGTAAGTACGAGTACTTTGTTTTTGTTTGGGCTTTCGATTTTAATCTTGATGTATGCCAGTAGTGTCGGTGTTATGAAATTGTAACTGTTTTGTGTTTGTCACGTATTTACTGGTACATATTATACTCTCATGACATACATATGTCTTGCTTTCTGATTACTCAGTACCAAGCTTCCAACTTAATTCCACGTATGTTTGTCTGTCTCATAAAGTCTTTGGTCTGTCTACTCTACATGTCTTACTTAACTCTCTCTACATGTCTAAATTCTAATAGGTTTTAGTTATTTCTACTTCTACATAATCGTTATCAAACCAAACGAACTCTAATTTTCAAAAAGCTTTTATCCTAAACCTGCCACTATCTCCCACTTAGCAATAAAACCATCTTATCGAACAGAACCCATTCCAGAAATGACTCCAATCTTTTTACCTTCGTGACTTTTACAAATCACCCCTGTTCACCAGGGGTGCGTCGGAAAGGGCGCGGTATTTCCACCCCTGACGAGACAGCCTTGGGTCTGATTGTGTTTGTCCAAGATGATTATGTGGCCGTCGGGGCTAAATGGCTGCGGAATCGTATTGGCGAGTGTGACGGTTGTTTGTTGAGTGTTCAATTCGGAAATGATGCTAAATTGAGTTGCGAAAGCAATGCGGATACTTAGAGATGCTCAGCAGTTACAGTCAGACAATTTTGTTTTAAATAAATAACGATTTTAAACAGCAACAGTGTAAAGACAACATGTATTATTTAAATAAACGTAGGAGTAGATTCGAAAACGCGAACAAAAACATCTTCCAGACCGTCCTATGCATCATACAAGGAAAATAAACAGAGTCTGCGCATTTATGCCTAAACATGTATTCCCAGAACCAGATAGGCATGCAGTAACAGGTATAACGTATCGACGCGAGCCACTGGGTCAAGGTGAAGCCGAGATGTTAGCTCTGGCAGGGGCACTAGCTAATCTAGGTGTACATTTTCAGTGTTTACAATTCCAGAACAAAGAAAATATTCTGCTATACTTACTTTTGGCATAGAAAACCCCTAAACTGATCATTCCTCACCTTTCAAAGAGTCATCAATCCAATTGGAGACCCATTCAAGACCTGATTGGTTACACACACTTTGGCAAATAAACGCACAACTAAAGCGCCGGAAACCTTTTGTGCATAGGTATCTACTTATGGAAGAAATAAAGATGATGCATAAGCATGATGAATGGACAACGATGCAACATTGATGCAGATGCTACAATAAGTGCTTTTGCAATATGTCGACTCTAAATTGCCAATAAGTTATGAAGCATCGAATCGCTGATGTAATTGCATCAACTGTTAGATTCCGTGTGAACTAGGCGTTTGATTCAAGCGAAAGTCTAGAGCTTGTATAACTTTACCTACTATTGGATGGAAGTATAATTGCAGTGCATTTGAAAACTCAATTTTATTGACATGGAACTAATCATGCTTTCCAGTTTAAATTAAGTTTAATCTCTTGCTGGCACAGTTATGTTCTTGTTATTTTCCTCTTTTAATCACATGATGCCTGTTATTTGGATGCCACAGAGGAGCTCTTAAATAAGCTTGAGCGGTTGCAAAATTTATGTATTCGTTTTGTTTTCAACCTAAAGAAATATGATCATGTTTCTCATTTTCGCAAAGAACTCAAGTGGCTCCCTATTCGTCTTCGCAGGAACACGCGCATTTTGTGTCTCCTTTTTAATATCCTTTTTAATCCCAAATCTCCTTCCTATCTGCGAGAACGCTTTTCATTTGTTCGCTCGCCTGATGCGCTCTGTAGAACGCATCTCAAATCTCTCCTTAAAATCCCCTCCCATTCCACTGACTTTTATTCCTTCTCCTACACAGTAAACGCAGTACGGTTGTGGAATTCGCTGCCGCCTGAATTAAGGAACTGTCAAACTGTTGCTACTTTTAAACAGAAACTCAAAAGTTACTATTTGTCCTCCTCTTCTTCATAGAGTCATTTTATAAATTATGTATTTTTGTATGTATGTATTATCTTTTGCTTTATATATGTATATATGTGTGTAATTTATATATCTTTACTATGTCCTTTTACACAGTCTATCTACCTACTTCTCTTCATTCTAACTCTCCTACTACGGGTCTGCTGGAAGAGATTTCGATTTAGAAATAAGCAGTACCTTTGTACTATTTCTATTCTATGTCTATTTCTTTTATATGTTCACTGTGTACATAAATTGTTAAATAAATAAATAAATAAATAAATAAATAAAAATGACAATGTGTCAGTCAACATTGGCTTTATTGGGTTCATTGGGTCTAGTGTTGAAGATTGGCTATAACTGGTGCAACATTTAACTAAGATGAACTGCCAACGACACTCCTCAATGCAAATATGTCCGTAAAACCCTCCCAACACATGAATATGGCAAATAATAAAATCTAAGTTCGAGCGGTGTCGTAATATTATCTCCAATAAGTCCACGGCCACTACCACGCGTGGGCGTCGACCATATGGTGAGTTTTAGCGGTGACAGCTACGCTATTATAAAATTGAACTAAGATAATTTCTTCACGGCATTTTCACTTATTGATTTTGTAGAATTGAAGTTTCTTCAGAGCCATTTCTCGGCATGATGCCAGTTAGCTGCTTGAAGGGTGTTGCGCTTGACAAAATAGATTTCATTGCAAAAAGGCGAGTCTAAAATCAATCATGAAGATATTCAGATTTCCTTTCAAGATGACCTAGCTAAATAAGAGAAGTCAAACTTTTTGATAATAATCTAGCTTCATAAGACGGGTATTCTACTCCATTGCTTTAATCTGAAAGTTTTGAATACAGACATTTGGGAGGTCTAGAAGTCTTTTAAACTACTTTTTATACATATAATCCTAACCGGCAATTCGCCGAAACGAGGGTCACTGGAGAGCGTAATTTAATACCAGACCGAACCAATCCGAAAAGGATTAGGTGGTTCGAGAGAAATACCAGTATCCAATTTAATCGGTTCTATTTAGCTTTCACAGCGGAACAATGAAAGCTTTATGGTTTAAAAATAAGTATATCCAGTTCTAAATCAATCAAAGAAAGCTTATGCTGTGAATTATGGTGATGGCCGATTATGTTAAGTGTTTCCGAGCGAAGAATTTCGAAGTAACATAACTTGTGAAAGGTTTATACATTTATTGATTGACGTCTTACAAACAGAGAATGGTTTGATACACGAACACTATGTTTTGAAGTGTAACAATAGATCTTAAAGAAATATTCATGATAATCGATCCAAAGAATCCTAAGGATCCTCCTATAAAAGAAAGCTTTCACTTGTAGGACTTTATTTAAATTTGATTATAATGAAGTAGCCATCAACCACACGTGCCCAATGAAGACGGTAATTTGGAGCATCGAGCGTAACAAACATGTTGAACATATAGATTTACTCACTAAACCAATTAATAAACCACAAAATACAATGTCATACGGACAGCGACCTATTTGTATTATGAAGATATAATTTTTATTCTAAGTAAGAGTGAATAACAAATAACAAAGGTTACAAAATGAAAAATCATTATTTTATTTACTTACTAAAACCACAACATAATAACTAATTTAACTTTGAGTTCCAAATAAAAGTCAGAAATATTTATTTATCACTCAACAAGACAATAACGATCATTAAGCAGACAAAAGGGACGATACCTCAATTACCAGGAAAAATGTTGTACATGCAGAGGAAACCAGTCCTAAATGCACTGACCAATTACCAACGACAGATGCAAGCAACATCTTGGGAGCGCCGCTGCAGTTTCGACAAGGTCATACAAATTAATCGTGAGCATTTTACTAAAGGAAATCAATAAACTCTTGAAGCAAATGAGGAAATCCCGGAGACGGAGATTGTGTCGGATAAAAGCTAGTGATTGGATACAGAACCAATCGAACATACAGAACTAGGTACAAAATCTTTTGTGGCATATCTCAGTTTCGGGATGTGAAAATCCGCAAATCTTTTTTTTAGACGGGAAATCATCAAATGACTGTCAACACCCAACCATGTTCCTTCCGAGGGTAGATAGCTTTTAAATTGGAAATTATAGATCTAGAATAAACTCTATACATTTATTGTATACTTAGAGCTGTAACGTCTACTAATACCCATGGGTAAGATCATTTCTTTAGCGTAGGCAACTATAACTTTTAGAGAGCCCTAATACTGTGGCGGATTATGGGGTTATTTTATTAGCAATTAAATAATAAATAATATCTTAGAGTAGGATTTTATGACTTCACTGTCCCTATGTAGTTAATGGGTTCCTTTCAGTTCATGGCTCCTAATAGGCAACAAGCTGTTAGCTGTTACCATAAACGGCGTATAGCCATAAAATAGGCCATAAGTGTATGCTAAACTCTTCATATTGACAGATCGAGATGAGATTGTCAAAAAACTACGTAACTATGCGAAAAGGGAACAAGTTACAAATTACAAGAAACGGTTAACAAAATCTAAACAGTTAACTTCCTGCCAGTCGTCGATAACTCTTATATGACGTCATCATTATTATTGAAACAAGTTTGTCGAAGCAGTCTCAAGTGCCTCGTCTCAGTCATCTCATCTCAAGTATTAACCACGTCACTGAGCGATTGTTCGGACGTGTGACTCCGTTAATCTTTTCGTGTAAAGTTACTTATTAATATTATACTTTCAATTATATTCAAATCAATAAATAATTTACAATAAGATTTCGAAATCAACATAGTGATCAATATACCAATTTATTGAATCAAAAATTGCAAAACGCGAAAGGAGTTTGGCTCTAATTAAAACTTTTTCGCGATCACCAATAGCATTCGTAATTAGAACTAAACGCAAGAACGAATTGTCATATTGTCAGAGAAATGACAGCATCAACTTATGTTGAAACTTGAAACCAGAGTTTTATTTCGCCGAAATGATTAAAGTAATGGAGCCCAAGAAGCAGATATACACACAAAAAGAGAAGAAAGTATTTCTAGAAATATTGAAGAGTTATTCTAAAGTTGTTGAAAGTAAACACGGCCACAGTTCGGCTCTGAAAGCCAAGAACTTAGCTTGGCAAAAAATAGCTGCCGAGTTCAACGCAAACCCGCATACTGAATTGCATGTAAGTATTTATTTGCATATTATACCTACATAAATCAAGTTTCTAATTTAGTGAACTGATAGAATCTCGCGTTTTTGACATTCTCAAGTCTCAAGGACTCAATACTAGTTTTGTTGTTGCACTTTATCAGATTTCAATACATTTATCTAATCTGACATCTTAGAAGTTTATACTTTATTTATTCATCAACCCTTCTTGTAGAGAACACCACAACAACTTCGAAGATTATGGCTGAACATAAAGCATCGCCAACGAGGAGAACTCGCCAAAAAACAGCATCACATACCCATTGGATCTGTGGGTGAACTATCCAGAAACAATGTGTTGCAGATAGCACATGCACTTATAACTGGCATTGATAGTTCTGCAGACTCCGATCTTGTTCTAGGTAAATACCTTTTTATGCAGTTAGATCATCTCCTTTTCATCCTATTATGTCTGATCATTACACTAAATCCCAATTTCCTTGCAGAAAAATTAACAGACAATGACCCACTCCAATCAGTTCAATCAGAATCAAGTCTGTTTTTAAGCGAGGACTCTCAAAATACTTCCGAACAAGAAGCTTCAGCATTGAGGACTGTGAAAATGGAACCGATGTCACCAATCAGTGGCGCATACAATGCAGACGCTATTTCAACGCCTATAGTTAATCAAAACCCACCAGATGTACCCAATAATGTACAGAAGGAAAATCATTTAGATCAAGACAATAATGCTCTGCATCGGAGTATGGAACTTGAGCAGTTGGAGATTGAGCTCCTCAGAGAGAAAGTAAAGGGTGAAAGGCAGGAAAGTAAAAGCAGGGAAGCCCATAATGCAGCGATGCATGATTTGGAAATTCAGATTTTAAAAGAAAAACTAAGAGAGGCTAAAGCGAAAGCTGACTTGGCAGAGTTGAACTTGAAGAGACAAAAATATCGAGATGGTAATGTTATTTTCCTTAATTTAAGTATTTCTGTTCATTTAAATTTTTAACTTCCCATACTTTATGTATTTTCTTTTTCTAATTTTCCAGATTGAAACTTGGAATTAAAATGAGGATGGGTGATAATTTTAAGATAGAAGTAGTTATAATTCAATATTTTATACGTATTTTTTGTTAACATACATTACAAGATAAAAATAAAATCTTAATAGCTTCAAATTTAATGTTTTATATGATTAAAAATACCTATGTCATAAACAATCGATACTTTTACAACGCAGAAAAAAAATAACAACAAAACGGTTACGAAATGGCTCCCGGTTGATTCCAAATTTAAATTTAGGCGCGAACGCGCGCTAAAACTATAACAAACGGCCAGTGAGTCAGCGTTCAAACATAGAATATTTGATTTTAATATCACCTGGCAACATTATCGCGCTGCACAATGTTTACGAGATCCAACTTCTTTGAAGAAAAGATTTCTTTCAAGAAAATCGATATTTTTACATTTTGATAAACACGATTCGTGTATTGGAGGAGATTTTTTTTTGTTGTGCCACTGCGGGCAAAGGCCTCCCCATTTTGTCTCCACACCTCTCGATCTTTTGAGTCTTCCCACCAATCAGAGTTGTTGGAGGAGATATGACAATTATTTTATTGATGGAGACAAGTCGAAGATAACCACTTAAGAACATAAAATTCAATATAAATGTATATCTTTGTGTTAAGTCTGCCTTGGCCGCGTGAGTACAAAACGTGTAAAACGAATGGTTGCTTTCCATGATGTTTATGCATTGAGGAAAACTCCTTACGATTCAATCAATGTAAGGCATATGATGAGGGCAAGGCCATTTTATTCGACTTATCAAAGAATCTTATCAAATTGACAAGGGTCTTTTGATACATTTCTTCATTTTTAGCTTGTTCCAATCGTCCTCTACAAAAGAACTCGTCCCTGCTTGTTCCACTATCAGGGATGACATACTGAAATAACTGAGCGTTTTCATAAAATATGTCATCATTATTATCATGCTCGAGTTTCTAACAATGTAGGCTCTATTTTATCCCGTTGTGATAAGTAGTTCCCTCGTGAGGTGATTGAAAATGCGAAAAACTTATAGATTGTACCTACAGACAGAATTTCAATTGCAATTGAATTTTGACTCAAAATAAAGTCAAAGTCATGTGCCTAAATTATTTTGCAGCGAGCCAATATAGGTAAGATTGCTATTGGTTCAGCATCCCTGTTCTATACCTAGCTATAAAGAAGTGCATATTTCGCAGAGCCAGACAGCGAAAAGCAAAAAGGTTTCAAACGAACTGGGAGTCAGCCTGCAGTTTATTTATAGATGCGGGAACGTACGGGATGAATACTTAATGTACTGTACACTTGCAACACTAACTATGGACTTTACTGCAGTTTAATGCTTGTTTTTTGGCACTGGATTACAATGTTCTTGTTAGAAAGCAAAAGGAAAGATCCCGAACATATACTCCTGGTTTTTGTCATGAAATGGATACCTAATTTAACTTCAATCACCGTGCATCGGCATAAAAGCTCCTGTGGTGAAAATGGCACATGTAAAGGTACCTATTTATAACTTAAAACTTGGACAAGTACCTAGATTGACTTTAAAGATTTTTGAAGCTTTTCTCAAAATGAGCAAATACTGAGCTATTTTAATCAATAACTGAAAACCTCCCAGATTTGCACAAAACAATAGGGAACTGTTACTTCATAAATTCCAGGCCAGCCGCGTAATTTATACGGCTCTGGCTTTTACCAAGCCGAGTTACTTGTAATGCTAAACAAAGCATAATATGCAAGTAGTAAATTGTTCGCTCTCAATACTGCAACAGCTCAAGATCGAATAATTTATTGCGACGCCGGCGCCTCTATTTCAAAACTCTTTGCTATTTTTGTAGATTGAAGTGTGTTTGGAGTTTACGATTTGAAAAATTTCGTTATATTTCCCCGCTTTGAAATTGCAGACTCTTTATAGCCTCATTTGTACTGTTGCAATCCGAAGGGAAATGTAGGAAACATTCTAATATGCAACTTGGCAAATACTCCTTGCATTTAGGTCTTCAATCTTTAATAATAGAAGACTAACACCGTCTGAAAGTTTAGTCTTTTTAAACGGTCTCAACAGAAAATAAAGGTATTTGGAACTCCATAATCGTAACAAAAGAAAAACAAACAAACAGACCAATTAAAAGCACAATAAAAGAAGTTCAGGGAATCTATTCTCGTGGTGGACTCTATACTACCAAGGCGACCTTGGCGTGACCATTAGTTCGGTAGGGCCGAGCCCCGCAGTCCCATGGCAGAAATAGCTACGGATACAGGCGAGGTTACGCACCTGCCCTAATTACTTCATCACGTGGTTTCCCAGAATATTATGGGAGCTTTCAACTTTTAAGTTTGTCAACTGAGGTAAAAAGCCCTAGGGGAAGATAGACTTATTGCGTTTCTAGGATACCGTCGATGGAATTGCCTGCTAGTCTAGGTAGCAAATGATGTAATTACCCTTCGCGCTTTATTTGTTACGAGTAAAGGATTTGAATAAGAGGGACAGTAGGTACCTACTGTGAGAGGATAATCAATGAGCATATGAATGAACGAACTACGCTAGAGTTTGCCAAAAATGCATCGATGCAATGCAATGTATTGTGTGTATTACTGAAAGTGAAAAAAGTAAAGATCATGTCGTTACAAAAAATATCTTCAAAATATGATCCAAAAGACATAATATTTTTAACTATCGGGCCATTCAGTATTAAAACAAAAACGATAATACCTGAATAATTTAGAAAGGCTAGCCCAACACACGTAAAAGTACGCTACAGCACGCAAGTATAATTAAGTATATTTTATATGACAATTAAAATATTTCCCAAGCTCGCTGCCTTCGTGTCGTGAAAGCTTAGCCTTATTAGGCTTTACCGATTGTGGCTAGATACAGTCACAAAATGTTCATGATTTATGTTCTAGTTCTCTTTTTAGGTCAAAGGCTTTAACGAACTCATTAATTATTACCAAAGGACCAATTTCCTTTTTTGTGGCGTAACAATCATGTTTTTGGTGACTATAATTAATTATTTGTAAAAGTATGTCATCATCTCCCGAGACTTTCTCAACTATGTTGGGGTCGGCTTCCAGTGTTACCGGATTCAGCTGGGTACCAGGGTTTTACAATGAGCGACTGCATATCTGACCTCCTCCGCCAAGTTACACAGGCAACCTTACAGGTAAAATTATGAAGTGAAGGATTTATGAATTGTAACGTTTCGGAAGTTTGTGGTCAAATCAAGATGTCAAAGTCAAAAACGTTTATTGAAAATAGGCTAGTTTTTAAGTTTTTAGCACTTTTTCACGTCAAATAATACAAAACGATGCTCAACGATACAAGTTTGATTTAACGGGAGATGAAGTAACGTAACCAAGGACCAATAATTCTTTGTGTGCTGTACCAACAAATCAATATGCCAACATTTTAAGTGTGACGATATGCAAACCTGTCTAAAGTACAATGTCAGTCATCGAACTCGAGACTTCACGGTTCAAGACTCTTTATGGACCATTGTTTCTATGATGATTTCATTTATACAGCTGGTGCAATAAATGGTTCCATTATAATAAATTGGAATGGCCAAAAAACATACATTGTATCAAACTCAACTCATTTTTTCTATTACAATCAGGCCTATAAGAGCTCTTTCGAAACACCAACCTTGCTGCACGGTTCCAAGGAGTGAGTCTTATGGAGAAGAACCGGCAAGAAACTATAGATAGATGCATGTATAAGTGAACCTTGTGAAAAATAATTACATTTGACTTATACCTATGTCGCCGAATCTCAACGTCAGCGTCGTGCCCTTTTATCGCAAAAATAATCCTCAATGCACCAATTTAATGCTTATATCATTGTTTATGTTATAATGCTTTTCCCATCTTTTCTTCTAGAAGCTGGGTAACAGATAGGTCCTTAGATACAATTCTACATTTGATAATGCTTTGTATACGACTATTACAATTCTTGCGCGACGTGCAATCAGTCTTTAAATAATGCGACCTTTAAAAAATCAACCTCCATTATCTTTGTATTGTAGGTAGCCCTTTATTTTATGATGTTGAGTGGGCCTGTTATTTAATGTAGGTATGTGATTTTGTAACACGTAAATTGCCTCCGATTTTTTCGTCTTTAGCCTTTTCGTGTTGCGGATTCTTTGCCTCAGGCAGGTACTTTGAGATGTCGTAAATGATTTTGAACTACTAAACTGCCATTGTTGATAAATTCAAACCACCTTATTATAAAACGTGGTTTTAAAAAAGTTCCGGCTTTTGTACCACCTTTAAACCACCGTCCCGAACAAAATCAGTGGACTAAAGCTATAACTAAAACGAGTACTTCTTAAAACCACGTTTTATAATAAGGTGGAAACAGTCTAAAATTTGGTTGAGCATATTTTTTTCTTAAATAACTTTCAAAGAAAAGAAACTGATAATACAACAAAACTGATGAAAAACAAAATCTGGTGCATGTTAGAATGTTTATTTGTAAAACTCTGACTAGTGCAACGCTTTTAAATTAGATCAGAATTAAAAATGGACTAGTCACAAAATGTTTGTAAAGCGAGTGAAAAAAATAATTATGTTGAAGACTTGTTTAGAATCCACACTGCTAAATCTGTTATATGGTCAGTCCTTGGATGGGTGAACCTCTTGTTATGATGTGTTCCTCCATGTTTCCGAAGGCACATCACTGGGTAATAAAGTTGACAGGACGAGTTCAGATAATTGGTGCCTCCATGTATAACAGTGGTACACAGGTGCATTAAGTTAAGATTGTAAGACAACCATTACATACTTTGGGAAAAGACTATCCAGATAATATATTATCTTAAACCTAAATAAATACTGACTGCATGTAAAAGTATCAAGTTAACGGTGCTGTGGACGTAGGTGTAGGTAGGTATTAACCTTGCAGTTTTCGCCTTGACTTCTGATAAAATCTGACTTATTTGCTCAGGCCTTACATAAACAAATGATAAGTATATATTGCTATACTGGGCTATCTTTTGCAGACACTACAAAATAAAGGATATTTTCTTCTCGTTGCAAGGACACTACACATACAATGCGTTATGACACTGAAAATGAAAACAAACTACTTCATGTAGCAGTAAATTACTTTTATTATGAAAATAAAATGTTTAGATATATTGCTGAACAGTTTGGTTGATAGAATACGCTCAGCTTAGAAAAAAGTAGTCCAATTTGAAAAGTTACTTTAGTGTTAAATAGCCCATTTATTACTTTTAATCCAGTACAAGAGTTTCCTCTAGACAGTGAAATTGTAAGGAAATAACGAGTTTAGAATGAACTTTGTTATGCCTTTAAATTCTATTTATTACTCACAAATTAACAAACTAAAACAAATGACTCAGTTTCAATAATCATTCAATAAGTATTGGAAACAACTATATTCATAGTTAAATTCATAGATTCTGAACAGTTTCTGTTCATTTTCAATATTAGTCATAATGTTGTTTAAGAGTAAACAATTAAATAGGCTTATTTCTAAGAACGGCCATTAGTATACATCTGGTATTAACTAGTTGAATTTACTTAATTGCATGATGTTTACCAAATGGCCAGTCTGAGATAAAATAGACTTGAATTGAATTATTATAAGTTGCACTTAACATGAGTTATTTGACAGGCCATAATTTATAATATGACAAAACAATTCCATAACTTTATATCTGCACCTCGGATTATCTAAAATTGACATCTTCTGAAAGAAGTCAATAATTACGAGACTTGACTTTATTTCTTGCACTTCATCTATGTCTGCATCATACCTATGATTAAAATTGCACCAAAGAGGTACAGAAAATGCTTCTTTTTAGTCTTTCTGAATCAAATAAACTTTATGGACAACTCCTCGTAAGTTTTAGCAATACAGGTGCAATTTGATTGAGATGCACTTTTGTACTTACAAAGGTTGCATCGTATCAAATAATGAGCTGATAAGAACTTGACAACAAACTAAAACGTGACAATGATGTTCCCAGCCCAGTTAATTCGTCACACGTTTAATTAATTCTAATTAATGACATAACATTCAAATACAGAACAGCATCTGATTCACTTCACACTTCTTACCGGCCAAGGTTAACCAACATGCGACACCCTGGTTCGTCCGACCAACCGAAAAGGCCGACACAGCCTCAAGACCAAATAAAGTGATTTCCATCGCATACCTCCCGCGTTAATCACTCCTATGACATAATACGCCGATAATATTGTAGTAAACGACTGCTGTAAACAATAATCTACTGATCTTACACCTACACTGGTAAACTAGAACGTTTTTCTATAAATAATACCGTGTTAAAATCTCACCTGTTGAGCAACTGGCTCCAAAATACTCTCGATAATTTTTGTGTGAAACACCGGCATTTTGTATTTTCTTTAGTCTGACACTTAATTACATTAGATAATAAACACAAATAACAATGATCTCACAAAATATTCACAAAATAAAAATAACACAACCGAACGAGATAAGCGACACAAAAATACTGACGGATTAGTGTTGCGCCACGCCAGTGCTGCGCGAGTGAACGTGTTGCCGATATAGTGTTGTGAAATAAAACAGCCAAACCGTCACATTATCGGAATACTTGTTGTTAATTGTTCGTAGTGTATTTTGAATTTATATTTAGTCTAATGAATTTAAAGCTCCTGCCAGGCAAAATCGGAGGTGTGACTTAACGTTAGGTAGCTTTGATGGTAATATGTAATAAAACAGAGAATATTTAATCGTAAAGTTCGTATTTAATGTGGAAGAGTGAGAAAAGGAATGAATTAAAACGAGAAGATATGAAAGAAAGGCTCTTAGTCAGACTGATTCATTAGTTGCCTGCAGAATTAAATAACTTTCCAGCTTTCATGTCTGTAGTGTGTCTGTTTCATGCTAGGTACAGCTAAGATCACTTTGTTCTATTAAGCAAGCAATCTTCAGATTTCAATAATTCATATCAGCCGGGATTGCAAATTGGTACTTAGGTAGTTTTCGACAAAAATAAGAAACGTATTCTGTAATCAAATCATTTATTACATTGTACATTATTATTTCATACTTATTAACTATCAAGTCTTTAAAATTACGTGCAAATAGACAAAATTTTCCTCTTAAACATTAAGTAGGTAGGTACAATAAATTATTTTGAACAGTCGGTATTAACAACTTTAACAAATAGGTCGTGAGTTTAACATTTCATGGTTTAACCGACTTTGTAACTAGTACATACTACATACATAGTAGGTAACATTCACAAATTAGATTTAGATAAAATTCATAAATAACTGAACACATTAAAATATCTATCAACTAATTTGACTAGGTATGTACAAACAAATATAATTGGGAATATTGCCCAACAGTGAAATGACATTGTTGTGCGTTAACAGAACCTGTGCGATTTCTCTATTACTTTTTACACTTATTCGATGTTAAAATTTTTAATACTTTCGATAATTTTTACATTTTACATTAAGACCCGTGAGCGAACTTGTCGATGATTAATTTACACCTAAAATATTATGTATCTTTAGAATCTTACTACCAACTTTCACATCAACTAACAACTGACGAAATAATTTTGAGGCCAAACGTTTGATCAAAGTACATATTCCTACACATGATTTTAAAAAGTAACAGCTACAAATTACAGGATTTTAACGTTCCAGCGATTCTCGAACGGTTTTTTGCGCGCCCCTCTATTTGTGTCATTCGGCGGGAAAAAAATCAGGTTTGAGTTCATTTAATTTTTCTACCTAATTTATTTATGTAATACGATAAATTAAAAACTATATACAAGTCGTTATTTTGTCGTGACTTCCCTACAAAATATTCGTTAGATCCTAAAGTTTAGTTAGAATGTTCACGTTAATATTCACACTATCACTGTTTATGTCCTTTTCATTTTTAATCTAAATCGAATTTGTTCTAGATCTCTACAAATACTCAACTATATCGCACTTTATGGATATATTGGGACAGCTGACTCCGTAGCTGAGGTTCAGTCCATGCGGCTGACTCTTGTGCCTCTCAGTAAGCAGTTTGTGGAAGATAGGTAAGATGGCGCACTCAAAGAGTTCTGATTCAGAACTGGCCGTGTACATTTTACGCTGGTCCACTGAATCTTGGCGCTTGGAGTCGCTCCTGTAGCCCGCTGATTTTCGGTCTTCTCGTTTGCTTGGTGAATCTGGAAGAAATGTTGAGATCAATTATACATATAGTGATTTGAGATAACCGTCAATGTGGATAGATGGATACTAATCTTAATAGCTGCTGCAGAATGCCCGTAGCATCAGATTGTAGACAAAAGGTAGTAAAGTTAAGATAGGTCTCAATAGCAAAATCATATGAAAGTACGCATACCCGTTTTATGCCTTGAAGCTACATTAGGACTACTCTTATGATGATCAGGCCTTGGCTGGTGACTGGCTTGCGTCAGTCGTGGTGAATCGCCAACACCCTTCGCTCTCTTCAAAGGTTCAGCTTCCTGTCTCAACCTCTTTGCTGGAGAGTCCTGGGTTTTCACAACCCTGATGGTATCAGGATCGGGTTTCCAGGAATCTGCTTCGGGTACAGGTTCTGGTAGTTGTTTCCTAGGTATGTCGTCATGTCTTCTAGGTGTTGATTCAGTTTTGGTTTTGGTTCGTTCTTCCAGTCTTTCTTCTTGGTATGATCTGACCTGGAATGACGGAGTTTTAAAATGAATAGATAGAATGTCACATAAAATCTTACGTACTAAGTACATATGAGAGTACACATAAGAACCATGGTAAATAAGAAAGGAGCTATTTACCTGAGCAGCAGATTGTCTTCTTTTGACTTGGTTCTGCTGTGGAGGTGTGCTGACAGGCTGTGGAAATTCAGACCCTCGACGCTGAAAAAATGTAATCCGTTGCTTTACAAATTCTGATTACCTATACAATTCTGATGCAAGAGCAAATAGTCTTTACCTTTGATAACCTATCCGTCATTCTGAGGGTTTCTGCTTCCCGGTAACCTTCAGGTGTACCGCCTCTGGTGCCAGTTCCAGTGCCTGCTGACAATAAGACCAAACACGGTGTTAATATGGCTTATTAAAAGACCGTCTTCATCAATTATAATTATAATTTTTACCATAGTTTATAGAAGCATTTGAAGCTCGCCTTTCCATACTTCTTGTGTCAGTCTCCCTGAAATTATAGTTTACAGTGTAAGAAAGGCAAGGTCAAGAGTTGAAGAGTAGGATGAAACTGATGAGACAGTGGACAGAAGTTACCTGTGATGATGAGGCGAGGACTGCGACTGTCTGCTCTTTTCTGAAACACTTCTCTGCATTGGAGAGTGGTGGTGACTTACTGGAGAAACAAATTTATTTGAGAAGCTTTTACTGTAACTGCTGTTACTTCCTTTCGTTTCCTATGTATTTTTATACCCCACAGATTGACAGATATTTACTAGAAGGCAACCAGTTTACCTGGTCTGATATCCACTGGTATATCGTTTTTGATAGGGTCTTGAGCAGGCCCATTTCTACTATCTACCAAACTACTTCTACATCCAATGAGAGTAAATGCTTATCACCTGTGGCGGGCTCACCTGCAGGCGGAGACTTCTGGCAGGTGTACTGGAAGGTGGTGGTATCCCACAGGTCGCTTTGCACCACTATGAATTCTTTCTTCCTCTTCTCTGAGTCTCTTCTTTGACCTGGAACAGAGTCGTCAGTATTTATGTGAGTGTTTAATTAAACCATTGTGGTAATAAAAATAATTATTGATCTTAATTCTTACATGACTTTCTCCTTTCTGTTGACGAGTAGTCATGGTCTACATCTAGGATATCTTCAGGCTCCACTTTTGGTTTTATTATAGGCACTGGATCCCTCTCTTGTCCTGGAAACATACCAATGAAATACGCATTATCATGTATGGTACGACTGCTGAAAATGTCATCCATATATCTAGTGTTCTTCAATGAAGCCTTAATCAAGAATCAGGTAAGTCTTACCTATGACCTTCCTCTCCATCCCCGGTGGTGGTTCCAAGTCATCCTGATCAACAGACACATGCATCAGGTCGGTCAGTAATGCTGCTTGACTGACACTGGACATCCTTCTATGACCCCTGGGTGGAGGCTTGTGCTCCCTGGATGGAGTCGTCTTCGTTGATAACGAGTCCTGGGTTTTGATTATCTTCTTTTGAAGTTCTGGTGTCTGTGGACAAGAGACAAAGTGTGTTGACATATCCGTTAAGGATATGATGACTAAAATAAATAAGTAATCATTTTCGTTCCTCACCTTATTAACTTTTGGTGGTGCTGCCTTGGTGTACATAGGCTCTTGTACTTTAGCAGGAATGGACTTAGCTGTTGGAGTATCGCTAGTCTTCAAAGCCGGTATCGTCTTGGCTTCTGCTCTTGCTGGTTCAGCAGCTTTGGTAGATTTTGGTGGCTCTGATGGTTCCTGTTTGTAAATTAAAAAGTTAATGACGAATTAAAGTGTAAGCTATCGGATAATAGTTCGTTATAGGTTTACTTCCTACCTCAGCAGTCCATCCACCATACGGTAGCTTAGCAAGCTGATCTTTCTCTGGAACAGCCTTTGAAGAAGGTGGACTTGTGTAGTCTAAATGATTCTTGAAAGATACGTTCTTGGTTTGCTCCTTCTTAGGTTCTTTAAGAGGCGGGTCTTTGAGCGGCTCTGGAGGTGCTGATGGCTTTGGTCTGAAAAGACAAATGTTAACATGTCTTGAAATAGTGATATTATTAAATACTTGAGCGTACCTTGCTACACCACACCATTGACCATTTTCGGACAGATTGTTAGGGATTGGAAATTGATATGAACTTACTTCTCTATAGGCTGTTGATTTTGGAGATTGATGTATTCGGCTTCAGCACCAGCTGATGCGCTAAGGCTGCAAACTGATGTTATGTCACTGGTTTCTGAAAACAATGTCGGTGAAGATTGAGAACAAGTCCATAGAGGCGATAGTCATACATTATAAAGCATTAAGTCATCTACATACGCGAGATTTATGCCGAAATAATATTAAATTAATTACCAGGATGGCTGATATTCTCCTTAGGTACTGGTAGCCTGGTCCGTGTCGGAGCTGGCGAGCGAGAGTCTCGAGTAGTCGATGATTCGGAGCTCGCGTCGCTTCCAAGTTTGCTCAGCAGCATCTGATGGAAACCTTTATTAGAATCTAGATTCTAGGTCACTAAAGGGTGATCCTTTATATGGATAAGGAACAGGATGTCATTGAGGTAAGTATATTGTAACTTCTTCCATATCGATCTGTATTCCGATTTAAAAACAAACGTTGCGTAATTTCGCTGATCATAAAAATAGACCTTCTTCATGAATGAACGCGGTTTTGAAATATCACGCGTAACTAATTTCATCGAAACTTCAAACGTGGAACGAAAACACTATGTATTTGTTTGATGTTTATTCGCTTGGCAGCATATATATAAATTAAAATAATTCGACACACTTTTATTATGAAGGGCTTGCTGACTAAATTATGTTTGTGTTTCTTGATTCACCAGCATACTCCACTACGCAAACATTTATTACTAAACAGAATCAGAAAGGAGAAATTATAAGCTGGGTACATTTTAGTCCTTAGTGGCGTACAGAAACTATTGAAATCCATTTAGTTTTAGCTATAAATAAAACATGTCGTAAACAGAAGACTAGTATCTCCTTAGGAACTGTGTGTCTTTATGTCAAATATACCTAGTTCCAGTCTGTTTACCATGACGTCTTATACTCGTAGTAATATTATAAGTAGCCTGATGATGAGGAAGTTTCCTACCTGCAGTTCATTCTCCTTTGCCTGCAGCGTCCTGCGGTACCTATTGTTGTACTGTCGCAGCTCCTTCATGCGGCGCTCGAGTTCGGGCCCGGGCGAACGGCACTCGTGCGTGGACGCAGGTCGGAGGGTAGCTCGGATGCGGCCTGTGCCTGCGCCGCCTGGACCGTTGCGTCGTAATTCTAGAAGCTAGTGGGCAAGGGTAACTCATTAATGTTTCTTGTCGCAGAATACTGAGACAGTGCGTCGTGACTCGTGAGTGTTACTAAAACTTAAATAAGATAATCAATATGAAAAGTTACCTTTGGTACAAAGACTAGACATAGTGTGCCCGTTGTGCAGAAAATAATGAAGATGGCGATGAGAACGAATAATGCGTCCTTGTGATCTTGTAATACCTGTAAAACACAATACATTCCATCAATGACGATTTCTAGAGACTTGTTTCTGTTGATGAATGAGGGTTTAACTTACTAATGTAATAGCAGCCCCCATAATACACATGATGAGTACATTGTAGACAGACAGGCCGATGTGCTGAGAATCGTTCAGGGCTGGGATGGACACATGGCGCGTCTCCCAAGCGAGGAATGCACCGAACACCTAGAGGAAAAATAAGTGATCAGATCTACAATTAAAACGTAAGCCCCAATATTGAGCCTTGTGGAACACCACTCAGCAAGACTAATAATTGAAATCTTCCGATTACACTTACCAATAACAAACCCTTATACGCGTAGATAATACCAATGAATATGGTCATCCTTTCTGACTGGCAGTACTCGTTCTCTTGAACTATCACAATGTCTTCGCTTGACGGATGTGGCTGCAAGATCATAAACCAAAGTTAATTACTATAAATAGCTACTATATATAAAACCCACAATAAATAGGAAGAATGTCTTACATATGGATCCATCTGCTTGGTGGCACGATAGAAGGGGTCTGAAACCTGCCAGGTTGTCATGATGGCCAGGTCGATCGCCAACAGTACTCCTACGACCATGAAGAGCTGGTAGTCTTTGATGACCTACAAACAATTTACCTTAACTTTAGACAGATTTTCGAGCTACTGTAGCGGTACCTACGTCTCTATCTTTTAACAGTTGAAGTGGTATATGATGTCGTACTAACCTTCTTATTCAACTTGACATCAGTGAAGATGGAATGGACTCGCCAAGTCTTGGAGAACATGGCACCAAAGGCAAGGCTGAACCCTGCCATCAACAGCCAAGCTCTAGCCGTACAGATGTACGGAAATGCCGCTGTGGATTCACAAATCGGTACATTATACATAGGAGTTTCATGTCATTAAGGAAAAGACGAAAGTTAAGAGTATTATACAATTTGTACAATGGCGAGACCCAGCTTATACCTTAATCAATTAAATTATCAATAAATTATCGCGAGAATTTGAAACGTTGCATGTGTCATTACAGATGATGAAATTATACTGATGTTTGCTGAGCCTCGTTACAATATTGCAAATTATCACCACATCACTAATGTATATTAATTTATTTCACACATTTATATCATTTTTATATTTATTTTTTATGCAGAACAGAAAATAATGCATGCACTTTTGCAAAACCAATAAAATTAAACAAGATAAAATTTTAGAATGGAAAGACAAGGAAAAAAGATGATGCAGATGAATAGAAGTATGATCTTTATCACCAATCAATTATTTATGGAACACAAATGACATATAGGTAATGTACAGACCATAGATGTAGGTTCAAGACAAATTGGTAATTTAAAACACAAGAGGGTCATTCAAGGTCGTTGGATGGTTATCACAGCACATCTCTGGCCTGTAGATACAAAGCATACCAAAGATAATAAGCTGTAATAGACAGAGACATACGAACCAACCGACAAAAGCATCGCGGATGAAGGAGCAAACAAACCAAAACTTGGAAACATGCGCGACTCCTCGGACCTAGAAAACCGCCTAGGTCTTTCTCAGAATCAAAATTCTATCAAGGATGGGTTAGTTCCCAAAATTTGGTTGAGGATCCACATAGCCCAGGATTGAAGCTCAAGCTTTGGGGGTGGGATCAAGCCTTTACCTCCGTGCGGCGTGTCCTGAGAAAGACCTAAGAACCAATGGCAATGATGAGATCAGATGATATAGTAGCGTGGTCGATGATTGTGCTAGCGTCATGCGGGTCGAGAGTGCCTGTTTAGAAAATGTTT
The DNA here is from genome assembly GCF_030705265.1 of Helicoverpa armigera. NCBI lineage: Eukaryota > Metazoa > Arthropoda > Insecta > Lepidoptera > Noctuidae > Helicoverpa > Helicoverpa armigera. Next base: position 7,665,097 of record NC_087145.1, on the reverse strand, counting down.
TAGTTTCTTTATTTAAAATTTGTTGTTTATAAGAAGTGGGAGCTAAGCAACTTTTTTTTGATGAACTTTTGAGTTCCTATAATTTCTTCTTTAAGTATTTATTGTTGCCTAAGGAAGTTGCTGTAAGATGGTATGATAAATGAGAATATTTAAATCGTTTTAACTTACATGGATACCGAAATATCAATGCTTATGACAGTTCCTGAATAAAAGAGGTTTAGAAATTGATCATAAGATTATTTCGTATAACATAGAAAAATATGTTTCTCCAAAATGTTGTTGCAACAGAACTGGCAGCACTACTGTTAGCACTTGCTTAGCACCAGCACTCCTCAGAATCCAAAATGATGAGCATGATATACCTCGAGCTCCAAAGTCAGAAAGAAACAAACGTTAATAGGCAAGTCAGCACAAGAGACCGCTGGTCCTGAGGTACGTACCGATGCTGCTGAGGCTGGAGTCCAGCCCGAGGAAGATCACGCTCAGGTACGTCAGCATACACCCTACGATGATCAGGTTGTTCAGGTGAGGAGATGACATTTTTATGTACCTGAGAATATTTCAGAAGATTTCTATAGTTAGCCAGTATAAAGAATGATGAGTCATCTACAAACTCTAATAATTACGTAGCTTGGTCGAGTTATGGAGGTGTTGTACCTTTGATTCCTGTAGTGTATATTCATTGCGAGGAAGCCGGTGGCGAGTAGGATGCCCAGCACGGAGCATGACACCAGGATGGAATAGATGGTGATGTTCACCTGTGTGTGCTCGATCAGACGGAGCGTGCGATCTTTTGGAGGGTTCCTGGAATGAAAAATAGTTTGCCACCATAAACCAACTGTAAAAATGTAACATTAGTAATAGAACTACGTTATCTGATATGAAGAATACTTAGCGTCACATTAGACCTTTGTAACATTTTTGAAAGGCAGAGTAGACGATTTTTGATAGTATTAACAACTAAACTCGTTATTAGGTTAAGCAGCAGAATTGCTATGGACTATATCGGAACATCATGATTAATCCACATACTTGCCAAACCACTTGAAGGGCTCCCCACTGGCCAGGTCGAGGTGGTCTCTCTCCGCACAATACTCTCCAACCTTGACCTCTCCAGTCCCATCACCCTGGAACTGCTTTAGCAGGATTGAGGCTTTGCGCTCGTTGTCGTAGAAACGAACTGGGCCCTTGAAAAAAAGATTATCAAGATATTATATTAGTATCATTGTCAGTTACGAGCAAATTAGAGCTATCATCACTCTTATTACTTACCGTAACTCCTTCAAATGTGACGTTACTGAGAGCATCCAGGAATAACTGCTCCCACTCTTTATCTCTATACTTGAAGTCCTGAACGGTCTTCTCTTTATACTTCGACCTCACTCGTTGTGCCACCGTCTGTATTGCTAACGCCATCGCCCAAATACCTAAGCAGAATTTTACGTGTTTTAGCCTCGTGTACTTGATTACTGAGATACTTGAATAGATACTTATACGTCATCGTCTTACCATCATAAGTGTATCCATGAAATCTTGAGTATTCTAAGCCTCTTCTTCTATCATATTCTACTTGGTAGTCTTTTGCTGTCTGAAAGCAAAAGACGAAGAAAACGGTTGAAAATCTTCAATTTTTTGAAGAGCGGCTAGACCTTTACTATTGTACATGAGAAATAAAAGGTTCTTACAATGCCAGATACAGTCATCTCGCCAGTAGTGGATAGCGGCAACAGGTCCGTCAGTATGGTGGTATCGAGAGCTGTGGTGAGATTCTTCTTGGAGCATGGCGCGTGTCTCATCCACCACTTGTTGCTGTACGTGCCCAGGAGAAGCCACGTGTATGCTCGTCCATACATCTCTAGGCTGAGGCGTTTAAGAAAAATTAATAAAGCCATCGCTTTCATATTACTGTTAACCATTAGCTTCTTAGATAAGAATTAAACTACGCTGGATAAGTTTATGATTTCGATTGACGATTTTTTTGACTGGTGATTTGGATATGGAGTTTCTTGCCCGTTCTTCTCCATAGGAAGCTACTTTTGGAATGGGCAACTAGAAGCAAACTTATTTATAATTTTGACGTTCATAAGTGCTTGTAAAGGCCTACATGAAATAAATGATTTGATTTGATATTATTTAGAAATCGAATGAAGCGTTATGTTTAGAATATAGCAAGAGCTTTAATCAGAGGGGTTTTATATCATACTTATAAGCTTCACAAAAGATGTGTAATGCCCAGGTCTCGTTGAAATTGCCTAGGATGATCCGGACATCCTTCTCCTTTAGCTTGGCTAACGCGGTCTTCACTTCTGTGGCGAAGCTCTGAGTCTCTTCAATTAGAAACCCGTTCGTATCCAGATCGGCTAGAAGACGGTTGTGGGCCTGATGGAAAATTAAACATTTGAATATTATCCAAATCGTAAAATGGCATCTTAGGTTTCTCACACAATTGCACATATTACTTACCAAAGCATATCGAGGCTCATTCTGATAGATAGTCCCAACTCTAGTCCAGTTGAAGTGCTGCAGCAGCCTGATCCTCGGCAGGTTGAACGCGTTCTCCGAGGGCACGATGCGGAAGAAGTTGGGGAAGGCTTCCTTCGTGAACATCGGATGGGTGTCCGCGTACGACAGCTGTGGAAATTTTGAAGGAGGATCGACCGAACCAAAGAACACACACACGACGACAAAAAGGTGCATGTGTTCTATGAGAGTTTTGTAGAAAGACTTTGAATTCAGTCATGTCATGTGTGAACATTTTAAGGAATGCTGCCACAATAGTCCAACAGAGCATGGTCGGCCTAACAATCCCTCCATTATCAGTCCGACAACTTATCTGTCAAGATATTGTGGTTTCTTTTGACCCAAAGCATCCAGATTCATTCAGAGAATCAACTTTTTATTTCTTAATTACCTACTCTCCTATGCCACAACCCTACTTGGTGGATTAGAGTTATGACATATTTTAGTATGTAGTGCTTCTTACTCATGACTCAGTGCCTAAGCTAAACTTAACCTAACTTAATTATGTACACTAGATTAATCCCCCTACCTGGGTTAGGTGCCAGTGTTTGGAAGCCTTGGCGATGGGGTCCGTGACATGGGTGCAGGCAGCTCCGAACAGCATCAGCTTGTGTGGGCCGCTGTGCATCATGTCGAAGAATGACTTCACACCTACTGCCGCGTTGCACTGGTGGAATAGACGTTAAGGACGAACATGATTATACAATCTCGCAACGCACTCGCACCTTCAAAATGTTTAGGTGTTTCAAATCTTGTCAGTTATTCTTCTGCACGTATTCTAAAAATCTTTATTTGTTCTTGTACTTTACTGAAGATAAATACATTCACAATTTCTTTTCAATAATGTTAATGGTCTCCATGAAATACTTTGTCTAACCTTGTATCATATATCAGGTATAGACCATGTATCAGGCTGAACAACAAGAAATTTACCTCGGTATCGTTCCACCACATATGCAGCCGATAGTTTCTCAGCACGGAGTCGTGTTCGTTGACATGGTCCAGAGCCAGCTTCACGCTGGGCATCACCCCTCGACCTACAACAGTATTCACCTCACATTGGTACATTTCACACCAACTCCCAAGTAGCAAAATGTAGCCCTGTAATTATCCTAGGAGCACGTATTTTTTAATCCTATAGAAATCCTGTAAACGATAATATAGCCGCATTTGGGCGCAGTTTATTGGACTATTTCGCCCTATAGTCGCTTTGTTATAATCCGGTAAAGTGCTATTTGATTTTATAATTACCTTATCAAGTGCTTTAACAAAACATATTTGACCTATAAAAATCCGGTAAATGCATCCAAAAAGAGCGATTGGTCCTTTTATGATCTGGCGCGTGCCGCTACTAGAGTAATTGGTCCTACAGTGATCAGCGTAATATCATTAGTAGATTCATTCAGTCGATCATTCGTTCTTTTTTCGTTAATTCATTGTACTGTGCTTGTGCATGACATTGAATCCTCTTTTATTTTCAAAATATAAGTAAAGTCACATTATAATAAGGTTTGTCATTATGTAACATTTGTCGTGTGCCTGTTTCGTAAAGAGTGCCTACACAACTTGCGAAAATAATTTTATTGATTAAATGTTAGACGATAATAAACATATCTTCATACGCCTTCAAAATTTAACATTTTCATTATTTGTTAATTCAGTAATAAATTAATAAATACCTGTCCTACATAGGGCGCCATTACATTGCATTTATCAGAACCTTTAATATGACTTTTTAATCTAAGTTAAGACGCTTACATGACATACCTACGCCACCATATTTAAGTTTCAAGGTTCCTTACTTATAAAAATCAGAGGCTATGCTAGCTTGCTGCTAAGAATCCGTTAAGGGTCACGACTAAGATAAAATTGTTCTATAATATCTTTACCTCTAGCAGCTTTATCTGTGGCATTTATAGGAAGTGCATGTCTTATAGAAGAATGAAACAAGACGTTAACAAGATAAAACAATCTTACTAAATGCGATTATCGGATCAAAAGTCACACTTTGCTAATAACTTTTATAACTTGCATTTATAAGACTGATCCTGACTGACTGCTCTAGTAAGAGTCGTGTAAAATAATCCTATTGACATTTATAAAACTAAACTATACGGTCGAAAGTACTTGTAGTGCAAATCATCTTAAAAGATGCTTTAGCAGGATCAGTGGCCTAAGTTAATGCGTCTACTAGATTTCTATAAGGCGTGTAATCTTATTAGTCAATTGCTATAGGAGAATTTTGCTAGTTGGGACTTTACCGTCTACCAGAGTTTTTGAGAAGTTCTTACTGCGGCTTTTTGATTTGGATGATACTCCGGCAGTATATTAAAGGATAGATAGACCTTAGTAAAGAAAGCATAGTCGAATCCGGCGAGGGGACATAAGACACTTAATCTGCTGTCTATTATACTATTTACGATCTTAACTGCCATTTCGCAAAGAGACCACTTCATAAAACACCATTATTCTTTACCTACTTTCGCATCTTTCCATACTCTAACCAAAACCGCCATTCTCTAATAATTGCCTGCCTATGCCTAAGTGAGGTAGCAAACTTGTCCCAAACTTAGCCATTAACCGTAACATCATCAAAAGTTTCCCAGAATATGATATTACTTACGTTCTCCTTCAGAAACTTCTTAACTTGGAGGTTAATTGGGGGACGAATTGAAAAGTTGACTGAACGGTTAATCAAAAGATTGGTTCTATAATTTCTGATTGAATTGATTTTTATTTTTCTAAAGCAGAGGAGCAACTTAAACGCCTATAACACGTATTGCAAAAAAAAAAAAAAAAAATTGGTCACCCTAATAATTTTCTCATCTCATTTGCCTCACTTTTGTAAGACGGCACTTTTTCCTAAATGTGTCGGGGTCGGGGCAGTATTTTACACGGAGGAACTGCTTATATGACCTTCTCCACCCAGTTATCCGGGCAACCCAATGCCCCTAGCTAAAACTGATTGCCCCACTTAAGCAATTAATTATTTCCTACGAATAACAATAAAATAGATACCAGTATTAGAATTCTCGACTCCTTTGCCGAAAGGAAAGAAGCCCGCGATGTAGACGTCTGTTCTTCTGTTCAAGATGGCGTCCAGGTTCGGCTTCTGCGGGAAACCCTGAGCCGAGCTGAACAGCGCGAGGAGCAGGAGTGCAGACATGGCTGGAAATAACCTTCATCATAAGTTTTTTGCCTAACAGATACCTATTTCGACTCTCGTTAAGCTCGTGTAGGCGGTAAGTTGTAACAATCGCATAGGAATTAAACAATCTGTGAAAAGCTTCGGTAGTAGTTGCTAAGGCCTTTGCGGCCATGCTGAAGCTATGGCTTCTTCATAATTTAGACCTTTGTTGGTTGTCTGATTTGTTACGATATCGGCCTGATATATCCCATTGGGAGATATCTGCAACCTTCATAGCTTATCACGGTCCCTATGGAGTCTCGGTTCCCGTCTTCCATTTACAATTCATGCGTACTAAAAGTTTCTACATAGTTTCCCCACTATGGGCGCAACGATCCAGAAAACCGCATCTTAAGACATCTTAGTAGGCAATGTTCGGTACTTAAAGGGTTTAAGAAGGAACATGATGGGTTTTAGTCAGTAAGAGTCTGAAACTCCCGTGCGCTGCTAAACCACAGCCAGAGGGGTCATTTGATTTTTTCATAAAAAAAGCCAAGTCTAGCTAGATTGCAATTGCGCATTGATAGCAGCTAGTTGGTAATTAGTAATAATCTAATTGGAAAGCTATCTACTTTTAATCCGAGTTCCCATGTGATCTGAATGAAACCGCTTGGGGAAGCTTAGTCATCTCTCTATATCCTCCTTAGGTACTACTCCGCTCACGCTGAAAATCTCGTAATTTACAAATGGAAGAAGCCAATAACGCATAGAGTGTTATAGTACCTACTTAAAAATTATTTTAAAGAGAGATCTTTTAAATTAAAAGCTATTAATAGCTAACCGAGTTCCTAGAATAAGTATCCGCAATGTAAGTGCATAGGTCGATAGCATGTCCCTGAGAAAAATGGTCCTACTTACTCTGTAATAAATAGCATTACCTACTATACATAGCTGATTAAAGTTAGCGCAACAAATATAATCCTCCGCCGTCTGTAATTAAGAAAACTATCCATATTTCAATCAGGTATAAAAGGTCGTTACACTATCCGCCAGCACTTGCCGTGAAACATAGGACATACATCCATATAGGTACAAAGTAGTACTTTCATAGATAGATCTATTTATATCTTTATTATAGGATCACAAATAAAAACCTTGCAGAAACTCGGCAATTAATAATGATGGGTCTTTAATTAAATAAAAGACAGGATAGATATAATAAATCGAGCCACTCACCTTTATATTTCACTTCCTCTTGTGCAACACTGTCTAGGAAAATCACATTCGTGTGCTATAAAAAATCAGCATGAGGTCACCCTGTAACTACCACTAGACTGCAAAAACATCAACCACCAATAAATTGAACCGAAACGATGACTTCTTTCAGCCAAAACACCATTATTTCACTAATTTTGACTCAGATTTAAGGAAAAACGTGAAAGCGCAACTGAATCCTACATTTTCACCTGAAACTGTGCGCCCAGGCGGCTGTAAGGGCTAGAAATGCCGTACGAATACTCCCTGCATGGAAAAATGAACTCTATTTTTATTGTCATACGACTCAACACATAGCCGCTCACCGTTCTTCGAACAATTTTCTTTTCAATACCAGAAGTCATAAAGCAAATTTTCTGTTTGCGGGAAAATATACTTTCTGTAGTGGGAATAAGGTTCAATTCAGTGGTAAGGTATTACTTGTATGGTTGGTTTAGCAGGGGTAGGTTTGTGCAAACAGATAAAATTAGGCTTCAGCGGTGGAAATCGATAGAGGGTGGGTTTCAGACGTAGTGTTGTTTAGTATACTATCGATGATGAAGGTAAGGAAATTATTATTATTTAACAAACACTGTTTGTTGTAGCTGAGACTATGGGACAGTTAATTAATCTCTATTGAACATCACATAGCTGCCCTCATTTGGCCAATGAACTATTTAATACGTAAATAATAATGGGCTTTAAAGCATCTTGCCAGTTCTTTCAATGACGACTGGTGTGAAATACATAGTTGTGTAATGTTAGTTGGGTAGGCAGGTACTGATTCAGGTCCTACAAAACTCGAGCAAACACATTAGGTACGCCTAGTTTTCGATTGCATAAATTGCATTACTAAACATCAAGATTATTATAAAATTAAGTAGTTATGTGAATTTTCGCAGTAGGTATTATGTGTATTGATATGATACCTTGGATATTTACCCCGACTGAATCCGCTCACCTTTAGGTACCTAAATCTGATAATTCCAGCGTTCTATTACTTTGTAGAATACCTAGTGACCATCTCAGGCCGTTGTATGCCCATGCAATCATCAAGATAGTCGACATCTTTCGATTTATCGACAACAACATATTTTTCGTACATCCCTAGGCTTAGCCGACCACGCATGCGCGTTGCTCGGGTTAAGGGGTGTGTCGTCTATTTTGTGGTCCAGCCACTATGGCCGGGCGGCCGGGGAGGCTATAGCTCCCATAATGAATATATCAACACACTTTATTAATATTGCCGATGTTTTTCTGACTTAGAAAATAGAAATGGTAGGTTAATATTTTATTTAGGGTAGTCTGTTGTTTACAAAGCTCTGTTATGTAATGTGGGACTTCTTATTTTTCTTAGATGTTCCAAGGTTTGGTCTCAATTTTTTGCTCATGAGCTTTGCTCATACTTATTAGGTTGTTGGCTAAATGAATTACCTACTACCTATACTTATCTCTGGTAGAACTTACAGAGAGTACATTATGGTACATACTTACAATATCTTTTATTTTTTTATGTGCGTTGCATTTAGCTCATTTAGGAACGACTAAAGCCAAAGCGGCTACTGATATAAAATGATGAAAAAGTATAGGATAAGTAGACTCAGGCAAAGCTCTCGCCATGAGCACGGTCAGGAAGAAGGGCAAACAAAAGTACCTAGAACGTCAATAGATGTGTATGTTTTTATATGTATATCTAGAACTGGGCCCCGATTCTCCTAAGTTAATAATGTCAAAATCGAATAGAAATCGAATTGCAATATGATCGTAATAGCAGTTTTAACCATATCGGGCATTCTGCTACTAATAAAAGACCAATCGTATTCGATTGACATTTGATTGGTGTGCGATTGGTCTGCTATTTTGATGATTTTGGTCTGTACGGTAGTTTGCTGTACAATCATTTTGCAGTCGTAAATCATTTGCAGACAAAATGATTCATTACTGAATGACAGAAAAGGATAAAAACGTTTATTTCAAAGAAAAAATAGCGGAATGCCACATACGCTTTAATAGTAATCGAGTCCGGATTGGATCTCAGTCGAATCGAGTCGAACGTCAATCGAAGGTCGCTTAAGTAAAATTAGGAGAATCGGGCCCCTGTTGGAAAGTTACAGTCTTCCCGAGTAACAAGGCTATATTTTATCCTGGCAGTAGTTTAGTAGCCACGGCACGGGAAAACGGCGGTTACAAATTATTAAGATTGTGAGTGAGTATGTAGGTAGGTAGGTGTTATTACTTAACGATAAAATATCAAAATATACGCATCGGGTTTCGTTCATAAACTAAACTGTCGCAAGTTTAATCCAATACTGTTATTAAGCTATTCTAAGATTTTTGGGAAACATTAACTAGCATAACAAAAGTTATATACCATTTTTTTTAGGAAGGAACCCTTTTTTATAGCATTGATAAATCTTCATCAAAAGTAAGATCGCTAGAAAATAAATTTGAATTTCCCAGTCCTAGAAATAAAGTTTAATTTTGAATGCGTTATCCCATGATTTGACATTAAATGAATCATGATTGCCATACTTACCAACCACGTTCCGCTACATTCAAAATTTCATAAAAATATAATCCTATTTACATGGGATTTTATTTCCTTTGCAAATCAATACAATATTTTTTGTTTTCAACGTAATAAGTAACTAGTCACAAAGTTTAATTGTATATAAAGAAACGTATAATCTTTACAGAGTACATAGCTTTCATTGAGTGATTACGTTCCGTTCCACATAACCTCTATGAAAATCAAAAAGTTCCACATAAGCGGTGTCCAACTGACAACACTGCCGAATACGTGGCCCCGAAGTTGTGTGATTAGTGAGACTTGTTTATATTTTTAATTGTGTTAATTCTATAAAAATATCCTCGGAAGCCGTAAGTAAATGATCCTGCATTAATAACCTACATATCCATAATATTTTCGTCTACGGAATCATTGTGAGTCATTGCGTAAATAATTTACAAAGTTCAGGTTGCAGCTGTCAAAATTATCCTAACAAGATTTCGTTGTATTTTTTGTAATATTCCCTATATTTTAACGTTATATAATTGAAATCTTGAGATTAGGATCGCAAGTGAGTGTTCCACGTCTTACGTGTTCCTGAAGAAGTTGTTTTTCATGTAATTATAGTGTAGTGTTAGTTGTCTTGTCAGAGGTGTACCATCGAATTAAAAGTCAGGTTTCATCGTCATTACGCTAAAATTTGCTCGTATTTTTACTTAAAGACGTATTCTTAGTGACTGAGCTTCAAATATTTTCCGGTTATACATTGCAGACTGTTTCATAGTAATGTATGTCAGCCAGGAATTTGTTTGTGTATTCTTATCAGATTTCGTAACTGACATGCTGAACATTATAAACTATTGTGATAGAAGCATCGATGCCATTAAATAAATGAGTGCTCTTCATAATATTAGGAATGTGTTACAATGTGTCATTGGTGCCTTATGGTTAAGCAAATAGGAGTGAAAGTGATGGCCCAAGTAATTTTATATGACTACTATTTTGTTAAGTAAACCTGTTTCATATTGACTCATATGTAAGAAATGAAGCAAGTTTGCTGCAATTTCTGTTATTTCAATAATCAGGTAGAAAATTCAATCTGCCTCTCAATTTATCTGATAATCAATTTATTTGTGCTTGATGCATGTTTTCCGTTGCCATGTCTCAGTCAAATGTTACACTAATATTCACACTCTCAATAGCATTGCTCACACTCAATAGGATTGTACTCTGTTTTCCCACAGTTTCAATATGACAGAAATGAAAGTGATATTTCCAGCATTAAAATTATTTTTCAAAGCGGTTCATTACTATTGGTACCAAACAAACCATTTAAATAACAATTCGTCTCTTTTATATTAGTATAGAAAATAAATATAGTAAGAGTTTTAAACAATTGAAAAGTTAATGAGGCAGCAAGTGAATGGGAAGTGTAATATATTGTTATGGCAAATATCGAACACTCAGTTAATTTATTTTGTGGTTTGATTGGATAGGCAAGCATTTGCTTGCCTTCTGCATGTATAGTTTCTTTTAGTAGCTAAGCAATCATTGAGTTAATCAAACTATTGGCAGCCATTCTTTTGAAATTTTAGTTTTAAACTCAATTCAGTAACCATTCATTAAGCTGAAAAAACAGATGCAGCAGGAGATACCATGTACAAATTATTTGATTTAAATTCCAAGTGGTACATTCCATCTTAATTATAGAAAAAAAAAAACGGAATCAATGGGGTTTACAATACCCAGGCAAGAGTACAACAGAGTTGGCATGATAATGTGACCCAATTTCTTTCAACTTCAATTTATTTCAATAAAGTGATTTCACTATAGGTACATAAAAAAAAGAAACAGTTTATACATTGGCAATTATAATGACTGACCTATTGTTCATAACTTTTCCCCTAAATGAAGAATAATGTGAATCTAAAAGAATTATAGACTTTTTAATTAATAGAGGTGTCCTTCTTTTAGGATAATCGGCTCCCAGTACAATGATGAATCCTCAATATCCACCTCCAGGGCAGAACAACAATGCACCGAACAACCCCATGTTCCCTCCAACGTCTCAGGATTACAACGGAGTCCAAAACGCCAACATCTATAGCCAGATGCCACCGAACGGCCCTCAGATGCAACAGAAACAATTAGACCCACTGGACATGTCCCAGAAAATGCAAAACATGAACTTAAATGGACCCCAAGGCTTCCCGTCTATCCCACCTACCCAACTACCCCCTGGCCAGGCGCCTCCTGGACAGTATCCCCCAAGTTTTAATCCTCAATCATCCAACTTTGGTCCACCTCAAGGTATGCCAGGCAGACCTCCAGTAAGTGGAGCTCCGCAATACCCTCCAATGGGCCAAAAACCCCAAATGCCGCCATCATCAGCACCAGGACAAGTGCCAACGTCTCTTCCCCCAGGCTATGGAATGCCTCCTCCAAGTCAAACCCCAGACCAGAATAGACAGTTTCAGCAGCCTCCAACTTCAATGCAGCAAAGACCACCAAGTGCTCAACCTAGTCAACAACCGATGGGTCAACAGCCTGGACCTCAAGGTCCTGGTCAGATGCCTCCACATTCTCAACAAGGTCCCGGGCAAATGCCACCAAGCTCTCAACCAGGTCTTCCGCCTCAGTCAGGCATGGGCAGGCCAGGAATGCCTCCTCCAGGTAGTCAGCCACCAAAACCAGGAATGCCCCCACAACCCCAAATGGGTGGTCCACCCTCCATGCAACCTGGACAGCAAGGAATGCCTCAGCAGATGAACATGGGTCCTCAACCGCAACAGCAACCTGGCATGCCACCCCAGCAACTACAGCCTGGTCAGATGCAGAGGCAACCTGGTATGCCTCAACAACCTGGCATCATGTCAGCGCCTCTGCAGCCTGGGCAGCAGCAACAGCAAGGTCAAATGCCTGGGCAGCAGCAACAACCGGGTCAGATGCCTGGGCAGCAACAACAGCCCGCCCAGATGCCTGGACCGGGTAAAATGCCGGGCCCACCGCAACCTGGAATCCCACCAATGCAGCAGGGACCGCCTCAACCAGGGATGGGACAAGGAATGCCACCACAGTCTGGTCATATGGGCCAACCGGGTATGCCTCCACAGCCTGGGCAAATGAATCAACCTGGAATGCCCCCACAACCTGGACAACTAAGTCAACCGGGAATGCCACCACAGCCGGGTCAATTAAGTCAACCTGGATTGCCGCCGCAGCCAGGAATGGGCATGCCCGGTATGCCGCCACAGCCTGGCTCGCAACCTGGTTTAGCTCCCCAGTTCCCTCAGCCTGGAATGCCTCCACAACCGGGTCAAATGCCACCTCAGCCAGGACAAATGCCGGGTCAGCCGGGTTTGCCTCCACAGCCTGGTTTCCCTGGTCAGGCACCAACGATGGGAGGTCTTCCGCACATGCCGCCCCCGCTGTCGCAGCAGAGACAGTTCCCTGGCCAGCAGCCGCAGCCGGGGTATGGACAACCTGGACAGCAACCTGGTGCTCCGTATCCTAGTAAGTATTTCTATGCTTTTAAATTAATTTAATAAAACAATCACTCCCATCTGGCTGCCACACAACTTTTTATTATTAGAACCTAAATTTTCTTTGAAATATTCCTCAAGAATCTAGACAATATTTCAAAAAAAAATTATATGTTCCAAAAACAAGATTAACAGTATGCACATTTTCTAAATCCACAGACATGCCACCGCTACCAAACCAGATGGGTCAGCCCCCCATGCCGGGGCAACAACAGCGTGGGTACCAGCAGCCCCCTTCCGGGTACCCGCCGCAGTTCACGGGCCAGCAACCTTATCCGGGACAACAGCCATACCCGGGTCAACAGTATCAACAGCAGCCGGAGCAGAAGAGATTGGATCCTGATCAGATGCCCAGTCCGGTAAGGAATTATCTACATTGCGATAGTTATATAGGTCATCATCATCATCCGCCTGCTCTTAGAGGAATAAATTTTATTTGAAGTCGGCGCTACATGTTTTCGTCTTCCATGCTCTTATATTATGATAGATGATTAGTTATATTTAATAGTAAGTACTATCATTTTCATTGTTTTAGGTTGAATAACTATTCGGTATGCAATACGTAAATGTCGTGATATTCTAAATTTCTTTTTAAACCTGGTAAATTGGCAAAATCGCGCCAGCCAATTGGTTTATTTTTATTTATTTTTATTTTATTTAAGCTTTATTTGTCTTCATAACAGTACATTTGTTTATAGAATTTCATTTTTATAGTTTATTTGTTACTGTTATGTAGTCCCTCTACTGTAAAAGCCTCCTCCAGCTTAAGCCACAGGTCCCAATGGTTATTTAGTGATTAATTTGGCCAACTGCACAGTCAGCTTAGTGGCTCCAGAAAATTGGCAAAATCGCTCTAACCTTCTGATTCTTCAGTTATTACTCTGGCTAACTGCACAGCTACCTTAGTGGCTCCATAACCATCATATCATGACTTGTACTCTGTACTCCAGATCCAGGTGATGGCGGATGACCAGCAGAACCGCGGCGGCATCTTCGTGACCAACGAGAAGGGGCTCGTGCCACCGCTCGCTACCACCGACTTCATTGTCGACGACAAGGGGAATGCCAGTGAGTTTCGTTTTTTTTTTATCTATACTAATATATAGAGGTTTTTTTTTATATCTAACTAAAGGCTCAGAAACTACGGAACCTGTAGGATTTTACGTTACGTTAATTCATACATTACAAACCGATTTAAAACATTATTTCACTGTTGGAAAGATACATTGTTCCCGAGTAACATAGGCTATATGTTATCCCAGTACGGGCAGTAGTCCTCACGAAACGTGGGTGAGCTAACAGCTAGTTATGTATAAAGAGGTAGAGTTTGTGAGGTTGGCCATCAAGGTGTATGCATTTAAATTAGTAACTCAAAACCACAGAATAAGTAACTTTCAAAATTAAACGCTATTCCTTAGTGGATACAATTTTTCTACTGCATAATATTGATAATTTCTCTCTTTGCAAATATAATGATGGGCTCATTATATTGTTTATGTTTTCAGGTCCTCGCTACATCCGCAGTTCCATGTACACAGTACCAGTCACAGCTGATTTGCTCAAACAGACCTCTATGCCGTTCTGTCTTGTTGTGAGTATATTTATACCTTTATATTAGTATTATAGAAATCATTAAAAAAAAATGAAGAAAGTATTTTAAGAGAGTGTATTGTATTCTGTTTTAACATAACGCTGAGAAGTTGTAGTTAAATTATTTATTCTGTAAATTGACAAGTGTACTTCTGTACCTCATGATTCACTGGAAAATTAATAGCGACAGCAAAAGCCGCCTAAGCTATAAAGCATAAAAATACACTTTTTACCCCAAAAAAACTATTTAAAAAACTCAATACTCAATACTCAATACGTATTTATAGTACCTAATTTTGAGACCTTCTGGCAATAAAAATATATTTTCTTTTTCTAACCTCCAGCTATCCCCGATGGCGGAGCCGGTAGGCACGGAGGCACCGCCCCCGCTGCTGGACTTCGCGGCGCTGACGGGCTCGCCATCGCTAGGCCCCGTGCGCTGCAGCCGCTGCAAGGCGTATATGTGCCCCAATATGAAGTTTGTTGATGCCGGCAGACATTTCAAGTGTGCCTTCTGTAAGGCTACTACTGAAGGTGCGTTGGATTTGTTGTTTAAGATATTTTAGGGGGTTACTTAATTAGAAAGAGAGTAAATGAAATATGGTGGCATTGAATAGAGAGTGATATTTTCGTAAAGTCTGTGTTGTATTTTCTCGACGCCAAGAATTAAATTATATTAAATAAACAAGAGACTCATTAATAAATACTAAAAAATGGTGTTCAGGTCCAAATTCAAGGTATCATTCTTGGTCATGATAGTGACCATTGTAGCTAGACTAGTTTGACTGACACAAGCATCCTAAGTTCATCATATTTTGAGATTTGATGGCCACGTTAAAAATAGCAATTCCTAAAACGGAGAGCCAGTCATAATCCCCCCTTATTATTACCATATATTTATGTTTGTTCATGAGTATTTGCCATAGACTTCGATGTATATGTTAACAATGTGTATTGTGATTCCCCAGTCCCGATGGAGTACACGCAGTACATCAACAGCATGCAGCAGTACGGGCGCGTGCCGGCCGAGATGGCGCTCGGCGCCTACGAGATCGTCGCCACCAAGGAGTACTGCAGGGTAAGGCCTAGACCCTTTGTCAACTGCGTGACATAGTACTAACGAGATCTAAAATGGTGTAGCATGGTTAAAGATAACTGGTCCATCAAGTGCCAAGCTGGTCAACAATTGCTAAGCTGGTCTAACGTGTACTAAGCTGGTCCAAACTGGTCCATCAAGTGCCAAGCTGGTCAACAATTGCTAAGCTGGTCTAACGTGTACTAAGCTGGTCCAAATTGGTCCGATATGTATCATGCTGGTACAACATGTTCCAAAAAGTACAAGCTGGCCCAAGTTGGTCCAAACTGATCCAGATCCAGCATAGTCCAATATGGTTTGAAGTGCTGTTATATGGTCAGCTATCAGTATAACCATAAGCAGCTGAACACTGGTGCTTTTGTACTTCTTAGTAGGAAAACAAAATGCCAGCGAACAGTATTCACAAACGATACTCATAGATCTTTAAGATAATGAAGCTTACAAGACTTATGCTAAAATCGACTGATCGCCGAATCCTCTTTTTGGAGAAGAATTGGACCGAAACTGACAAAAATGTACATGGTGCTAATTTAATTTATTATATTATTATTTCTCCTAATTGTTTATAGAACAACACGCTGCCGAACCCGCCGGCGGTGGTATTCGTGATCGACGTGTCGTACAACGCCATCAAGAACGGCCTCGTGCAGACCGTCTGCGACAATATCATGGATATTATTGACGTAAGTTTATTTTTATCATGGTTTTACTACTTTCTAAAAAGTCAATAGAGTAGATTTATAGTGTAACCTAATTTATTTTTAACTTCTCCGTTTTATTTACTGCCCTTATAAACTCCCTAATGTTCTCACCTTATTTACTCCCTTTTATACTCTAGTGATGGATGCTCCCGAAACCATTGTTAGGTTTGAATCCGCCCCTATTTCGGAGCCAAACCTCGAAACAAAATCTTCTCGTATCATATTAGTATACATAGACTGTATAATAACTGGGTTTTACAATTATATAAATTGTTTTTAAAAAGTACCAGTCATTTTCATAATTTAACATGTTCGCAGGCCATGCCACGTGACGAACAAACTGGCAAGAGTTGGACCCGCGTTGGATTCATCACATACAGTTCTACCGTGCACTTCTACAATATCAAGGTAAATATTTATTAAATACTAGACTAGATGAAAATAATTATATCTGCGTTCCGTCGCTTGCCATGCCACATGTTGATGGTTTCACTTGGTGAGATTATAATTAACAAAAACAATGGATTATAACGGATTTATAATCTATCAGTTTTTCAATTTAACAGTGACATGTCCAATGTGTATGTGCAATTGGTTTACAAAGTACTGGGTGGGCAATGCTGGAGACACCATCCAGATCCTTCTCCGGAGTTAGCCGCTTATTACCTCGTACATGCTCAGCAGTATTTTGTTCATAAATTTTGCCTATTCAGAAGTCACTATTAGCCAATGCAATTCTGGGCAAGCAAAGATCTACTAAACTGTTAACTATTCCTTTCTTCCAGGGCAGCCTAGCCCAGCCTCAGATGCTGTCAGTAGGCGACGTGGGCGACATGTTCGTGCCTCTGCTGGAAGGCTTCCTCGTCAGGCCGGAGGACAGCGGCGCAGTGCTGACCTCCCTGCTGCAGCAGCTGCCCGTCATGTTCCGGGATAACAAGGAGACTGAGACTATACTGTTGCCGGCTGTGCAGGTGAGTTAGCACAGCCTCAGATGCTGTCAGTACTGGAAGGCTTCCTCGTCAGGCCGGAGGACAGCGGCGCAGTGCTGACCTCCCTGCTGCAGCAGCTGCCCGTCATGTTCCGGGATAACAAGGAGACTGAGACTATACTGTTGCCGGCTGTGCAGGTGAGTTAGCACAGCCTCAGATGCTGTCAGTACTGGAAGGCTTCCTCGTCAGGCCGGAGGACAGCGGCGCAGTGCTGACCTCCCTGCTGCAGCAGCTGCCCGTCATGTTCCGGGATAACAAGGAGACTGAGACTATACTGTTGCCGGCTGTGCAGGTGAGTTAGCACAGCCTCAGATGCTGTCAGTACTGGAAGGCTTCCTCGTCAGGCCGGAGGACAGCGGCGCAGTGCTGACCTCCCTGCTGCAGCAGCTGCCCGTCATGTTCCGGGATAACAAGGAGACTGAGACTATACTGTTGCCGGCTGTGCAGGTGAGTTAGCACAGCCTCAGATGCTGTCAGTACTGGAAGGCTTCCTCGTCAGGCCGGAGGACAGCGGCGCAGTGCTGACCTCCCTGCTGCAGCAGCTGCCCGTCATGTTCCGGGATAACAAGGAGACTGAGACTATACTGTTGCCGGCTGTGCAGGTGAGTTAGCACAGCCTCAGATGCTGTCAGTACTGGAAGGCTTCCTCGTCAGGCCGGAGGACAGCGGCGCAGTGCTGACCTCCCTGCTGCAGCAGCTGCCCGTCATGTTCCGGGATAACAAGGAGACTGAGACTATACTGTTGCCGGCTGTGCAGGTGAGTTAGCACAGCCTCAGATGCTGTCAGTACTGGAAGGCTTCCTCGTCAGGCCGGAGGACAGCGGCGCAGTGCTGACCTCCCTGCTGCAGCAGCTGCCCGTCATGTTCCGGGATAACAAGGAGACTGAGACTATACTGTTGCCGGCTGTGCAGGTGAGTTAGCACAGCCTCAGATGCTGTCAGTACTGGAAGGCTTCCTCGTCAGGCCGGAGGACAGCGGCGCAGTGCTGACCTCCCTGCTGCAGCAGCTGCCCGTCATGTTCCGGGATAACAAGGAGACTGAGACTATACTGTTGCCGGCTGTGCAGGTGAGTTAGCACAGCCTCAGATGCTGTCAGTACTGGAAGGCTTCCTCGTCAGGCCGGAGGACAGCGGCGCAGTGCTGACCTCCCTGCTGCAGCAGCTGCCCGTCATGTTCCGGGATAACAAGGAGACTGAGACTATACTGTTGCCGGCTGTGCAGGTGAGTTAGCACAGCCTCAGATGCTGTCAGTACTGGAAGGCTTCCTCGTCAGGCCGGAGGACAGCGGCGCAGTGCTGACCTCCCTGCTGCAGCAGCTGCCCGTCATGTTCCGGGATAACAAGGAGACTGAGACTATACTGTTGCCGGCTGTGCAGGTGAGTTAGCACAGCCTCAGATGCTGTCAGTACTGGAAGGCTTCCTCGTCAGGCCGGAGGACAGCGGCGCAGTGCTGACCTCCCTGCTGCAGCAGCTGCCCGTCATGTTCCGGGATAACAAGGAGACTGAGACTATACTGTTGCCGGCTGTGCAGGTGAGTTAGCACAGCCTCAGATGCTGTCAGTACTGGAAGGCTTCCTCGTCAGGCCGGAGGACAGCGGCGCAGTGCTGACCTCCCTGCTGCAGCAGCTGCCCGTCATGTTCCGGGATAACAAGGAGACTGAGACTATACTGTTGCCGGCTGTGCAGGTGAGTTAGCACAGCCTCAGATGCTGTCAGTACTGGAAGGCTTCCTCGTCAGGCCGGAGGACAGCGGCGCAGTGCTGACCTCCCTGCTGCAGCAGCTGCCCGTCATGTTCCGGGATAACAAGGAGACTGAGACTATACTGTTGCCGGCTGTGCAGGTGAGTGAAAATCTGATTAGAACCGCTATTGACTGGTTATGTATGTGGATGCTTGTATGCTGGCTAGCGCTTGTAGCGACTTGCCGTCGTCGTCGTCGTGTCAGCCGAAAGACATCGACTGCTGGACAAAGGCCTCCCCCAAGGTTCGCCAATCTTCACTCGATCTGCAGCAACCCACAGCAGGTAAGCAGTGGACTGCTTATCGGCGACCTTTTTCAGATCGTCCGTCCATCTAGTACGGGCCCTATTTATTGCCACTTTAGCTTAGCAATTCTTCGGACTATGTCGGTGACTTTAGTTCTTTTGCGAATCTCCTCGTTTCCGATTTGATCATGCAGAGAAACTTCTAGCATCATAAATTGGCCCCTTGATCAAATTTGCGACTTTATTGCTGGTTATGGTTCGTTTATCGTTATAGTTTAATGATGTATATGATCCTAATTAATCTATTGTCATTCCAGGCTGGTCTAGAAGCATTAACAGCAGCGGACACATCAGGGCAGCTGCTGGTGTTCCACACATCGCTGCCGACGTACAACGCGCCCGGCAAGCTCGCCAACAGGGAGGACAGGAAGCTGCTCGCCACCGACAAGGAGAAGCAGATACTTGGTGAGTTCCTCATCATCATCATCGGTGACGCATCACGCCATCTAGTGTCAAAACTCTAGTACTATTGTCTCATTTGATGTCAACTAATGACCTTCATCAATCATCAATGATTCTAATACCTTCATTCAATTAAACCATCCATTCGTTCAATCATTCATTCAGTCAGTCATACATTCTGTTAATCATTCATTCGCTCCTCCTAGGATGGAACGAAGATTTGCCCTTTCCGTTTGGACTTCTCTGACTGAATACACGCAATGAGGGAATATTCGTTTTTTTATGGGCCCTTATTGCCTGAAATAAAGGAATAAATAAATATACTTTTGCTCGTGCCATAGAAGGGCACAGGCTTCGAAAGATTTCAGATCTAAACAGTCCTTGTAAAGAGCTGCAATGATGGCATTGTTTCAGCCAAAGGTGCAAAACCAGAGGCAAATCAAAATAAGAAATCTAGGTTCGGAAAGCCAGGTCAGGAAAGGGAGCAACCTCCCTGGTGGGACGAAGACTGCCAAGCTGCAAAAGATGAAAGAAAGGCGGCTGAAAAGCAGTATAACGGAGCCATGACTCCTGAAAACTTGCAACATTACCTCAACCTGTTGGCCAAGTCTAGGAAAATATTTCGCAAGAAGAAAAATCGGGCAGAACGGGCCAAGACTTACGGTATTGAAAAATTAGTAATTTAGGACAACCATTATTGAATTATTGAATTTTCAAAACTATACAAAGCACTGGTACTCAGCTACGTCCGGTTAGACTGGAAGCCGACCCCAACATAGTTGGGAAAAAGGCTCTGAGGATGGACCAACATTATCTATCTATGATAATTATTTCCATCTTCAAGATAGTTTCTAAAGCTGCCGCAAATGTGACTGTAAAGAACCAGTCTAAGGTTCAGTATTTCATGAAGCCTACCCAAAGGTTTTTGTGGATCTTATCGATTATAATTCGTTGAGTTTTCACTTTGCTGGAAGATCGAAGATTGTTTGCCAACTTTTGGAACAAGCCCTTTAGTGGATTTCTTCAGTCTAACACAACACATCAATTAAATCAACAAAACATTGATTTCATCTCATTCATCTTCGCCGTATTTTGATTTCTTTCTTCTTAGGTACTTATATTGGTCTTAAAAAAATCCACCGATTCCAGTTTTGGACAAAAACTCTGAATCTTACTTCCTTATTTATATCGTGAATACAAAATGCTTGATATTTCCTGCATCCCTATACTGCCGTATGTACACCCTTATGTATTCTCCCGTATGTACTCCCCATATACTCCCTTATGTACGCCCTTATGTATTCTCCCCATATACTCCCTTATGTATTCTCCCCATATACTCCCGTATGTACTCCCTTATGCACACCCTTATGTATTCTCCCCATATACTCCCTTATGTACTCCCTTATGTATTCTCCCCATATACTCCCTTATGTACTCCCTTATGTATTCTCCCCATATACTCCCTTATGTATTCTCCCCATATACTCCCTTATGTACTCCCTTATGTATTCACCCCATATACTCCCTTATGTATTCTCCCCATATACTCCCTTATGTACTCTCTTATGTACTCCCTTATGTATTCTCCCCATATACTCCCTTATGTTCTTACCCTATATTCCTCCTTTATGTAGTTACCCCTAGACTTTCTTATGTACTTACAAAAAATCTATAAAATGAGTTTTTTAATTAGGGCATCAATTATTTTTTTACTGTCTTAACAAAAAATGTTCTATATTTGACGGGCTATCTAGTCTCGTTGGTGGTGGAGATTTTGACCGGAATCGCCCTTTGTGCTTGCCTTACTTATTGGAGCTACCAGGTTACATACTCTTCAGTTGGATTGCGCATCGGTGATCATCAACAGTTTTCAAATTGCTGTTGCAAAACTGGCATCAATTGTCAACTTTTACAGGAATCTATTTTAATATGAAACTTGCTCTCTATACAAAGCGTGTAATTATGTTTTTTCGTTCTTAGCTCCTCAAACGACAGCATACAACGAGCTGGGCCAGTCGTGCTGCGCAGCCGGCGTCAGCGTGGAGCTGTTCGTGTGCAACAACGCGTACGTGGACGCCGCCACCATCGGCCAGCTGCCCCGGCTGACTGGGGGACAGCTGCACAAGTATACTTACTTTACGGTGAGTGGATAGCTGCCTCAAACGACAGCATACAACGAGCTGGGCCAGTCGTGCTGCGCAGCCGGCGTCAGCGTGGAGCTGTTCGTGTGCAACAACGCGTACGTGGACGCCGCCACCATCGGCCAGCTGCCCCGGCTGACTGGGGGACAGCTGCACAAGTATACTTACTTTACGGTGAGTGGATAGCTGCCTCAAACGACAGCATACAACGAGCTGGGCCAGTCGTGCTGCGCAGCCGGCGTCAGCGTGGAGCTGTTCGTGTGCAACAACGCGTACGTGGACGCCGCCACCATCGGCCAGCTGCCCCGGCTGACTGGGGGACAGCTGCACAAGTATACTTACTTTACGGTGAGTGGATAGCTGCCTCAAACGACACCATACAACGACTAGCCAGCATACAAATACTGGGCTAGTCCTGCTGCCTAGATTGCCTGTGTTACCTAGGTCCATCTTTTCAGTAGTCTCATCAGACATTTTTGTTTTACTTTATCCACATCTCGCAGAAAAATTATGGTAAATCTAAAGTTAAATAAAATATACTTTGACTTTCAGCTTTTTAATTGGTAGTTGGTTTGTGATGTTTTCTGTTTTTGCATCCAAGAGTTAGGTCTCATTATGATTATTTTCCGACAAAAACGATGAAATACTTGTCCATTTATGTGGAGTAGGACTACATAATTATTTAGTAGTCAACATGCTTATTATGTTCATAAAGGCATCTACACACAGTGCTGATGGGTATTCCTGCTACCGGCTGCTTTTTGCTTGCGCTTGCCGGTGGTAGTCGCTCCTTGTATATCACCGGTAATCAGCTGCATCCGGTTAGACTAGAAGCCAAGGACCACAGTTGGGAAAAGGCTCGTTAGATGATGATGACTTGATGACGTGGTGGCCTAGTGGGTAAAGGACCAACCTCTCAAGTGTGAGGGCGCGGGTTCGATCCCAGGTCAGGCAAGTACCAATGCAACTTTTCTAAGTTTGTATGTACTTTCTAAGTATATCTTAGACATCATTGGCTGTGTTTCGGATGGCACGTTAAACTGTAGGTCCCGGCTGTCATTGAACATCCTTGGCAGTCGTTACGGGTAGTCAGAAGCCAGTAAGTCTGACACCAGTCTAACCAAGGGGTATCGGGTTGCCCGGGTAACTGGGTTGAGGAGGTCAGATAGGCAGTCGCTTCTTGTAAAGCACTGGTACTCAGCTGAATCCGGTTAGACTGGAAGCCGACCCCAACATGATTGGGAAAAAAGGCTCGGAAGATGATGATGATGATGATGACTTGCCGGTAGGACGTCGTTCAGCATGAATTATCACTGAATGTAGTAACCTTAACACAATCCCCCTCTCTCCCCTGCAGGCGGATCAAGACGGTCCCCGGCTGATAGGCGACGTGCAGCGCGTGGTATCCCGTGCCACAGCACACGACGCCGTCATGCGCGTGCGCACGTCCACGGGCGTCAGGCCGACGGACTTCTACGGACACTTCTTCATGTCCAACACTACTGATGTTGAACTCGCTGCTATCGGTAAGAATGTTTAACTATATCTTTACTGTTGGAATAATCATTTCATTAATAGAATATTTTTAATAATGTAGTTTTGAAATAATGTTAAGTTTTTAGCCGTCGTATTAGAATCAGTCCTGTAAAGATAATTAAAGATGTTTTAAATTAATAAATTAGTTTGAAGTGACGAAAATTTAAAATTCATAACTTCTTGTGAAAGCAAATGTGACATAAAATATATTTTTGTTTTTTGAAAGTTTGACTTTGCAGTGTCCGCTTAGAACATAGGTTTCCTCATCAACGTATAAAATGTGATATATTGCCAAGTTTTGTATTTGATCCAATCTTTGCTTACAGCTTTTCACAGATTGTTTTTTCATCTTGCCTTTCTCCCAAGTTTCTTGTGAAAACCCTCCATAAACGCTTTGATACATTTATTATTTTCGTTCCACAGACGCGGACAAAGCAATAGGCATAGAAATAAAGCACGACGACAAACTGACAGCTGAAGACGGAGTGTACATCCAAGCTGCTCTCCTCTACACCCACCGGTCAGGACAGAGACGCCTCAGGGTGCTCAACCTGGCGCTGAACGTAGCCCACCAGCTCGCTGACGTGTACCGCAGCATGGAGCTCGATACTTGCGTCAACTTCCTCACTAAACAGGGTTAGTCAACACATCATATCTTTTGCATAGGTTATACTGTTGTATCTAGAATTTTACCTATGTTTCAATATCTATGTACATTTTGGTAATTTTTGGGGTACAATAGTCAACTAGGAAACCTTATAGTTTCGCCATGTCTATCTGTCCGTCCGTTCGCTCTTAGTATCAATGACCAGTAGCACTAGAAAATAAATCACGTCGACAAAGTGGTAAAATAAATTTTCTTAGGGTATCCCCCCCCTGTACGTGCTAAACTGGGAAGTATTTTTTTTTCATTCCCACCCGTAGCCAAATTATATGAGGTTCTAACCTACAGACAGACATGTGTAGCTGGGGAGTTTGCTGCACCACTTCTTCTTCCCAGCAAAACACATAGGAAGTGGTGAAGGGCGGGCGTTTTAATAACCGATTTTTGACTTTGATTATATTATTTTTCCAGCTGTCTGGGCACTTCGTGAACACAGTCCTCGCTCAGTCCGCGAGACGCTGTCCCAGCGCTGCGCCCGCTCCCTGGCAGCATACCGGCGGCACTGCGCATCACCGTCGTCGGCCGGCCAGCTCGTGCTGCCCGAGCCCATGAAGCTGCTGCCGCTGTACACCAACTGTGTGCTGCGCTCTGATGCTGTGGCAGGAGGTATGTACTGTACTGTGCCGGCACAGCTCGTGCTGAGCCCATGAAGCTGCTGCCGCTGTACACCAACTGTGTGCTGCGCTGATGCTGTGGCAGGAGGTATGTACTGTACTGTGCCGGCACAGCTCGTGCTGAGCCCATGAAGCTGCTGCCGCTGTACACCAACTGTGTGCTGCGCTCTGATGCTGTGGCAGGAGGTATGTACTGTACTGTGCCGGCACAGCTCGTGCTGAGCCCATGAAGCTGCTGCCGCTGTACACCAACTGTGTGCTGCGCCTGATGCTGTGGCAGGAGGTATGTACTGTACTGTGCCGGCACAGCTCGTGCTGAGCCCATGAAGCTGCTGCCGCTGTACACCAACTGTGTGCTGCGCCTGATGCTGTGGCAGGAGGTATGTACTGTACTGTGCCGGCACAGCTCGTGCTGAGCCCATGAAGCTGCTGCCGCTGTACACCAACTGTGTGCTGCGCCTGATGCTGTGGCAGGAGGTATGTACTGTACTGTGCCGGCACAGCTCGTGCTGAGCCCATGAAGCTGCTGCCGCTGTACACCAACTGTGTGCTGCGCTCTGATGCTGTGGCAGGAGGTATGTACTGTACTGTGCCGGCACAGCTCGTGCTGAGCCCATGAAGCTGCTGCCGCTGTACACCAACTGTGTGCTGCGCTCTGATGCTGTGGCAGGAGGTATGTACTGTACTGTGCCGGCACAGCTCGTGCTGAGCCCATGAAGCTGCTGCCGCTGTACACCAACTGTGTGCTGCGCTCTGATGCTGTGGCAGGAGGTATGTACTGTACTGTGCCGGCACAGCTCGTGCTGAGCCCATGAAGCTGCTGCCGCTGTACACCAACTGTGTGCTGCGCCTGATGCTGTGGCAGGAGGTATGTACTGTACTGTGCCGGCACAGCTCGTGCTGAGCCCATGAAGCTGCTGCCGCTGTACACCAACTGTGTGCTGCGCTCTGATGCTGTGGCAGGAGGTATGTACTGTACTGTGCCGGCACAGCTCGTGCTGAGCCCATGAAGCTGCTGCCGCTGTACACCAACTGTGTGCTGCGCTCTGATGCTGTGGCAGGAGGTATGTACTGTACTGTGCCGGCACAGCTCGTGCTGAGCCCATGAAGCTGCTGCCGCTGTACACCAACTGTGTGCTGCGCCTGATGCTGTGGCAGGAGGTATGTACTGTACTGTGCCGGCACAGCTCGTGCTGAGCCCATGAAGCTGCTGCCGCTGTACACCAACTGTGTGCTGCGCCTGATGCTGTGGCAGGAGGTATGTACTGTACTGTGCCGGCACAGCTCGTGCTGAGCCCATGAAGCTGCTGCCGCTGTACACCAACTGTGTGCTGCGCTCTGATGCTGTGGCAGGAGGTATGTACTGTGTGTACTGAGCACTGTACATATGGTGCCTCATTAGTCTAGTTGTCGGATAGCGCGACTGTTATCCATGAGACATGGTGACCAAATGACTAGCAAAGTTGTCATAAAGCCGCGTATCGACGGCGGCAAATCTGCGATTTGCGTGGCAATGTTCTGCCGCGTGCGTCCCCATATCGACGGCTCCTAAGTATACTGAGTCAACTAACAAATTTTGCGAATTGCTTTTTTGTTGTGTAATTACAATATTCTTATTGTTATTTGTGTTAATACACAAAAATGTGCAATTCGCAAAATTTGTTAGTTGACTCAGTATACTTAGGAGCCTTCGATATAGCACGGCCCACTGTGTGATAGCTTCCCGCTCGCAGTGGATTCGCGGCTTAATGCTAATTCTCCTAAGAAACGGGACCGGGACCGACAACCTACGGAGTACGAGGAACGTTACTAGCTCCACTGTCATATGTTTACTTTGGAACTGTCTATTTTTTAAACATGCTTATATTAGCTTCACTTGTAACTAACTATGTATGTTGGAAAATCTTTGATTTTTAATTTGACTCACTTCTTCTTTCGAACCATCAGCCATTACCGTCCCATCGGGCTTAGCACATGAAGGAACATATCCTGCTCAGCTAGCTGATCTCTTTATTCGTCCAGGTCCAGACATGACCTGCGACGACCGTTCCTGCGCGATGTACCGAGCGCTGACAGCGGACGTGGCGACGTCCGTGGTGTACACATACCCGCGCCTGCTGCCGCTGCACCGCCTGCCCGCCAGCCCGGCCGCGCTGCAGCCGCTCAGGGCCTCGGTGGACAAGATGAGCGAGCATGGCGTGTATTTACTGGGTGAGTTCGCAGGCATCAAAGAGGAAAAAAAGAACCAATAGACTTATGTCACTTTAAAAATTATAATCAAAACTCATTTATTCAAACTTGGCTGCAAAACAGCACTTTTCGAACGTCAAGAAAAATTACATAAGACAGCCCCCGCCCGGGAAGAAGAAGTAGCGCAAAAAACTCCCCAGCAAATAATAAAATGAACGGGAGAATAAACCTACACAATTTTGTAATAACTACTGCCAAAAGTTTTGCACGGTACCTCGTAAGGTAAGGTTTAACTACCAAATAAATCGATAATTCTTTTACCAGATTATCACGACTCGTCATTCTGCATTTCAACTAATGTTCAAATGCCACCACACCTCACAATAAAGTCCTACTACCAAAAGCAGAGAAATCAGCACATTTTTGTCGGATTTTCACGATATACACGTCACTGCCCATTCAACGTCAACCTGTTTTAATACTCAACTCCCAAAAACTGTCCTTAATTCCATATACATTAAACCTAACTTTGAATTCACAGAGAACGGCGTCCACATGTTAATATGGGTGGGCTCGCAAGCTGATCCTGCGTTCATACGTGACGTGTTCGGTGTAGCGTCGCCTGCGCAGGTTGATACACAGGTACATATATTTATTTATTTGCATAGAATGTTGGTAATTACACAATAAGATGTTCATCATCTAGACTTCCTAACTATGTTAGGGTCGGCTTCAGTTTAACTGAGTACTAGTTTTAAAAGTAACGACTGCCTAGCTGACTTCCTTAATCTAGTTAACCCACTAAACTTTGATAAGATTGGTTGTCACTCTTTCTGATTTCTGACCACCCGTAAAGATTTTCCAAGATGTTCAAATGACAGACGGGATCCACCAATTTATCGTGCTTTCCTAAACACGGAAGAATTAGTTATGACACCACGAACCAACCGCGCCAAGCATTGCTTAACTGTATGATCGATCGATCCGCGCGGCTTTGACTTAGCAACGTGCTCTTTATTTATTTATCTACATAATATGTACGTTATAACATTACATTAATCGACTACAAGGATATAATTATCTTTGTATTGAAATGCTAATCATGTGGTTCTATTACAGGTGTGCGAGTTGCCGGAGCTGGACACGGCAGCCAGCCATGCTGTCCGCGCCGTCATTGAAGACGCTCGCATACGCAGGCGCACTAACATGCGGGTAAGTTGAGAAAATATGGGGTGTAATTTTATTTATAGTTTGGCTTGAAATCCGCACTTTGTGTATAAAAATTTAAAAAAAAAAACCTGTTATTTTGTCTTGAGATTGAAAGTTGTCGCTTCAAACCGGCACTCCAGTATGTAAAAATGTAAAAAAAAAACAAAAGACCATCGATTGGAGGAGAGGCAACGATTTTGTCCAGTGACTTGACGTTGCACTATTTCTGATTGATTTAGCTTGAAGATATTTTTATTCACTTAACCTTTTACTGCAATGTTGCAGATCTTTCTTTGTGATTAGTTTATTTAGGGACACCAATATATTACTCAATCAATATACACTTACAAGTTACAAACCAGCTTGAAACAGTTTCAGTCAACACTTAATATTTGCATGGTCTTGCTTAAAAATCTCTTATTTACCATAGATATCTTGTAGAGTCTATTTCCTTTACGCTCTTTGTATTAAGATACGTTACAGAGGTAGAGATTCCGATGAAGGCGATTCTTTTTTAACCGACTGCAAGTGGGACTATAATGTGTCTTAGTACAGTACTGAATATGGCAATACGCAGAGAATACTTAAACTTCTGCTTTAGACTTATTTTATAAAAGCACGATACTCGCTTAACTCGCAGCGTTGCAAAAGCCTTATGCTTAAATCTTCTGTTCTTTAGACCTTAATATGACAGCGGGACTATTCATAGACTTACCACAGCCCTAACACACAAGGGACCAAAAAAACAGGTCTTGGAGGGGTCTTCTGACTATCCTTTCCGCTCAACCTACGCTAGAACTTCCTCTATGCAAAAGTTTCGACACTTTACGACCCCAAAAAGGGTACTCTTTATACGCTAAGCATGTTAGCATGGCCTATCTTGCCCCAGCTGACGCTAGCCCGCGAGGGAGCCCCGACCGCGGCGCAGTTCCGGGCGCTGCTGATCGAAGACCGAGCCCTGGACGGCTCGCCCGGGTACATCGAGTTCCTCATGACCGTGCACAAGACTGTGCAGAAGATGCTGTATGTTTTTTGCTGAAAATGGGGGTTTTTTTGCTTCGGTGGGGGGTGGG
Source organism: Helicoverpa armigera (assembly GCF_030705265.1). Taxonomy (NCBI): domain Eukaryota; kingdom Metazoa; phylum Arthropoda; class Insecta; order Lepidoptera; family Noctuidae; genus Helicoverpa; species Helicoverpa armigera. Next base: position 7,635,891 of record NC_087145.1, on the reverse strand, counting down.
GTTGAAAGGTGGCATAAAAATTGTGGGGTTTTGGTGGTTTTGTAGTTAAAATGGGACGATCAGTGACTATCGAAAGTGGCATATAAGAAAGATATGTGTTGCTGGGGAGTCTGTTGCGATACTTCTTCCCAGCAAAAAAAAACATGTTCGAGTTTGCCCAAAGTTGACTTAAGTTAAAAAAAATGTTACCAAAAAAGATTAATGTTTGATTAGAAATTAAAGAACATTATTCTGTAGTTACAACTTTAAAGATAAGTTTATAAAATATCTAGATTAGGTTTTTTATGATACGATTTCACAAATTACACCTTTCAATTCCACTACCAAAAAAATCTTTATCTTCAAATGGTTTGACGAGCTTATGGTTGCATGTTTTGGAAAAACCTTTCGGATCTCGAAGGTTCTGTCATTTCAGAATACAGGTGGTGATCATGGCGAAAATATTTGGTGATTCTCGGCGGGTTCTGCTATCTTTGGGTTTTGTGTGACGCTTGTTTTTTTCATACTTTACTGCGGACATTTTAACCTGTTTGTTTTTTTTTATTGTTGATTTACATGACACTACAAACATACTGTAGAAAAAGTTATATATTTCTTAACTGTTGTTTAAGTATATGTTCTCACATTTATCATGTTCATTGGCAATCATAGTATGTTATTGTTAGTTCCGGAAAATACCAATTACGATTACACATACATCCGTAATACACTAACATGTTCACCAAAAAAACTGTGTCGAAATGGCATACATTATTTATTATTTGATATATTTCAGTATATTTTATAACGAATACATTATTATATTATATACTTTATAGAAATCTTATTAGACACCACGGACTTTATACCAGTCATTCACTTCATCATTCAATGACTGGTTTAACAGTACAATATTAACTGACATGGCCGTCAAACCTGCATATTTTGGCGAAGCTGATGTTGCCCTTTTAGCTGAGCAGAAGAATTTTATTTTATTTCAATGATTAGTTCATTTTATCTTAAAGAAAGCTTTTTTCCTAGCCTTACCGCCCCACTACCGACAACGGCCTTTCCATTTCGTCTCCTTATCTCTCCATCCTTCAAGTGCTCCCATCAACCAAGATTACATCGTTAAGAACCTCCTCATTTTTGAAAAGTCGGCTGAAAATCTGCGCAGCCAAACGCATCAGCATCGCCGAGATACACACATACGAACCACTTTCTAACTACCCCCCTTGTTGCAGCTAACAACAATGCGACAACACGATAAGCTAGAAACCGTTCTTCGCCACTTCCTCGTCGAAGACCGCGGTGTGGACGGCAGCTCGTCCTACGTGGACTATCTCTGCCACATACACAAGGAGATCAGAGCGCTGCTATAGCATTTGTCCGGCTACTACTAAGACTAAACGCCCACGTCACTGTAGGACACGTAATCGGACCGATTTTTTGTAGGACGGTCCTACAACGACTTTCTGACCAGGTTTGTAGGACGTGGACGTTCCACTATTGTTGTCTGTGTCCTACAAAAAATTGGTCACCGATTTATCGGACGTGGGCGGGCGGCCTAAAGCTGTGGTACGCCTCTAAATGATACACACTTTTATCTGTAGTAGGTTTTATGAAAATTCGCTTGGTAACACCCTGTGTAGTAGCTATGATGGCTAAGTGTTTTCGAATAATTTGTGTTTATTAATTATTAAATGATTTGTTGAGTTATTGTAAAACGCTAGCAAAAAGCAATGTTATTGTATATAAATTATGTAGGTGTGTGTAGAGATAAGTAAATAACACACAAAGCGATTTATATAAAATCTGCTACATATAAAAGTGTTTCGCATTCGTAACTTGTATAGTTGTGAAATAAATGATTTTGTTTTGAACTTGTTAGTATCAATGCTATTTAAAAAAAGTACTATTTGAGATTTCTACTAAACTACTAAGCAGGGTTGCCAGTAGTGAAAATTTATAATATGGTAGTTTTAAGCGTGCGTTTTGGTGATGGTTCAAAATGTATAGCTTCCAAAATTAACATACGATAGAAGGAATAAGGCTCGAGCTCATTTGAGATTTTGTCGTGTAGGGACATTCTGTATGAGCCCTTAGTCAATCGAGGATAAGGTGTTTTTGTTATTGTTAACGTCCAAGATCTATGCGAAGATCAGCATTTAATAAAATACTAGTTGTTCACAATTGTTCCGTTATAATACAAATTACAATTCAGACTTTAGGGAGGGCAGAAGTATGCTTACAATTAGATATAACCGCCACTTTCTAGATATCTAGAACTACTTATGAGGTCCTGTTTTTGAAAACTAGGTTCTGAATTAGTGCTTTTCAGTACCCCCGAGTATTTAGAATTGTGCATACATGTATTATATGAATTGGAGTCTCGCAACGTTAGGTAAATGGGGGGATAAAGAATATAAATAAAGTCGATAAATATTTATGAAATATAGGAACTTAATTAGTGTTTGTTAACGATTTCTACAAAGTTATTATTGGAAGGCTGCCACAGCCAGCACCGAGTTATTTAGACTGAGTTTCGGTCTAGATAAAAATCTTCACGAGGCAAATGACATGTATGTTAAAAGTTAAAACTTACGATGAGTTGCACCATTTAACTATAACGATAACAGAACCATTGTCAGTTGTCCAATCGCAGATTTGACCAATGGGCGGCAAGTATAAGGCTGGTTATGGTTTAGTTATCGTTATAGTTAAATGGTTTAACTCACTCTTAATATAGGAATGTACAGACTTAAGATGTTAACAGAGCATTTTATATGACTCCTAAATTATTAAGAAATTCGCTTTGAAGAAGTCAATATAGAATTATGTTTTTCTACTTAAACATAACATATGGGGAGTTATTGAAATTACTTTGTTTAAGGCCTATTCTGATGAATAGAAATAACTTTTCCTTTACAATATAGAAGTCTTACTCGATAGAAATAAAAATGAAAACAAGTCATAAAACTTCCAATTTGTAGTTTTTGTATTTGTATCACACGAAGTATTACAATTATTTTCTCAAAAGGCAATACATAGTCATACATTCCTTCATACATTGATAAAAATAGCCCAAATAACATACAAATAGTTACATGTTTTACTTAATGCAGGTTGAACTCACTAGATATTTGTGTGTGTTATCATGAGAAATTATTTGCTATATCCTAAGGAGGAAATTATGACCCTCAAAAGTATTTACTAAACTGCCAAGTAATTTAAGTGTTGCCACAAAAAAAAATAAAGTTTCGAGAAAAAAAAATAAGTTGTTTGTAATCGGAGTAGTTTTTGTTTCCTACGATATTAAAATTAGTTATATTTTATGTTTATTGGAATGTATTGTAAATGTAAATAAAATATGGCATTATTTAATTTTGTATTTGTTCTTATTTTTTAGATTAGTCATGATGCTAGTTGATTTTCGAATTATTTTTTTGGTGTTGAAATATAGCAATAAACTACATACGCGATTGAAACTATAAACAATGATTTCGAAAATAAACTCGTATCTTTTGAAGACAACATATAGTATATTTTTTTATCTATATCATTATTAGATTTAGAAGCAAAGGAGGCATCTCACGATTATAGAAACATTATATCACAATGAAAGATCTTGTTAACATTTTACACGATATAGACATATTCCCCACACCAATCATCACTGCATTTTGATAAAGTTACCATTTTTTATTGAGTTATCGGAAATTCCAATACCATCAATAATCCTTCTAGTACACCATAGTCTGTTAAGTTTTATTCCTAAAATCCTATAAGTCATACATACTTAAATATTTAGCAGGACACCGCTTACACTGTAAAACGCAAATATTAATTGTTTTATAAGAGGCACTATTAATTTAGAGAATCATAAGGATCCATAAGGCAGTCAACACAAAATCTGATCATTAGGTCAGATTTGATTTGTAAATTAACTTATTCAGGAACAAAGTTTTATCAAAATGCGGTGAGTACTCCAACCTCAGGCAATAAGCAGCCAAAATAAGCAATTTATCGTCAATAAGCAACTATCTTCCGTTTAACAGTAGTATAGTTATCCTCGGGTTAGAGCGAGATTTGTTAAATAGTCTATAACCAAGAACTGTATGAGCGTGTAAGTTTTTCATAGTTAATAAAGCCTTTTGTAAAATATGGTTTTTATTACATTCAAAATAATCTTCAAAAAGTACGTAGGTACCTCCTTGTAAAAATTATCCAAAAAAGTGATAAGTAAAAACGCATCAGGATTTAGAAAGTTTCACTAGACAATGAAAGACAAATGTTATGAAAAACATAGGTATATTTAAGTTACATAATAATTAAATGAACATTAAATTAAGTAATTAAATAAAAATGTGAACATAAATTATTTGAATCGTACAAACCATCAATTTCAATGTTTCTCCAAAACGCGTTTATTTGGCTGAAAAGAAAAAGGAAGCATAAAAGTCTCGGCCAATGCTATGCTGAAAACCGCATGAAGACAGTTCAGCCAAACGAGATTCAATCGTGCACAATCATTATTACAGGTCAAACTGAGAAACCTTTGGTTTAAAATTATTAAATTGTTTCTTGTTCCTAATCTTTGTACTCCTAGAAGTCATCTAAACCAGACTTTCTGCCCGGGCCAAGTACTTCATCAGTGGCCAAGAGCTCCAGAAGGAACACGGAGGGTTTTAGTAATAGTCTGACACTCCATCACGCTGCACCCACAGCAGGAGTCTTAATTCACGTAAGTACCAATACCACGCACAAACCTACATTTATTTATTATCATCATTTACTACCGATCACCTCGGTGAGATGATTATAGCAGTGAGTGCTTGTAGGCCAATTTTCAATTTTGAGCTTGCCAATCGAGCTACGCGACATTTTATTGCCATAGGTATCTGTCGCGGGTGAAGCGCGAGTGTTATTAAATATCATTTAGGTATTTATTTATTAGGTTCACCCACAGCATATAGCCATCTAAACAATTAAAAAAGTCACATAAAACAAAGAATCCATACCGGTTTAGGATAGATAACTTCGATGATGGGTTTCCTGTAGCTGCAGGGCAGACAGTCGGGCGGACAGCGTCGTCGTCGGCAGGCGGCCGTGCGCAGCATCACCGCGCACAGCGGCAGCGCCAACAACCATACTAGTGTTAGACGCACGCGCATGCACTGGGGAGAGGGTTTAAGTATCAGCACAGAATAAAGGTGTAGGCTTGATAATGGCCGTTGACAAGTTCTCGCCTGAGCCAAAATTCTTCAGAGTTGATAGAGAGTTCAGATTGAACCCGAGGTAATAGATTTCTTTAGAAATAAGCATTATCTTTGTAAATTCTTTCATTCCTCCGCTTAAATATTACGTGTGTACAAAACAAATCGTAAATAAATAATAAAGGATCCCATTCAGCCTGCATTTGCAATTTGTTCCTCTCAACTTGTAATATTTGCAGAAGAACCGAAGATTTGAAGAAGGTGGTGGGCACCTGATGCCGGGATGGTCGGCGTTCGTTGAGGGACGCCTACGTTCACCAGCAAACGGCATAAAAACTAATGTAATGAATTTTGCATACAAACCATAATTTCTTAGAAGACCTTCATTTCACGATTTTCTTCTGCAACAACAAGATAAAGACATAAGTTTATGCTTTTGTGACTACTTACTGAATTAAAGATTTTGTAACTTAGTCCCAAACGCCATTATTCGGAAAGTTGGACTCAAAACTCCGGGACTTTATATTCCCATGGTCTGGTAGAGGCTACATAAACAATATGTCCCACCGGTTTAGGATAAATAACTTCAATGATAGGTCCCCTGTATGTGCAGGGTAGACAGTGGCTCGGTGGCCTGCGCGCGCGCCGCCTGCAGCCGACGACGCGCGTGAGCACCGCGCATAGCTGCAGCAAGACGACCATCACCTTGCCGAACTTCATGCGCATAACGGGGATGACTGGGGACAACAGAAACTGGAATTAATTAAAATTAGCTACAAGTAAAGACTATAAGCGTGTTAAAATGTTTTTTCATCCCACCATCTCGGAAAGGGTAGTTTTACCCTTCGATATCTGAGCGCAAAAGCCGTTTTTATCCTCTAGAGCGGCAAAATGATTTGAATTTAGAACATCGTGTGTAATACTCCATTTGTGACAATCTTGATAAGACTTTTCAAACAAATACATATTAAACAAATAAAATACTGCTTAAATTAATTATTATAGCCCTAGCGGAGCCCTACACACGACGGGCGTCACTAAACTAGGCTATTTTACGAATGGAAACCACTGGATACTGTTTGAGTTTAAGTTTATTACAAAGAAAACACGAAACGAAACAGTTATACAGTTGGACAACAACCACGAATGTTACAAAACTAACTAATGAACTAAACCCTGAGTTGAAACAATGGGGCGAGCGTATTCAACTACATGACGAGACTCAAGCGAGGCGCATCCGACGCGCACTCGCGGCACACGCTTCTTGCTCACTGTCGGCGTGAGCGGCTGCGCGATGTCGCGTCCCCTTCCACGCGCCCTCTTGCGGCGCGTGTAACTAACTAACAGGGCGGCAAACTACTTGCGCGACATACAGCCACACGCTATACACTCCCCCTCGAGCTCATGAGAACGTCCCCGCTCATGAACTCGCACAAAGGAAACACTACATACAGGACAAACATGTTTTCGAGGGCGTCCTCTCTGCCGTTTCTGCACTACGGGACGAGGAGGCGTAACATCCCGAGAATGAAAACGATTTAGTTCTGATATGTGAAACTTGCCTAAAACTTCCTCAGATGAGCCTAAATTACCTATAAGATACGCTGTAGGGCTAACTCTTTTCACAACAACGTAAGGACCATCTCTCTTAGGAACGAACTTAGAAGTAATGTTCTTGGCTGCGTTGCTCAGAACATGCGACTTTAATAGTACCTGATCACCCACCTCGAAGACTTCACCTGGTCTTTTGGATTTATCGGCACATTCCTTACGTCGATCCTGTTGTGCTTCGACCCTCTCTCTGACAGCGATAAACGAATTCACAAACCTTTTCAAATAAGGTGTGATCTGAGGAACAAAATTATCCTTACTGAGCACGGACCTAATATCGTGGTGCATTTCGACTGGCGAACGAAGTTCCCTAGCGAACATAAGGTATGCGGGGGTTACTCCAGTAGTACCACAAACTGCCGAATTCATGGCGAACCTTATCGCGGGAAGATGCTGAGGCCACGATGAATGCTCAGACTCAACCAAACGAGACAAATGAAACTTTAAGTCTCTATTCTTACGCTCAGCTGGATTAGCTGACGGATGGTATAATGGTAACAACTCTTGACCAATACCTAAAACATACATACATTGCTGCATTACAGCAGAAACAAACTGAACGCCATTGTCCGAAACAATGCGTCTTGGCAGTCCATAACGGAGGAAATACTCTTCAATCAACGTACGAGCACACGCCTCGGAAGTAGCGTCCTTCAGAGCGTAAAGCTCGGTCCAACGAGTCGCAGTGTCTTCGACCAACAAAATCCACCTTTCCCCATTTTCTCCCGCAGGAAGTGGACCAAACAAGTCTACGGCTAACACCTCTCCCCTCTGGTGGAGAACAGGAGTCTGTAACAAGCCGGACGGTTTCGTGTTTGAAGACTTATAACGTTGACAGGCAGCACAACTCTTGACATACTCTGTTATGGCTCTATGCATGCCTGGGAAATAAAAACTCTTAGCGACCTTGGCATAAGTTCTATCAACTCCGTGATGACCAGCAATGTCAGTATCATGACACTCTTTTAAAATTTCAGGACGCAGAGAAGCCGGGACAACCAATTGCGGCTCTTCACTATCTACGTCCGGATTATACCTATACAATACGCCTTGCTGCATAAAATAACCTCTTTCTGACCAACGCTTCATACCTACAGAATCAGCATCAGAAGTGTCCTCTAATTCACTAATTATCTTCTTAAGTTCCAGATCCTCGAGTTGCGCGCAACGGAGATCAGCCGGACTACGAGCAGGTAAGTCAACGACGATGGAACAGACACCACACTGATCTTTATTTTCTTCTTTACAGGTTGGTCGACTAAGTGTATCAGCAATAACATTGGCTTTACCAGGCGTATACTGAAACTGAATATTAAAGCTCTGAAGCTTAAGAGCCCAGCGAACGAGCCTACCTGAAGGCGACTTTAGGGTGAGGAGCCACTTTAACGGCTGATGGTCGCTACCTATAATGACCTCATGACCTTCAATATAACCCCTAAAACGTTCGACGGCCCACACCACAGCAAGAGCCTCACGCTCGGTGGTGCTGTAATTCCTTTCAGCTGCATTGAGCAGACGGCTAGCATATTCAATAGGGCGTTCTTCTTTACCTTCGCCCTGTAACAACACAGCTCCTAAGGCATAATTGCTAGCATCAGTCCTTAACACAAACGGCTTGCTATAATCTGCCTGAATAAGAATCGGTGCCGAGGAGAGACGAACCTTGAGCTCCTCAAAGGCACGAGCCTGGTCTGAACCCCATGACCACGGCTGATTCTTCTTCAGCAAGCGTGTTAACGGCTCAGCAACAGCAGAAAAACTAGGCACAAACTTTCTAAACCATGAACAAGTCTGAAGAAAAGTTCTTAAGTGCCGAAGCGAAGACGGTGCTGCCATATCCAAAACAGCACTAACCTTATCATCATCAGGAGACACACCATCCTGAGTGATAACGTGACCAAGGTATTTTACCTTCTCACGTGCAAAGACACATTTCTCCCTATTGGCGCGCAGTTTAAACATACGCAGTCTATCAAAAACGGCGCGCAAATCTGATATATGCTTCTCAAAGCCCTCAGAAATCAGAAGGAGATCATCTTGATATGCTAGAAGGGTAACGTCCTTAAGACTGGCACCGGAACGAAGTCTATCAATTAGACGCTGGAAGGTAGACGGAGCGTTTTTGAGCCCGAACGGCATGCGATTAAATCGATACGAACCGAATGGCGTTAAAAATGCTGTCTTATCCCTATCCTGTTCACGTACACTCACTTGCCAAAAGCCACTTCGCATATCAAGCGTACTCATAAAACAATTCTTTTTTGTTGACTGTACAAGCTCGTCTATCAAAGGCATCGGATAGACGTCGGACTTTGTTACCGCATTGAGCTTCCTATAGTCGACACAGAAACGAACCTTACCATTTGCCTTCGGAACAAGTAGCGCTGGGGAGCCCCACGCGGACTCACACTCCTCGACTATGCCATCTGCCAACATCTTATCGAGCTCCGCTCGCATAATGTCCTTTTTGGCAGGAGTCAACCTACAAGGTGGAACGGCGATAGGAGCGTGATCGCCGGTATCAATTATATGCTCGGCGAAGGGAGTCGCGTCTCCCCCTGGCTGAAAGATATCCTCGTGTTCGACAAGGAGACGGGCAAGTACCTCACGTTGTTGTCCACTAAGCGAAGTCGCCTCATCATCCCGCAGCACATCCAGAGCTGAACACGCAGGCACAGGTGACACACCTTCAAATTGCAATGAGAATTTACACTTATCATTCTCGGCAAAGTGCCACCTACTTTCACCAAAATTGAAGACAAGATTAAATGAGGTAAGAAAATCTATACCTAACAAGCTTTCATTATTATTAGCTTCCGGAAATATCAAAAACTTTACGTCTCTAGTTTTATGTCGGAGCGTCACCTTAACCACTGTGCTAAGTACATTCATCTCCCTACTAACACCGTCCGCCAACCTAACAATTTGTGTCGACGGCACTAACGGGTGTCCTAACCTGAGTAGGAGAGCGTAGAGCGTGTGACCGGCAATACAACTTTTAGCTGCAGAATCTACGAGCGCGGTGCCACAATACCCTAGAATGCTTATATTCAACACAGGGCGACGAAAAGGTACATTATCGCAAACATTACCGATATTCTCACGACTATTACAATTATTTCCGTAATCATTAAAACTAGATACACACATCTTACTCTTACGAACATTGTCAAAAAGTATACGACTATCACAATGTATACGACAATTACAATTATTATTGCTACCGCAATCAGTACAACACGATACACGAGTATAAGTGTTACGAACATTATCAAAATTCTTACGAACATTACAATTATTTTTGCAATTCTTAAAACAAGATAAACAAATACAAGAGCACATATTAGCGTTAGTGTTACGAACACATTGATCGTCAAGAAAACAATTACATGAAACACCCGCGGCACGCGCAGGGTTACCTTGTACTGGCATGAGCACTGACGGGTCGGGCGGCGCGAGCGGTTGCGTAGCAACGACGCGAGCGCGGGCGCGGGCCGCGCGGGCGAGGCGCGCCCGGCGCCGCTGCCGGCCGCTGCGCCGCGGCGAGCGCAATACCCGCGGGGCTCGCTCGACGGCCTCAACGTACCTACAACTCCGCCATGCGATGCGTTTTCGACGGAATAAAATGCTTGTTGGCTCGAACAGTTTTACACTTCGATTTAATAACGTTCGAGCACCACAACCGTAACACTTTATTTCACTTTTCAACTTTATAACGCTATTGCTCGTATTATTATCACGATCACTATTATCACGCTTTAACTTATAACACGCATTTTTCGAATGACCTGAGCGCTTACAATAGACACAAAACTGCTTATTATTACTCTTCGAAACGACGGCGACACTCTCGGCGGACTCAGCGGCGCCGGAGCTGTTGAGCGGCGGCGGCGGCTGCGGCGACGACGATGATGATGTCGCGCGCATGCTCGTCTGGGTCTGCGGCTTTCCTTGAGTAGTGTTACTACGTGTTTTGGAGCTTTCCTTAAGCGAGTCTTCTATAGTACGGCACTTTTTAAGTAATTCGTCGAAACTGTTTAAACTTTCTCTAGTAACACGTTTCCGAATGCGTGGGTTAAGGAGGCCGAACGCCATATCTAGCTGCACTTTTTCTGACAAATCCTCTTTAGGTATTTTAGCCAGCAGAGCTCGTACCTTGGCGATGAACAAATCCGTATGTTCTTCCTCCTGAACCAGCGTGAATAACTTCCGATAAAGACGATGGGGCGGATCATGCTCGGCGAATGCACCTTTTATTCGCGAGAGCGCCTCCGACCACGTGTCGGTTGATCTCTTCACCCCTTGCCACCAAACCGCTGCAGGTCCTTCCAACACCATTGAAAACCCGCGGAGAGCATTCTCGTCGGTCATATTTACGCATTCCTTATACGTAGTGATGGCGTCTAGGAAGTTTTCTAGCGACTCCTCCGGGCGTCCGCCATAACGCGTCCTGCACTTGGCGAAATTTCCACTAACGCCGAACATACTGTGCGAATCCGAAACATTCTGCGGCGTGGACGAGCGGACCTCACGGAGTAAATGCACCAGAGTCTCGTGGGTCATTGTTACATTGGTGGGGGCGGCGCCGGCACTCGCGGCGTCGACGTTGTCCGAAGTTTCCAGAACTTGCGAGCGTGTTAACGGCATTTTCACGGCGAATAACACGCGAAGTTTTCACTGAGTTCGTTACTATCACACGTTGGGCAGCCAATTATAACACGTTGGGCAGCCCTCATAACCAAGTTCGTTATCTTCACACGTTGGGCAGCCAATTATAACCAAGTTCGTTATCTTCACACGTTGGGCAGCCAATTATAGCCCTAGCGGAGCCCTACACACGACGGGCGTCACTAAACTAGGCTATTTTACGAATGGAAACCACTGGATACTGTTTGAGTTTAAGTTTATTACAAAGAAAACACGAAACGAAACAGTTATACAGTTGGACAACAACCACGAATGTTACAAAACTAACTAATGAACTAAACCCTGAGTTGAAACAATGGGGCGAGCGTATTCAACTACATGACGAGACTCAAGCGAGGCGCATCCGACGCGCACTCGCGGCACACGCTTCTTGCTCACTGTCGGCGTGAGCGGCTGCGCGATGTCGCGTCCCCTTCCACGCGCCCTCTTGCGGCGCGTGTAACTAACTAACAGGGCGGCAAACTACTTGCGCGACATACAGCCACACGCTATATTATTCGATTAATTAAGTAATTTTTATTATTGTTTTTACATACACATTTAACCTCGTTTGATTTTTAAACTGAGTTTTCTAATAAATGAACTTTAATAGGTAGGTACTTCTTTTTAATTTGATACTCATATGTGCGCGCCATTTTGTTTTTTGCATTTAGTAATTTCCTCGATGAGGTGGGATGAAAAGTTACATGTTGCACTCGAGTGCAAGGATTTTTCACCTTGTGCTCTTTTGATTCCCTCGCTATCGCTCAGGATTCTAATTATTGAAACACTCGCTACGCTCGTGTTTCAATTTTAGACTCCTTCGCTTGCTCGGTCTTCAAAATTGAGCCCGCGGTTAAAAAGCAACTTTGCACTCTTGTATAACAAATAACTATTAATACTTCGTCGTGAAGTCGTGGTAGCCTCTAGTATGAGTGTGTGAGTTCAATTCCGGGTCAGGCAAGTACCAATGCTTCTTTTCTAAATTTGTATGTACTTTCTAAGTACCTATATCATGGACACCAAATGACTGTTTCAGAGTTAAACTGTTCAAGTAACTTCTACACTATTTCTATTTGTTAAGTTCAAGTTAACAAATGATTTGTCATAACTAGTCACAAGCAGACTGTACCTAAGTACAGCACAAAAAAAAATTAACCTTAATTTCTAAATATTGTAATGAATAAATAAAATAATCTTACTAACAGTAAATATCCAGTGACTGACGGGATCGGAGTTTTAGTAAAGCACCCGGATTACGGAACAGGATTCAGTTTGCTAAAATCAAAAATAAAAATGGTTTAGATTTATTGTGGTTAAAAGGCAAAACTATAAGGGCGTGCTGTGAGGCACACAAAGGTCTATTTGAAATGAAAACATGTGGTGGAAACTCGCAAACAACTCTAACAATGTCAAATTCTCGAGTACCTATGTTATTTTTTCTTGCTGATTAGTGGTCAGGTAAATATGATGAAGAGGAAAAATAATCGGATCAATTTTTTGTAGGACGTCGTGTGTGTTGCATTGTTGCTATCGTTTTTATTTTCTCCTACAAAAAAACGGTCACCAATTTATCGGACGTGGGCAGGCAGCGGTTCTTCCAACCTAATATACAGACATGAGTTGCAGGGGAGTTTTTTGCGCCACTCCTTCCCAACAAAAACACATAGGAAGTGGTGAAGGGTGGGCGTTTTGGGGTCTGTCTTTTTTTTGACTTCCGAAAAGTGCAGAATTATCAGCCTAATCTAAATATACGTTTTTGAGTTTGAGTTTGAAAGGCATACGTTGCTGCTGCAGCTGGAGAACCCAGACCCCGAGGTGCTGTCTTTCATCAATGGCTGGTCCTTGGGGCAGCAAGCCAGCACGTTCGCCAGGAACAAGATGAAGTACAGGAGCAGCACCACCAACTTATTGCACATCTTCACTGCAAACACATTGTACGCGTTAAAAAGGTATATTGTTCACTTAGTCTTTTTTCGTAATGTGTGGTGATAACCAATTTGATGGTATATTAATGCGAAAAATTGGTAAATATGTAGTACTCTACTCTTAACGATAACCAAACCATAACCAGCTGTAAAATTACAGCCTGTTGGGCAAATCGGCGACTTGACAACTGAAAATTTCCTGGACATTTCCATAATATTCATAAGTCAGAATTTTGGATAATGTATACTGCGTTTCCCAATGGATAATTTTTAAGTGTAACATATGGTTTATAATCTAAGTATTAGATTAAAGACCTACTTGTGTGTATGAATCTGGTAAAGCGTGAGTGTGGCCACGTCAACGACTGTGGCTCTTCAGGTAGTGGTTTTGCGCTTGCTGTGGAACAATATGTATTGTTTACATTCTTTCATAATAAAAGTAATGTTAAAAAAACACAGCTTCCACATAAAATCCGCCATCGCTAGACGTTGTACAAGTAAATATTTCGTAATTTTCTGTAAATCCTGGTTGTTACCTAACACTCCGAGACTACATCACTTCAAGTTATTCATATAGAAACTTGGTGCAAATATATCAAACTAGCTGTTTCTCGTAGTTTCACCCGCGTTCTGGGGCAACTTCTTCCCCAAATAAAACATAGCCTATGTAAAAGGAATAGTGTAGCTTGACAACAGGGAAAGATTTAATCGCGTCGGTTTAGTATCTTCGGAGCCTAGCAAGCTTGTAGGGCTCTAATCACCTGATGACGTTTGCAAGAGAACAAATAAAATAAAAATCCTCATTATCATACCAATTTAGATATTACAACTGACTTCTCACCTTAGGTACAATAACTCTGACACTGTTAGACTCGTATCCTATATCAGGCTTGGGCCTGTGGCAGGGCCGGCACGACTCGTCCGCACAGAGGCGGCGCGTGCGCTTGCATCCCTGCGTCATGCTGAACATCGTCACCGCGATGTGCAGGAACACCAGCACGAACTCGTTAAACAGCACCATTTTTAATATTACCTGGAAGTTCAACAGTCTATTACCCAGACCCAGTAACTTGAAATTTGTTTTATCTTTACCTAAATCTTAAAAAAAATGTTTGCTCAGTACTGACACAATATTGGAGGTTTATGTATCTACTAAGACTAAGATTATTTTAAGTGGAGCGTATTGTCTACGTATGTATTACTGTCCTGTGTCTGTGAAATTGTTTGGTCCCGGCTGCCATTTGAATATCTTGGGCACTCGTTACGAGTACTCAGAAGCTAGAAAGTTTGACGACCAGTCTTATCAAGAGGTGTCGCGTTACGTGGGGTAACTGGGTCGTGGAGGTCAGAAGTCGCTCCATGTAAAACACTGGTGCTCGCCTGCATCCGGTTAGACTGGAAGCAGACTCCAACATAGTTAGGATAAGGCTAGGCAGACACCAACCTCCTCCCTTATTTTTTGATTTAGTAGTTTCTTAGTGTTATTTTTTCTCTATAAAGCATTTAATACTTCATACCGATTGACATCTGCAACTCCTCATAGTTCCGGTTGCAAACCAGCGTCAGGCATTAGCTGTCCGACATAATGCTGAACTGGATCTATTCGGCGCAACCTTTTGTATTTTTTATTATATGTGTATGTATGTCTTGTTTTGTGTCAATAGATATGTTTTCTTTCTTTCTTACTAACCTCACCTATCAGTCAAGACGACTTCTTAGACTCGGTGCAGCGCGGGCTGTTCTCGTTACAGTTGGTGTACTCGTGTCTCACGCAGCCGAGGCACGTCTCCAGGTAGGACAGCAGTAGCGTCACCAGAAGTATCACCACCTCTTGGAGGAACGCTTTATCCATCGCCAACTTACAATGGAACTGGAAGAGAGAGTTATTTTGGAGTGAACGTTGTTAGAGGAATGAACTTTGATAAGGTGAGCTAAAATATGAGGATATGCCTTTAATCCCCTCAAAACCATCAAAAGAGTATAGACATTTTCTGTATCTGAGCAGTTTTATTTAGATATCTAGTTAACGGGATATTATTTGGTGCCCGTGGAATAAGTGGATATAAGTGAGGATCTGCCAAAGTCAGCAGCAGGCAAGTCGATGGCCCAAAACTGGATAAATTGAGGACGATGATCGGTGAAAAGCTAAAATATTAGAGCGGAAGATTCATTCAGTGAAGGTTGTGTCCTGTGTGGTATCAGGGCAGGGAAAAGAATTAAAAAAAGTAGTAGTTATACCAATATTTATCTCTTGCAAGGCGGGTTGGTAGGACTACAAGTGATGCGCTTCTGGCCGCAGCCGGCCACGCCCAGCAGCCACGAGGCCAACAGACAGACGGCGAACACCACGCGCTCCCAACGGGGGGACATCATATACTCTGGAAAATAGTTAATATTATTTACATTTTAATTAAAAACTGTTAATTTTATTATTATTATTATTATTCTTTATTGTACACAAAAACATTTAAAAGACACACACAACACAGAGAAGACATGTACAAAGGCGAGCTTAACCCAGAACTGGGTTCTCTAACAGCAAACCTTAGAGCGATAGAGAGATGCGATAGGGAAGAGAAAATTTAAAGTGCACAACATTAAACAAAACAGAGATGAAATTACATAACATAAAATATAAAATATATACCTATAAATAAAACATAAAATATAATAAATAAATAAATACATACATACAAATAAGGTCATGTTGACAGGAAATGTTCTTTAATTCGTCTCTTGAAGACATCTAACGATGTGCTGTCACGTATACTGTGAGGCAGAGCGTTCCAAAGCCTCACAGCGCGAACAGTGAAGGATCCATCATAACGGCTCGAAGTATGAGGAGGGATACGGAGTAAAAGAGATGAAGAGGAGCGACAGGGTTTGCCTCTAGGAACAAGGAACTCAAAGCGTTCCCTAAGATAATTTTAATTATAAATTGATGTTGATCCAAATACAATAAGATAAAAACAGGTGCTAAACTACATAAAAAGAGGTGTGAAGATCTAAATAAGCGGGCATGAAGTAATAGGTAAGCCAATGTTAAAGTATGACAATATAGTTATACAAATTCAGCACTGTGATTAGTTATAGCCAATGTATGTTCTCATGAAACTTTGAAATAAAGAATAGTAAAACTGATACTTACTGCGGAAGGAGTGTCGTAGGCTTACTTCTAGGTTATTTTATGTAATTCGCCATTTCAACTCACGCGTCCATCTTCCCTCTGCAAACGAAAAAGAATCGATTTGAGTCGTTCCACCGAAATACACAAACAAACTAACTAAAGCAGGAACTACTATAGGGAACTACGTGGAACACAACTAATACAACTACGAGGTGGAATTTGACCCAAATCAATACTTTACGTTTGCAATGGGAACATACACTACGCGAAAACAATATAAAAAAGTAACAAAAATATTTTTCGTAAAATTTATTCCATTTTTTTGTACTTTTTTTACAGTATACCAGAAAAGGATTGTGTTAACTGTGCATGCGGATTAATCTTTTAAGAATCTAGATCTTACTTCTGGGTCTTTACAAGTGTTTGGTACTACTGTGGAAGTCTGTTGGGTTTGCCACATATCGGAGTTGCTGCTGACTCTTTCCATTTTTCTAAATTGTCTAAAGCAGTAGAAGCTGTCCCAACAGCTCTCTGAGAGCCAGAGATTTGAGAAAAATCGGTACATTTTGACGCGATAAGTTTTGACTTTAGATCTAAGTTTTTATGTAAGTTGGGCGAAATTTCGGTAAGATTTTTCGCAGGTTTCTCTAATGCCTGTAGGGTCCGCGCCTACAGGGAGCTCGGCCGGTACAAGGGATCTTCTTCTTGCAGCACGAGGTGCCAACGATTAGCATCGAGAATAAAGCGAACAATATTGTGTACAGCCGGGTCAAGTCAAATTTGGCCATTGTCAGGACTGAAACAAAGAAAATATTTCATTAATATACATTATTAACAGTAAGTCTCAATTATTATGTGATGATGCTATGACCAGAGATGGATCCGATGAAGTAAATATACAGCTATGTATTAGTTTGTAACTTCATAGTAGACGAGACTGATAAGGCTATCCATATACACAAGAACGGAACGAAGACGGTACCAAAATACCAAGAAAAGCTTATCACATTTCTGGATTCATGTGTGTAACAACTTTAATGTTTTGAGGCCTGAGTACTCTTGACAAATCAAACAAATCTGTCTACCAACGAGTGATCAGACTACGAAAGCCCTTTGTAACCAAACGTATAAGCATCTTGTCATCGGTTGGCGCGCAGCGCGGGCGCCGCTCAAAAATAAACAAGGCGTTGAATCAAACGCAAATGATTGCTATTAATCATATGTTCTGTAGTGATTATATGCTTTGAACATGAGTGAAAAACTACAAACGAAATACTCTAAGAGTAGAGGATATATGGATCAAGGTGAATCGAATGAATGAGAAGTTATTGAAGAATTTGTTTAGGCTATTGTAAAATTTTGCTCGTCTAGTCTCGTGTTTATTAGAATTCGAAGAATGTAATGCTAATGAACAATTTATCTGACCTATTTCATAATTAGATGCTTGAAAATGAGAAAGAGACTAAAATTAGAGAGGCAGAGAACTCATGTAATATAAGGATACCTAGCTTTGAGTACATCAATTTAGAAATGGCGATATCAGAGGTTTTCTAGTTCGAAGCGTGGTTTCCTGATGATAAATAGGTTACTAACCTTCCCACTCAGAGACATATGATTACTTAAGTCACTCCTTAGTGACGGAATGTCATACAAATCCTTCACTAAGGAATGGCTTAAGAAACCATTAAATGACTCTGAGTGGGGAGGTTAATAACTTGGGAACATAATATGGGAGAACCAATGACACACTTATGGCAAATATTGTTGTGAAAAATAAGATTATCTTACCGTAATCACTTGCTGCAAGGCGCAGGTTGTCTGCAAGCGATGTAAACCTTTTTCGTGCACGCGTTAACCAGGCCGAGGAGTGACAGGATCCCACCGAGGAGCAGAAGCAAAGCTCTCTGAACGCCCATGGTCTACAGCGTCATGGCTCCAGACCTGCAAGCCACAGCGGCCACGGCTTGGCCTTACAGCTTATAGAACACGGGTGTAGGTTTTACAAGATAGATAGGAGAATAGTGTGAAGAAAGAATTCCCAAATATAATAGGAACACACATATGTTACCATAAAAGTATTACAAAAGGTGTTTGTTAGTGTCGATGAGAATTTTTTCGCCGTATCATCCTTTTAAAATTATGGATGAATAATACAAAAAAACACTTAAAATATTCATGGGATGTTGACATTGTTCTAATTTATTTTTTGTTATTTCATGTTAGTGACATACTTACCTAATAATACCGTTACAATTTCAGTCCAGATTTTTAATACTGTTTACCTAGCTGTTTAATATCAGTCTTCCTTAGGGCAGTTGTTGGACAGTGACTTAAAATTGCCATCTCTATGTGACAGTACTAACACGTTCCTACTTCTTATCAACAGATGGCACTTTCCTAAAGTATGTACTTAAGAGTCTTGCCATTTCAGTATATTTTTTAAACTTTCAGAAAGCTTCTGATTTTAAAAAAAATCACATATTAAGCGTTCTTGCTAGACTATACGACATAAAATATATAAAAGAGTGCATTTAAACCTGTTAACTCACGAATGTTTGCACCTCAAGTATCTATTTGGGTCAAATTCTTAAAATCTACACAAACTATGAAAACACTACGTTTTTACTGAGACAGATAAACTCACCTGTTTTGTATTAGTTGCAATGGGTGATAATTTTGTAAATTTTACTACTGGGAATTTTGTTTCGTGTTTTTCCGCTGAAGTTTGACTTTGTTACAGTTTTGATTGATCTGCCAAATGGAACTGTTCATTTTGAAATAAATGACATTCTGGACTGGCCATTATTGGCAGTAAAAAGTTCTGTAGCAGAGGAAGAGGGAATTTCTACAATACAATATTGGGTGAGCTGATTTAAAATTTCTCTCTCTCTATATAAAAATTAATCCCTTGGTCGCGCGTGAACGGCTAGACCGATTAGCTAAAAATTGAAGAGAAAGTAGCTGAGACTTGGGAGAAGGACATAAGTTTTTTTCACCATCTGGCCACGGGAAGTCTCGGAATGTGGGCGGAAGCTAGTTGCCAATAATTCGCCTATTTACAAACAAATTAAAAGTATGATAAATTTTTTGTTGGTCTTCCACAACAAGCGCCAACCATCCCGGTCTGGGCAGCCCAGGTACACCTGTGTTTAAAAAATTGTGGTACCAAATGAATCCTTTTACAATAAATTATCTAAACATTTTACGGACATGACAAATGTGCAGCAATTATTACCAAAACCATTAAACCTAGAAGACAGGAAACTGACCAATAATAATTTCATCTTTACATCTCTTTTAACGCATTACAATTCAAAATAACTAGCAGTGGAATCGTTACCAACAAAAATAGGTTTATGGTTAAGTCCATGGAGAACAAAATGACTAGCGGAGATATCATAACAGAAAATATCCTAAGAAAGTAGCGTGACAAAATGCGGGTGTTCGGGGCACGAGGAATGTTACTAGCTCCACCCCTATGATTAAACGCCTTCTATGGAACCAGCACATCATTTTCAAAATAAAATCACCAATCAATCAAAACCAATCTTTAACAGATTGGTTTTAATTTGACAAGGAACCCGAACGCCTCGTTAGTGCAGGTTGTTCGAAAGAGATACCGCGGCCCTGGTACATAAAAGGCCTATGACGGAACACGACGGTTTTTAGTCAGTAAGACACTCCCTCACCGCTGCTAACCCACAGCGGGAGGGGTCATTTGATGATTTTGACGTCGTTAAAAAAGAAAAGTTCTAGTAACTGATCACGCGATCATAGTTTGCTTGACCTACAAGAAGGCGGCTGACCTACCTTATGACATCTCCGCTATGTTTCCTGCCTCTGTGGTTGAGTTTAACTGCCTCGTTAAAGGAGATGGTTAAACATAGTCTATAGCACTGCTCTGCTTGTATTTACTTTGAACATTGCAGAGTTAAATGAACTTTTGTTTAGTGCTTCTAAAAGTTTGTGTAAATAAATATGTGTTTTATGGTTGAGGTAACCTATTTACCTACGTACTGGTAGAAATCGACGTTTTTGTGAAGAGATTTACAATTCGCAATTGCTATAACAAAACTTTCCATTACTGTTCTTTTGTCAGTGTTCAATTTATTCTTTAGGTACCTACTAATGTTATAAACCTCAAGAGTCTCTTGGTTTTATAATAACTGGCCCGACCCAGGAATTAAACCCGAGACCCCAATGTAGTACACAACAGTTGCGATTATTAGACCAACGAGACATCATAGCTTTAAATTGTAAATGAAAAAAAGCAATTCTATCTTATTAAAACGGCTAAACCGATTTTAATGAAGTTTGGTGCAGTGAGAGATGGGAGTAGTTCCATTGGGTCATAAGGGAAACCGCAGGCGGAAACTAGTACCTATTTAAATAGTTCACATCATCACTGTAGTTAGAAACATTAAATCATAAGAATCGAATTATTTTTATAACCGGAAACCATATGGCATAACATTCAGCAATTCATATCGAGCAGTGTTGCCAGTGCAATAAACGATAAAAATAACCAAACATTCCGTGTTGATATCCAAATGAATGAAATATGCTATTAATTAAAAATTGTTGTAATTAATTACGTGAAACGGTGAAACATATTATTATTGCTTTGTTTACACTAATCAATTTAAATAGCGACATATTTTACAACAAATGGAATGTAAAAACTTCACAAGTTTTGTAAAAAAATACTGTAGGTATTTTTTTTGTATCAGGCTTTTCTTGAGTCATTCGGTTCATATACTAACATTTTAACATTTTTTCATCCCACCATCTCGGAAAGAGTAGTTTTACCCTTTGATATCTGAGCGCAAAAGCCGTTTTTATCCTCTAGAGCGGCAAAGTGATTTGAATTTAGAACATCGTGTGCAATACTCCATTTGTGACAATCTTAATAAGACTTTCAAAGAAATACATATTAAACAAATAAAATACTGCTTAAAATAATTATTCAATTAATAAGTAATTTTTAGTATTGTTTTTTAAATAGATTTTTAACCTCGTTTCATTTTTAAACTGAGTTTTCAAATAAATGAACTTTAATAGGTACTTCTTTTTAATTTGATACTCATATGTGCGCGCCATTTTGTTTTTAAATTTCCTCGATGAGGTGGGATGAAAAGTTACGTGTTGCACTCGAGTGCAAAGATTTTTCACCTTGTGTTTTTGATTCCTCGCTATCGCTCAGGATTCTAATTATTGAAACACTCGCTACGCTTGTGTTTCAATTTTAGAATCCTTCGCTTGCTCGGTCATCAAAATTGAGCCCGCGGTTAAAAAGCAACTTTGCACTCTTGTATAACAAATAACTATTCCTCTGGACTTCTTCTCACGTCTTTCTGTCTCACTCCTTTTCCAGTCAAGAAAACGTAACGTACTGAAAGTGGTTTTCCAAGAACGTTGTTGAAATACCGGTGAATTGCTAGTTTCTAATGAATGGGAAAATCAAGAAATGACTCGCAGGTGACTGTGCAAGTGCTTATACTTATAGAGTTAAAACTTATTTGTTTCTCTTTCCATGGCCGAATTTACTATTTCGAAGATCTTTTTTTCAAGGTAAGGTTCTCTACTAATTAGTATATTAACGAACCGTAAACTTACAGTTAACTAATCAGCCAGTCATAGAAACCAAATAAATGAACCTAAAGTGCTCAATTAACATAATTTTAATACCGATTGTACCGTGAATTCCCATCAAACGTTAGTTAGTGTTAGTACAGGAATATCGCGTGTACCACTAGTGTTGGGAATTTATCGATATTATGCTTGTCGCTATTCTAATGGTATTCGATAAGCTGGCGTGGCATGTTTGGGTTAAATTGCTGTCGTAGTTGGTTATAGTTGGTGGCAGAAATGTTTCACTAGGAATCAGGGTTTGCAGGTATAATATGTCACGAATACCTAGCATTTTCTTTAAAATTACTATGTGTATTGGAAAGTCCTACACAAAATATAGGTACATGGGATCAATTAACATATGTGACCGAAGAAATCATGAAAGTAAGGATGTGAAATGTTTATCAATTAACTGTTAAGGTGATTTGCGATAGTACCTATCAATAAATCCTGAAAGCTCTTCACTAAACTAAAGTGCGTGATTTGGAAGAACTGGTTGCAGTAGACTGTCATAGTATGGTGAGATACATTATCTGTTTTTTCCCAACCTATGTAGGGGTCGGCTTCCAGTCTTAATCTGATGCACCAGAGTACCAGTGTTTTACAAGGAGCGACTGCATCTCTGACCTCCTCAACCCACTTACCCGGGCAACCCGCAACCCCTTTGGCAAGCAGACTTGGTCGCAAGATTTGCTTGTAATTATGAAATACTGTGCTAATATTCAACAGTTTCAAACAAAACTCCATATACGTCTTGAAAAAATTTCTGGAGATTTCCACTCTACGGTTTTTAGTCTGATGCTGTAAACAGGGTCAACCCAAGGTGAAGGTCTATCTTAAAATACTTTTTAATAACTCTTCTTTTATCTCGGAGATAAGCAGATTAGGTGTTTGAGGAGCTTCTTATCTGATCTAACTGCGTTATCTTAAAGCATCATATCAATTATCTAAGATCTATCCAAAGTAGAGTATCTATCATATCAGGTTTTAAAACATTATGAGAAAGGAAATATGTGGAATAGACTATCAATTTTGAAAATTGATAGTCTGGGTACTATTTTCTGTTTTCCACTGATAAATATACAGGATACATTTTGATGAAACTTTGCACTGATATAGATAAAGATAGATTTATTTGCATAGCTTATGTATCAGAATTGTATATAGGCCAATTTTGACACCATTGCAAGATCAATCGGGATATGAGTGAAACCGCTTGTTCAAGCTAGATTGATATATGAACCAATTTGCAAAAACATTTCGTTATAAAAATATTGAAATCATCGCTTATTGTAGGCTGCAATATTTTCAACTAGCTTTTGCCCGCAACTTCGTTCGCGTGGAATAGTGACTACCAGCAGATTTTTGATTTGACCAATAGATGGCGCTATATGTCCGGAATAATTTTAATTTTATATTTTTTTGTAATAAAAACTATCCTATGTCCTTTCTAAAGTTTCAAACTATGTCTGTACCAAATTTCACACAAATCGGTTCAGTAGTTTAGGCGTGAAGAAAAGACAGACAGACAGACAGACAGACAGACAGACAGACAGACAGAGTTACTTTCGCATTTATAATATTAGTTTGGATAACTCGTTAATCAATCGTTTACGAGTAAATATCGGAAAGATCCGCTTCCTTTATTTCTGTTCGTCATCCGAGCTTCCAGGAAGTTCCAGTAAATCGATTCCAGCATCGATAAATGCACGCTCTCGATCCCGCGTGAGGTCATCACTAGTGCATGATCCCGCCAGTTGCGCGTGAGTCGCCACGCGCTCTATTTATAACGAAAACTTCCGATCGACCAAACGAATACATTTTTAAATCATTAAAAATAGATTTTCTATATTACTTCAACTTCATTTTTAATATTAAACAAACCAATTTAGTTCTGTTGCAGTCCAACGAAATGTGTAGTGAGATTTTTAAGTGACGAATTGTAAGAGAATTCCCTTTATGTAATTTCTGAAATTTTTGTCCAGTGAGTAGTGATTATTTTTGCTGAAATTTCTCTGAACTCCGGATGACTGATTCGGTTTAAGAAATTTCTCATTTTTTGAACTCTCCATTTAGTGTTGGTTCGTCATTTCGAGTTGTGCCGTGTGATGAAGTGAATCAAAGTGTTTGTTCAATAGTTTTTCCAGAGCTTTCGTTTAATAATTTAGGTAAGTTTAAATCTATTATTTCCTTTTATATTTTCAAGGACGATCCTTCTAATTTAAAGATACATTATTATTATTTTATTTTATAAAGAGCATTTTGTGTTTGTTAGTTTGCTTGTACCCTAAATGCTCCGAAACTACTGAATCAATTCGAAAAATTATTTTACTGTTGGAAAGCTACACTCTTCCCGAATAACATAGGCTATATTTTATCCCGATACTATCAGTAGTTCCCACGAGACGCATGTGAAACCACAGTAAATCGGCTAGTAATTTAATAAACTTATAGGAAGCCACGTTTCACGTATACGAGGCGTGATATGACGGTAGTTTCCGACTGTCAAATAACTTCAAAAAATTCCCTCAACTGACGTGTTTGCGTACAAAATGAATTTCTGTATATTTTTCATATCAACATAGTAACTGATGGGTGCGATTAGTTTTCACGCTATTTGAGATTTATTTAACTTTTTACTGCTCTCTGACAATTTGTTGTAGTGTCGTCGTGAAAGCGATAAAAAAAACTGAAAATAAAATGTGGTTGTAAAAGTACTTATTTCTGGAATTACAATCTTATTTTTATCTTTAATCATCAAGTACCTATTGCCTAACTTTTCTTATAAAAATATTAAGTATTTAGTTTTGAAGTATGTGTACCTACTTATGTCAGTTACGATTAACTACGTTTTCGAAAATAAAGAAAGTAATAATTAAATCGATAGTAGTTTATTTTGTACAGTTGGTTATATTATACTTATATGATTTTATAAAACCGCATTACAAATTACTGAAAAGAAAACGCATACAATCATATTTCACTAATATTATGAAGAAGAAATATATGCTAGTTGGTTTGACAAGATTTGGCTCCAAAACTACTTGACCAATATGAAAAATTCTTTCACGTTCGGGAAGCTAGCTTATCTCATATAGGTATATTATATCCAGGTACCAGGCAGTACTTCCCACAGTACGCGAGTGAACCCTCGGGAAAACAGCTCGCAAGTGAACGGCGGAAAATTTAATAAGTTCTTGTTTGTCTATGCAATATTTATTATAGCATAAATCGTTAGAATATCTTTTCACGAGTGTTTTGTTAAATCTACGTACGTATTTCTATTATTGTTACACGAGCTAGAGGGTTAAGTCTCATTCAAAGTGTCGTAAAGTTCAACTAGGATTGTCGTTAAATATGTTCTGTTATTAGGAGGGTAATTAACGTTTTGTTAATGTTTAGGACTGAAGCTATATACTCGTATATAGGTAGGTAAGTAGTTATATTGTAAAGATGAAATAGTTGTCTGTTTGTAACGTGTGAACTCAGATATAACTGGACCGTTTTCGAAATTCTTTACACCATGAGCTTAAACCACCCTGATAAGCTGAATAGCTAGTAATTCATCTAAGTATATGTAACTCAAGAACGGCTGATCCGTTTAAATTGAAACTTAGAGAAGTAGCTGTGATCCTCAAGAAGTACATAGTCACCATCCGGCTACACTAAAGCAGTCACGGGACGCAGGTGAAATCACGGGCGAAAGCTAGTAATTGAAAAGTACCAGCTTAACTAGCTAAACTAGTAAGTGAATACTTAAGTTTGATTGTGTTACTCCAAAAAAGAAATGGTCTGTGCCTTCTTTTGTTTCTATTCGATTTTAATGATACAACACTACTATATTGTGTTAGACAAGTGAATAATTACTCTCATAGCTTTCACACATTTAAAAAAATCTCGCATTTCAAACGAATTCACGTACTATGTAATTCGCAATAAAGTCCGCTGTTTCAAGCGCGGACAGTTCTAACAATTTGTCACACTCGTTCAGACAAATAGGTTAGACCGTGGGTGGTCTGACATACTGTATGTTTGTTGTCTGTTTCTGCAGAACTAAGTTGGTATCGTTGTTCATTATTTTATAGCGATTTGGAACTTGAAAATGACAGTTTTGCGTGTAGCAATAGATTTTGCTTCGTGTTGTAAATTCGATTTTTATTTTGTTGTTTTAGAAAAGAATTGATTCAATTTATCATAATGTCTTACTTAACTAGCTGGTCCCCGTAGTTTTACCCATGTTCCATGAGAACAACTTTCCGCAATTGGGAAAAAGTAACCTGGTTTTTTTCATGCTTTGCAGACTATCTGTGTGTTCATATTGTATCCTATACATATTTATCGT
Source organism: Helicoverpa armigera (assembly GCF_030705265.1). Classification (NCBI taxonomy): domain Eukaryota; kingdom Metazoa; phylum Arthropoda; class Insecta; order Lepidoptera; family Noctuidae; genus Helicoverpa; species Helicoverpa armigera. The sequence goes on along the minus strand of NC_087145.1, from coordinate 7,609,371 downwards.
CGTGTATAAGTATTAGTAGTATTTTATATAGGTAGTCTAATAGTAAAATACTGGTACTTAATTAAGTTTAGCAAGCCTGAAAGGTGACCTAAACATATTTGATAAAACTCTACTCAGATGACAAGCTTCGACTTTTACATTCATTCCAGTATAATTTTCTTACTTTCCCCACCATTCCATTTGGCCGTATATTTAAATCCTGATATAAATACTAATCAGGTCAGAGACTTAATAAAAATGACGTATTTCGCCCGTGAGATATGCGCGGGAGTCGCTTCCTGCTACAAAGCCATTTAAACGTGTGAGTTGATCTGTGCCTCAAATATTATGGTATGTGAGAGAAGAAAATTTTTGAAAATTCACTTTACTTTGTGGGTTGGGCTTTTATTTTAATGATTTATTGTTGAAAACCAGGCTTACTTTAAAATAATTTTAATTCGGAATGTTAGGATTGTGAAAGTAATACAGAAAATATTGTGATGGAATATTATATCGATACTGATATTATTAAGCTGAAGAATTTGTTTGTTTGCTTAAACGCGCTAATCTTAGGAACTACTGGTCCGATTTGAAAAAATATTTCAATATTAGATACCCCATTTATCGAGAATCTTTTATCAAGGCTCGTGGAGTTAGTTATACTAACATGAAATGAAGCTTCTAACAGTGGTGTCAAACTTGTCCCTTAGAAATTACTTTGCGTTCTTACCGGAATAATTTAGAAATATTCTTAGTTTAAAATCTCGCCTTTATACATACATTATGTATCCGATACAATAACATCAGAAGAGGCCCAGCAATTTATTACAATCGAACCTTAACTCAACAGCTTGTTAAGACCCATCATCTAAATCTTCCAAAATCCGCCATTACAACACAAATCACATTAAAAACATCTTAATTAATCACCATTTCTGTCATTTTACATCCATTTATAATCGTTAAAGTCCAGTCCTAAGGAAAAAACAATTTATGACTCAACAAACAATTTTGTTACACTCAATTTTGAACCTTACACCATTGTTATAAGGTACCTTTTGATAAGTCTTATTTAGTAGATAAGGAAGTGGATACAGTGATCCAAGTTTACAGCGTTTGAGAAATGTTAGTGATTTTTTATACATTTTCGTTCTAAATTACTGGAAATCTAAAAAAGAAAGGCTAAATGGTATTTGAATATGATTTTTCCTTACATATATTTTCAATTTTCAATGCGAAAGTAATTATTATTCTGTCTGTATGTGTGGCGCGCCTTCACGCCAGAACTACTGATCCGATTAAAATGTAATTTGAAGGAGAGCCCTCTATACCGTCGAAGACGTTTAACGTATTTTAAGTTTTTTGCAAAACTTACGTTACTTCACCTTCTTCATTTCCCTGTACAGTGAAAACACGGCAATATAAAAATAGCAAGCGCTGAAAACCAACTTATTACCAGTGTTAAAAGATTTGACAGCGCTCGCACTAAATATATGCGCTGTCAAACAGCAGTGTGCATGATGGAAATATTTCGTCAAAATGTCAAAAAGCTGTCACTAGTACCTACGTACTCAGTTAAATAAATAAATTCTTTTATAAAGGTTGTGAAGCTACATACGTACTAACGTTCATAACAATGTCACTCACAGACGCATGTGCTCGATACACATGCATGTGTGAGTGACATTTGTACGCATATATGTACATATGTATATACAGACAGGTCCAACTGAGGACCTCTTTCTTCCCCAGCGGGGCCCAGTAGGGCCAAGGCCTGCCGGGGCTGCGGGTGGTTCGAAAGAGATACATCCGCACCGCATCCCTGGTACATAAAAGGCCCACGACGGAAAACGACGGTTTTTAGTCAGTAAGAGTCTGACACTCCCTCACCGCTGCTAACCCACAGCGGGAGGGGTCATTTGATGATTTTTGAAGTCGTTAAAAAAAGGACCTCTTTCTTTTAAAGTCGTCTAAAAATAGGGTTGTATGTCTGTTGCGCTCTCACTGGAATGAGTTTTGGCTTAGACGAGGCAAAAAGTCTTGTTACCAAGACTCAAAGTTGAAATATTTCTTTAGTTATAAAGCAACTAGCTTCTGCCAGCGGTTTCACCCGCATCCCGTGGGAACTACTTCCCGTACCGGGATAAAAAGTAGCCTATAGCCTTCCTCGATAAATGGGCTATCTAACACTGAAAGAAATTTTCAAATCGGACCAGTAGTTCCTGAGATTAGCGAGTTCAAACAAACAAACTTTTCAGCTTTATAATATTAGTATAGATAATGCTGGCATTCCTTATTGTTATGAGTCCTATGTTCCAGTAGGCTCAAAAAATAGGTACCTACCTAATACCTAATAGTGCCGAGTGCCAAGTTCAAACTTGCCCTCTTCACCCTCCACCGCCTTTCACACAACTAAATTCCCTTCCATTAAAACAAGGTAAATATCGATCGATTTTATAGGAAATATCGCAGGATAGTTGGGCTTTGTCGGTATGTCCTTAATAACTTGATGACCTGACCTATTTCCGTATCCGGGCACCGGTACCACAGACTAAAGATATACAGTTGGGAGGGTACGTACTAACGTTCGTAAAAATGTCTCTCATACACGCATTTGCATCGACGACCTTTAAGTTCATTAGAACATTTTTATAATTTTTACTGTAATTTTATGTCAATATTGCATATTGTCCTTTACGGCAATATAGACATTGTATCCTTACTAATATTATAAATCGGAAAGTGAGTTTGTTTGTTTGTTTGTTTGTTTGTTTGTTTGTTTGTTTGTTTGTTTGTTCCGCTTTCACGCCGTAACTACTGAACCGATTGCTTTGAAATTTTGCAGACGTAAAGTTAAAAGTCCGGATTAAATAATAGGGTACTTTTTATCCCGAAAAAAATAGATATTCCCGAGGGAAAACAAAAATATTGTTTGCTTGATGGATGGATTGTAGATGGCGCTGTGTGTCGTTTAAAACAAGGTAATATATTGCAAACGAATATAAACATGTAAATTTAGAAGCTAAATGATACGATAATGAATCCCCGAAAATGAGGAATTCCCGAGGGATGATGTACAATTTGTTTAATCGTCTAAACTGTTTTTTTTTACATCTACTTATATATTGCAAACGAATATGAACATATAAATTTAGAAGCTAAATGATACGATAATGAATCCTCGAAAATGAGGAATTCCCGAGGGATGACGTACAATTTGTTTTATCGTCTTAACTGTTTTTTTTTACATCTACTTATCCTGAAATAACTATAATTCAACGAATTACTGAGGTATGCGATAGATGGCGCTGGGTGTTTTTAAAACGTGGTAACGATGTGTTTTTAAAATACGTAAGAAGTGGAATGATAGCTTTTTAAAACGTGGTGACGTTGTTTTTTCTAAGATACGTAAGAAGTGCAAACAATATCAAATTGTATAATTAGAGATTGCCTAACCACAGTCTCGAATAATCGTGGATTTTTAGAAGTTTTTAACCCTACTTCGCATGACTTAATATTTTCAATGGACCGAGCTGTAGAAGCTGAGACTTATAATATTGAGTGCACGGGCACTCAACAGTACACCTCACCTGAGCAAATAGAAACCCGTGCTAAGCAAGTTATATCGCGTTTACGTACGGACCACCTTAACGAGGAGGAGCGTATTAATTTAGAAAAGTTATGCGGAAAATATAGCGACATCCTTACTAATATTATAAATCGGAAAGTGAGTTTGTTTGTTTGTTCCGCTTTCACGCCGTAACTACTGAACCGATTGCTTTGAAATTTTGCAGACGGAAAATTAGAAGTCCGGATTAAATAATAGGGTACTTTTTATCCCGAAAAAAATAGATATTCCCGAGGGAAAACAAAAATATTGTTTGCTTGATGGATGGATTGTAGATGGCGCTGTGTGTCGTTTAAAACAAGGTAATATATTGCAAACGAATATAAACATGTAAATTTAGAAGCTAAATGATACGATAATGAATCCCCGAAAATGAGGAATTCCCGAGGGATGATGTACAATTTGTTTAATCGTCTAAACTGTTTTTTTTTTTACATCTACTTATATATTGCAAACGAATATGAACATATAAATTTAGAAGCTAAATGATACGATAGTGAATCCTCGAAAATGAGGAATTCCCGAGGGATGACGTACAATTTGTTTTATCGTCTTAACTGTTTTTTTTACATCTACTTATCCTGAAATAACTATAATTCAACGAATTACTAATTGGTATAAGTATTAGTTAAGTTATTTAGTTCTTGAGGTATGCGATAGATGGCGCTGGGTGTTTTTAAAACGTGGTAACGATGTGTTTTTAAAATACGTAAGAAGTGGAATGATAGCTTTTTAAAACGTGGTGACGTTGTTTTTTTTTAAGATACGTAAGAAGTGCAATGATATCTCGCGCTTTAACCTGTAGCTCATTGTTCAATCGCGAGCTTCCCGATAGCTCGATAGATGGCGATAAGGTTGATGGTGTTAAGGTTCGCCGCGAATTAGTCTTAACGTGTTTTGAAATCAGTGGGGCCCAGTAGCGCCAGGGCCAGCCGCGGCTGCGGGTTGTTCGAAAGAGGTACCGCGGCCCTGGTATATAAAAGGCCTAGGACGGAACACGACGATTTTAGTCAGTAAGAGTCTGACACTCCCTCACCGCTGCTAACCCACAGCGGGAGGGGTGAACCGAATTCCACGCGGGCGAAGCCGCGGGCGGAAAGCTAGTACAAAATATATCAAACAATGTTGAAAGGTTCTTCTACCTACAGACAGACATGTGTTGCTGGGGAGTTTGTTGCGCCACTTCTTCTTCCCAGCAAAAACACATAGAACGTGGTGAAGGGTGGGCGTTTTGGGTGATGTCTTTTGTAAATTCTTGACGTTCAAAAAGTGCTGTATCGCAGCCAATCTTGAATAAACGATTTTTGATTTCCTTTGATTTGAACGTTAGTATAAAGGTCGCCGGAAGACGCTAGATGCAGGTCGCCTCCAACAGGTATCTGTGGAGATCTAAGGGGGAGGCCTATGTTCAGCAGTGGACGTCCTATGGCTGAGATGATGATGATGATGATGATGAACGTTAGTACGTAGCTTTACAACTGTTTAGAAGAGAATATATTTTAACTGTGCCTTTACTCAGATTTCATTTAGCGCATATCATGTTGGTGGAATTATTTATTGTGACGCTTTTCCGAGTTTTCGTACAAAGTTTAAATGTTGTTACTGATTCTTGGTATCGGTGATGCTGGATGGGTATTGTTTTTATGTATACAGGGGTAGGTACACGTTTTAAAAAAGTTGTTTTTTGTTGTTTATGGAAATTGTTTCATAACTGTCTAGGATTTTAGATTTTCAATATATAGGTACAAAGTGCGTTTGGTGGATTTATTTTGCTGTTAAAAATGTTGTGTCTGCAAAGTTAGTGGATAGATTTTTACATTTTCTGCTTTAATAACTAAAATGTTCACTACCTAAATACAAACTGATCATAGGCAAGATATGATCATAAGACGAAGTAAAGAAAATTAAATGTCACATAGCACTGCAAGTCTTTATCTTCTGATACAGAGAAGGATTTGCGTATTAGTCCACATTTTAATATTATTTCAACTACATCAGTTACATCTACTAGAACTAAACACCCACTTTTCATGAAAAAGAATGTTGAGAAAGTGAAACCGGCCTTTTATTTGACTTCATAACATACATAAAGCAACATATTTCACCAATAAAATAAACCACGTACATACATAACATAACAACTTATCATGACTTATACGATCTCGTTCAATTTATTGTACAGTCGCGCACGTTATTAACAAAGCCTATAGCATCGCGAACAAAAGTAGTTCGGTAGTACAGTCGGGTGCTGTGACGTTATCTTTGCGGAACTTGTGGGGCCATAGAGTTGGCGGTGGTAAGATTGAAGAGGGTGAATCGGATTTATTTTGTGTATGTGTGTTTTTAGATGGTTACGGTGGCATGCTGTGTAATAAAATGGCTGTAACTTTATAGCTGACATGTTCATTTCACATAGCCAAATTAATAGAAGTTACTCGAGACGTACCTTATAACGGCTAATCTATACCAATACCTTAAAAAGAAAAGATTTGACTGTTGGTTTTTTTATCGAATATTCTCAGAAACTTCAGCACCGATTAGGAAAAAAATCACTGTTGGAAAGCTACACTATTTCCGAGTACAGTAGGCTATAAATTATCCGGGTTCGAGCAGAAGTTCTCACGGGACGCGGGTGGAACCGCGAGAACACAGCTAGTAGACTACAAATGTGACAGTTTCACGAGCACTACACTTTTTGAGTAAGCCAAACTAAGAAATAAATAAAAAACCATCTACCATCTCCATTGTCTCCCTTCCCTATTATCAAACTCTCTTATTTAGTGGCCCCACATGACGTATCACACGGCTGTCACGCCGCGCTCATCGTCACTGAATAATGTAGCACTTTTGTCGGCGATTGTACCCGCGGGACAAGCGCTACCTGTTTATTTAAACGTTATAATAACTGTACGCGACTGTACTTCAATGACAGTAATGTATGATGGTTTTGTAAGTACTGAGTTGTGGACGAAAAGTGGGCGATGGTGTTTTTTTTTTTAATTATTGTTGCATGTTGCGTTTGAGTAAAAATTCCTGAATTTGTTAATATTACAAAAGAAATGGTGTCATGAAATTGTGGATTATTTCATTAGAAACTGGTGGCTTGACTATGATGTTTAGCAATATATGTAGCTTTTGAACTAAAGTCACCTGAATGTTTTTTTTGAAAATGGTTGAAACAACAAATTCTCGAGAAACAAATGACAGTCTAAAACGTAATGTGACGACACCGTCACGACATGAAAGAGATAACAAGCAGGATAGACATTTACGAGGTGATTTTGGCCCGACCCGGTAATCGAACCCGAGACCTCGGTCACAGCAGTCTTACTGGAGATAACTATAATATGTATGAGGATACAATGTATTTAACCTGTAATTCAACAACCTTATACAGAACAAAATTGGGTTTCTGAGACTTCGATACTTCGATATACTCGTATTAGAAGTTTCAGTTTGTTCGTCTCAAATCAGTATAACTATATACGGTATAAAGTATGAATGAGTCATACACAAATCTTGTAGTATTTGTTGCAATAAGCACGCGTATCACCGATGTGGCTACATAAATAAATATTTACTCAACCGTGTAATGAGCCAGGGCTAACAATAGCTTGCGTACTAAGATTGTATTCTACAACTAACTTGTTTGGATACTACTCCACGCACCCGGATAAAAAGCAGCATATGCCAATAAGTATGTGTTGACTAACACTGAATTACGTTTTCAAATCTGACAACAACCGCCGCACCACAAAAACTTTTAAATGTCTGTAGAACACTTCTCTACAAAAATGTTAGATTATGACGTTAAAATGAAGTCCGTTTTACAGCCACACTTTTTTTAGACAACTGTTCGACAGATCTTTAAGTTTTTGTAGTTAATCTTTAAGTATTTGAGATTAGCAGACAAATAAACTCAACAACTCTATTAGAATAGATACCAATAGATATCTTAGAAGAAAGTTAATAAAAGTCGCGATGACCTATAAAGGTCAAGACCTGCACTTACTCGAGCTTATTTTAAAACGTAAATGGTAACTGGGGATGTGTCTTATTAAAAAAAATATGGAAATGAATATTTTTTTTATAAACAAACTTACTATCTAAATACAATTAGGCTTAATCTATACATATAATAAATCTGTAAAAAAACTGTGTCTGTACATTGAATACATTAAAAAAATAATAATTGGGTGGGGTTTAGAAACAGTAATGGAGCACAAATCCAAAAAAAAAATTCTGTCTGTATGTCTGTATGTCTGTATGTCTGTATGTCTGTTTGTTTGTACACGCTAATCTTCGGAACTACTGGACGGATTTCAATGATTTTTTCTTTGTTGTATCAGTATTAAGCCTGGTCAACATATAGGCTAATTAAATAATTTATCTTCGAAACTTGAAGACCTGATGCAGAACACCAACAGACCAACAAAACTATAAGAGATACAAAAATGGTGTCATAGCAAAAGTTGTTTCATGTGATGAGCATTTTCAGCTGAGATAATACATTTTAAGATCTGGAACACCTGATGTGGAACCCCAAGAGCCCAGCTTCTCTGTACCATATACAGGTATGACGTTTTAGCAAAAGTTGTTCAACTTGATAAGCACTTTCTATTGACTTATACAAATTGAAGATCTAAAACACCTGATGTGGAACTCCAGGGGCCCAGCTAGACTATAGCATATAGAGGTGTGACGTTTTAGCAAAAGTTGTTCAATCTGATTAGCAGTTTCTGTTGACTTATAAAAATTGAAGATGTAAAACACCTGATGTGTAACCCCAGGAGCCCAGTCAGACTATAGCATATAAAGATATGACGTTTTTGCAAAAGTGGTTCAATCTAATAAGCACTCTCTATTGACGTATATACATCGAAGATCTGGAACACCTGATGTGGAACTTCAAGAGCAATACTACACTTGAAATGTATAGAAACGAATGTTATGAAATAGGTATGGTGACACAAAACCGACGATTATCCCTTTATACACTATAGAAATGAACCCAATGACAATCCCCGATGGACGTCGTTAAAAAAAAAGACAATCCCCGGTTCTGTGCTATACTATTGCTAACTGTGGATGAAAACTACTTGGGCTATTGTGATGGGATGCTAATGAACTAGGAATGGGGAAACTACGGGAACTATGGCACCTGCCGATGACAATGTATTAGATACCTACATGTAAAAATTGCAGGTGGAGACTTCGCCAGCTCACCAGTCACTGAATAGCAACAAGAGGGCAACAGGGACATGAGCGGCTGAAGTGTGAGAATACCTCGGCGGATTTTAAACGCAGATTACGCGCTCCCTGTGGGTCACTTACCACTAGGCACCTATCCTCCGAGCAGGGCTACTAACCCTGCTCTAGCGACTCCACTCTGGACGGCCAAGCCAAGCCAGAGGCGTGAGACCTACCCCCGTCATGGTTCACTCCGACCGGCCGGAGATGGGGGACAGTGTACTCTACCTGGAGAACTCAGTATATATAGCCCCGCGGGGTAGCTACTCCCCGTCATCAGCCTCAGATGTCCTGCGGTGCTTATATCTCATTATTATTGTCGTTATTATCTCAAAAGCCTTTGTCCCAATTATGTAAGAGTCGACTTCCAGTCACGATGCAACTGAGTACCAGTGTTTTACAAGGAGCGACTGCCTATCTGACCTCCACAACCCGGTTACCCGCTCAACCCAACACCCCTTGGTAAAACTGGTCAGACTTACTGGTCTGACTACCCATAACGACTGCCAAGAATGTTCAATGACAGCCGGAACCTACAGTTTAACATGCCTTCCAAATAACGGTCATTGGTATCCAAAATATACGTAGAAAGTACCTACATACGAATTTAGAAAAGTTGCATTGGCAGGTACTTGCCAGACCTGGAATCAAAGACGCACGCTCATACTTGAGAGATTGGTTCTCTACCCACTAAACCACCACGACTTCCACTAAGTCACCACGACTTTGTCATCTATTTAATGTTTTTTTACGTAATAATACGTGTAATATTTTTGCCACACACAACTTAAATGCGGACTAATTAGAATTACTACCTTTATTCCTATGGTCGCGTCTATTGCGGTTCAGTTCTCAGCGTTTTGTTTAGTCTGCTGTGCTTTTGCCGTTGAAGTACAAAAATTAAATATATGGAACGTTTCTAATGCGTATTCCGTTGTTTTCAAGTCAACGGGCCCTTAAAATTCAATATCAGACGATTCAGATCTTTGATTTTGCTGACCCCGTAGTCGCTGGCATAAGAGACAGGATCCGCGTACGAAGTCGCGGGCAGAAGCTAGTTTTAAATAAGCCTTCAAAACGAACACATAATTTCTAAACCGCAGTTACCAGAAAAATGTGTTAGGAGTATATTAAAGTACTAGTCATTAGAATAAGCCAGTATTCAAGAAAAATATCACAACTTATCATATTTTGTATAAGCTTAACTTAGCTTATGCAGAATTTTTAAGTTCACCCACAATGTTTTCAAGCGGTCCCTGAGGTCTCGTAGCACTGCAGATGCTTGCTACGACGCTACGCAGCTACGCCGTAGTACTTGTAGCTAGCTTGTTTATTTAGCAAGTTTTTTATATTGGACAAATGTTTATATGTTGTTAAATGCTTTTATATAATTTTTAAATACTTTTCTAAAGAAATCTAATGGTCATTTGGACTGGTAAGATTGTTAAAAAAGCTTTGGTGAAAATTAAGTTATCTAGGGTAAGGGCAAATTAAAAAAAAACATTATTTATGTTATTCTATTTAATTACACTAAAAACATTTACTTTTTATACATATATAGTTTTTACTTACCTTATATTTACTTTTTATTCTTAAAAATGCAGGTAGCATTCTTGCGAGTGACCTTGAAAAACCTACTAGTTTAATATGAAACCATATCAAATATGGTAAGCACCTAAAGCCAAGCCAAACGGAACCAATTCCGCGCACCTGTGTTCAATACCAATAAAAACACACATTACATAATTTTCAACCAAGGACATAGGAAATGTGAAATCGGAAAATATTTTTCTATAGCGAAAAATTCTAGTAAAAAAATGATTTGTTTGATTTTCTTAGCTTTCATGTAGGTGCAATTAAATAATATCTCATATGAATAAGTAATATCTACGTATTTGATCATATATATTTTTTATTTATTTAAATACCTTTTCATATCTAATAGAATATAATTTTATTTTGCGTTCAATATGTACACACTATATTTACAAACTTAAACTACTTATTTTTATACAAAACTAAAAATAAATTCTACAAAAAACATATTACAAAAAAAATAGTTAGTTATGGTCATTAATTTACTTTTTAATATATTCATTACACGGTGAATACAAAAATACTAAAATCCATACTACATCTGGGCTTCATATGAAGCAATCTATTTAATATTTAAAATCTCTTTTTATTTCAATATAAAATATCATCATGTATGTTCTCAGAAGGATGCAAATGTAATAAAATCTCAGATAACAAGATCTATCAGACCTTGACGTCGCAGATCCCTGACTGTCCTACTGACCTCTCACGTAACACGCTCTCTTACAATATATTTCCTTTACAAAAACTATCATATGAAGAAAACATGCAGAAACTTGTGTTCTGAGTGTTACGTATTGTGTAAGACAAATAATCCAATTACATAATCACAATATGCAATACAATTACAAATAAGAATAACAATAAAAAGATCCAAATGCAAGTGCGTTGCCATTTCAAAAATAATTCATCGCGCACGAAACCAGGTCAGGTTATTGGCACGAAGTGAGCCGCGATGCGCCGCGCATCGGAGTGAAGTGAGCCTCAGTGCGCGCGCCGCCCATCGCCACAGCCGCCCATGTTCCACCTGCCATCAAAACCTTTGCATTAAAAAAAATAATATTAAAAAAAAAACACACAATCAAGGCGTGTTCTTAATTTGAAAATTGTAATTGTCATTTGTTAATTCAAGATGGTGGTATTTGAGTGTGTGATGCGTCGCGATCAAGACGTGTCTTAGAGACAATATGTTTCGCTTAGTGTACGGGACCTAGGTTGTACTGTATTGTGAAGTGAATTAGTGTTGTGTGTGACTTGTATTGTTGCTGAGGCTGCTTCGAACCCTGTGAGTATCACATGGTTTCACCCTTGTTGCTACAGAGGGGTGGAACTCAACCCCCCGGGTGTACATTGCCTTTGATCTGCGTTCTTACAAAAAAGGTACCTTATAGAGATCGGAGGAGATCGCTGAGCTTATTTTCTTAAATTATTCATCTTAAACCGTTCTTATACTATCGGAGTAATGGTTATTTCATTAGGATTCAAAGATTTTCCCGTCATTTATTTGGTGAGGTTCTGAGTTCTGCTATGCCAAGTCAATCTCCTTAGGTCACATAATTATATATAAAAAAAAAACACAAATAAAAAATTTAAAAAAAACGCCGAACTAAGACACAAACGGAGTACCATTAATATTAAACGATATTTTTTTTTACTTTCACCCATTTACATAGCAACCTATTTGGTAGGTTAAGGTTCTATATGTCTATTCCCTAACCATAAAACAACCATGATAATTACTAGATTAATTTATGACCCCCACAACACTAACATATTCAATTACTTTCCGTTATTACTCGCTAAGTGTTCGACTTTACAATTAATACACTAGTGACATCATTCCCTAGTTCCTATACTATTAAAATAATTGAATGAACATAACATACATTATGATGATTATGTATTTTTTTATCGTCATACTATCTTGTTCCCGTGTTTCGTACGGCACGATAAACTGTAGGTCCCGACTGTCATTTGGATATCTTTGACAGTCGTTACGGCTAGTCAGAAGCCAGTAAGTCTGGTAATAATCAGACTTACCTAGGGGTTGGGTTGCCCGGGTAACTGAGTTGAGGTGATCAGATGAGCAGTCGCTCCTTGTAAAACACTGGTACTCAGCTGCATTCGGTGAAATTATAACATCATCTTTAGCCAGATAGACATCGTCCGCGGGAACTACGTATTGCATCCGGATAACAAGTAAATAGTGTTATAGTTCTAACCATTGCCTAACGTGGTGCTAAGTTCGTTTGCCGACAAGGATAAAAATGTAAGAAAATGGCACTTTGCAAATACATAGAGATAGATTACACTTATGCTTGCTACATAGTTCTCGCAGCTCTGGTACACAAAGGGCTTAGCAAGGGGCAGAAGGAACATGATGGGTTTTAGTCAGTAAGAGTCTGACACTCTCTCATGCTGCACAACAGGATGTGATGATTTTTATCTCCGTAAAATACTTATGTATGTATTTTAACCGATTTCCCAAAGAAGGAGATGCTCAATTTGGATATTCGTGTGTTATTCTTAACGCTTTTGTCATAAGCTTTCCTTTCGGAAGCCACAAACCACATTTCCTGTGAACATGATCATTGCATTAAATATGTTTGTATTACGTTTAGGTAGTGCGGTTAGCCACGTAATTCCTGCATGTACATATAATAATGACATACATAATTTACTAAATGATAGGAAAAAAAAAACCTAAAACCTTCTCCTTAATCCGATAAAACTATACTGGAAACCACATCAAAATCGGTGCAGCTAAGCGTAAGATAACTGCGCAGAAACATACACACATACAAGTCGAACTGAGGATCCCTTTTGAATTAGGTTAAAAAAAGAAAGTAACTATTAGTAGATACTTACATCTTCCATGAAACTTTTTATGCAGTTCCGTAAGACTGCAAAGTTTACGCGTAGAGCGCACATTACAACTATCAGGTATTGGCCGATTAAAAAGTTGGATGACCTTCAAACTAAAGTATCCAACTATCAGCTGATAACTTAGCCGCTACTCAGTGTTAGTTAACCCTTTCTTGGAGGAATTCTTATGGCTACTTTTTGTCCGAGCGCGGAGAGAAGGTCCCTCAGAAAATACTTGAATTACCTGGAGGACCTGAAATTACTCAATTAATAATTAAAGTCGGTACGAAAGATGATGAAAATAATCGTTAAAAAAAAATATTATCTGTATTTAGCCATGATTAAGAGTGTATTAATCTCCGTACTCTCTCTCAGTCGAATTGAGGAGTTTCTCATAAAACGATGGGGTAAAATATCATGAGTATTAGTCCCAAGTTTACATTCCTTTGTGAATGAAAATGAAAACAAATCAATCGGAATGTTTGTTTCTTTAAACTGTAACAAATAACTATATCGGCATATAAAGAAAAGCTTCTATGTTTAACGCATCCGTCACGCATTTTTATAAATAACAAAAAAAAAATACGTGGGGTATTTTCTTTGGCTTTTTTTTATTTCGCGACACCACACACTTCGGTTAGCCCCATGGTAAGCTATTTATTTGCTTGTGTTATGGGTGCTAACACAACTGATAAACTGCACTTATAAAAACATATTATAACACCCAGACCACAGCCAACAAGCATGCTCATCACACAAAGGTTGACCGTACAGGGAAATGCACCAGGGACCAATGGTTTGGCAGTCCATTGCGCCAACAAGGTCGTCCGACTTTCTATTATTTTCCTACCATAAGACTAAATAAGCCCTTGGGTTATTTTCCCGTAATCTTAAACTATACGTCGTCGCCTGGACCCCGACTGATTGATTCTCAAACAACAATAGGGATCGGTTATCACATATATTGAAGGGTAATAACATGGGGTCACACGATTAGGGTAGGTAATTTTGTATTGTTCGGTTAATACGAAAGGTGTTCAGAATTTCGCTGTGATTTTAGAGGTCTTTTTTTGTGTTTTTTGGAGACTTAGAGTTAGACGAGGTTAGACGAGGTTAGACGACTTAGAGGGACGAGACAGACAGAGTTACTTTGGCATTTTAATACATCTCGATGAAAGACAAAGAAAATATTGGAGTAGGTAAAATATACACCAGTAGCGTAAAAAAATGTATTGAGGAAAAAAGTTCATTTGATATCATACCTATATATAAAAATTATGTGATCTCTTATGTGAGAAAGCGATGTTGGCAATGTTTATAAAATTAAGCATATATCTACATGATCTTATTATGCTGTGAAGATAAAAACGACGTAACTCGGCCCTTGGGCCGTGTTCATATTATTGAAAAATAAACATCATTGTTCTTCCCAATTTGTTACATTTCTGTAAGTTAGGTGCCACAAATAAAAATATTAACTAAGATGGTAGTAGACCAGTCTAACCCAGGGGTACAGATCGAGTTGCTCGGGTAACTGGGTTGAGGAGGTCAGATAGGGCAGTCGCTCCTTTTAAAGCACTGGTACTCAGCTGCCTCCAGTGAGACTGGAGACCGACCCCAACATACTTGGGAAAAGGCTCGTTAGATGGTAACATAGAATCGAATTCAGTGACAGAAAACTTCGAGTTAATGAAGGAAAATTTCGGTATACTTACGATGTGTATATTTTTGCTCAAAAATTATAAAATATAACTATACTCAGTTTGGCTAAAGGTAACGTTTTACGCAAATACGTATTAAACAAAGGCTAAGATAGTTTATTTCGGTAAAATAGGGCTATATTTACAAGACGTACCTACTGTTACATAGGATATTGAAATTATATAGATCAGATCCATACAAGTTTTCCCTGTAATTGGCGTACAAAATTAATATAAATAAAGTACTGTTTAAAATCACTACTTACTACTCAAATGGAGTATAGTGTATGATACTACAATGCTGATACACGTTCGTGAAGTAAGTTCTACAGTTTGTGCAAACTTAGGCAAGCGTTGTCTGTAGTTTCATACATATTAAATCAATGTTTTGATGGAAGAGAGCTCCGTTGTTCTGTTGTAGTATGTAACTTTCTTTCTTTCTTCAAAAAAGGTTTTACTACTAAGCAGGAGTTCCTTTTTAGGGTCCCGAACCCAAAGGGTAAAACGGGACCCTATTGTTTTCGCTCCTCTGTCCGTCCGTCCGTCTGTCACCAGGCTGTATCACATGAACCGTGATAGTTAGAGAGCTGAAATTTTCACAGATGATGTATTTTTGTTTGTTATTAAATCAATATTTTGGAGGGCTCCCATACAACAAACGTTATTTCTTTGTCCATTTTATAAATAACGGTACGGGACCCTTCGTGCGCGAGTCTGACTCGCACTTGGCCGATTTTTTTAAATTAACGTTATGCGAATGTATTTGGTAAGTAGATCGAAGATTTTACGAACCCAAAATATATCAATCGATCTAAAAGATGGCTAAAAATATATTAATTGTATTCTAGTTTTCAGTGTTAGTTGTTATAGCGGCAACATAATTTCAACGGTCTATCACGGTTCATAAAATACAGCCTGGTGCCAGTCTGACAGTGAACTCTAATTATCAACTATTCATATATTAATTTCATTGCACTTTTAGTGCAAATAAATCGTATTTTTGATGTTCGAAAAGATACCTACCGTGACACACTCTAAAAATCTTTTCGACCACTTATGGATTTCCGAAAAGTACATTTTATTTCTACGTGAATATGGTATGGATATGCAACTAGTTTCTCCATAAACACATAGATATCCAGGACAGCACAATATATTCCCTTTATTGCTGTTAGTATAAACACAGCCTGTTTGTCTGAAGGGTTGATTGCCTCCGAGTCCTGTGTAAGTATGCCTGACTTGCTACAGGTGTGAAGGTACTTTAATAGTCTTTTAGAAACAGATTGAAGAATTGAGGTAGAATGATTGCCTACTTTGCTTTGTAGTGAAATAATTCTGGTTCTTTTGATTTTTAAAAGTTTTTATATTATTATTATTTTATTTAAGTTTATATATTGCTATACACTGTTTCTATTACAAGGTGAAAAAATGCGTTTTTGTGTTATAAAAATAGTGTTTGAAAAACACGTTTAGCCTTCTTGTGCGTTTTGAAATTTTGACTGACAAGACACAATTAAGAGTAGCAAACGAACCTTTAAAAAACCTTTAAATGAAATATATGCTGAGCGTTTAGAGCGCTTTCTCACTACATTTTTTTGCGTGGCAATGCTCGGTGCGTATACGAACAACAACAAACAACTGAAAACTCTAGTTCAAACGATGCCACTTGAAACTGTGCGACAGGTTTTTTGTCATGCGGAATTTAGCGGAGAAAAACCGACCAAAACATCCTCCAGTTTGGAAGCTCTGTTACAGTACTACTTCAGTATATTTTTTTATAGAAAAAAGGACAATACGGTATCACTACATACAATGAAACAAAGTCGCTTTTTCTGCCCTATATCCCTTTGTACGCTTAAATCTTCAAAACCACGCAACTGATTTTCACGCGATTTTTTTTATAAAATAGAGTGTTTCAAGAGGAAGGTTTATGTGTATAAACCATGCATAATATAGTAGAGAAACACTAACCTAATACAAGTAAAAACACTTTTAAACGTCTGTTGAACACTTATCTAAAAAATGTAAGATTATGACGTCGAAATAGGGTCCGTTTTGCAGCAACCCTTTTTTGACAAGTGTTCAACAGATGTTTACGTTTTTGTAGTAAGGCTGTATTAATTTTAAAGGTTACCGAAAAGCGAGGGCGCACCACTAGTTTATTATATTTTTTACAGACTGGTATAGTATTGTACACCCCAATAAACTTGAAACTAAAGTTCATTGCTCTCAACTGTTTAGGGAATACTAATTAACAGTCTGCGGGTAAGATATTAATCTTCTAGTTTTTCCTAATTAGCTCCGACCAGCTGTTAAAGGCAATTGGATAGCTGTCACGTAGCAGTTAACTATCCGTCACTCGTTATTTAACCGTGGGTAGAACTGCTCTAGTTTATTTTAAAATGGAAGAAGTAGTTCAATTTCTGTAAGTATTTACACGAGGCATTGTTTGTGTTGAAAGTATATCTGTACGCTAGCTTTGACCAGTGGAAACTACCTCGCGCATCCGGGTAAAAAGTAGCCTAAATAGCCTACATGGACTCTCTAACATTGTCAGTCTATACTAATATTATAAAGCTGAAGAGTTTTTGTTTGTTTGAACGCGCTAATCTCAGGAACTACTGACCCGATTTGAACAATTCTTTCGGTGTTAGATAGCCCATTTATCGAGGAAGGCTATTTGGGCTACTTTTTATCCGGGTTCGTGCAGAGGTTCCCACGGGATGCGGGTGAAACCACTGGCAGAAGCTAGTCTTAACAATATTAGTATAGATCCACGGTCCCTAGTTGTCAAATTGTTAGCTGTACTGCTCGATCAAGAAACGGAAAAATGAGAGCGCTACTTTGCAATTTAATTTCCCAAAACACACCAAAGTAACGACGCACTAAGACTTACTATGAAAAAAAACTCTAATCCAGCTTACTAGAGAAAGTTTGTTTGTTGTTGAAATGCATATCTTCAAGCTTCATACTGGTTGCACCATTAGGAGATACTTGTGTACGTCACGTATGTTTGCAATAAACTGAAAAAGCGTAGTTTAACTTGACTTTTCCTAACAAACAAAGCAAGTAAACTACTTACTAAGAACCACACTATACATAATTATTCTACTAAAGAACTTTACCTCAATACTCAATACTCAATTCTTTATTAGCATTCCATATGTTATACAGGTGGTACATATGGACCCTTTAGAGCACAGCTTAAAGAAGTTGGAGTAGCCGATTGCTAAATTATATTTGTGTGTCGGTGTGAGTTGGTGTGTGAGTTTGTGTGTATGTGTGTTTGTATGGTGTGTAGTGTCTTGTATGTGTGTACTTTTTATAGAGCTTTAGCTATAGGTATAGCTTATCTTTATATATTTTTCAGCTAACTAGACTTAAAAACGCACAAAAAAGCATAACTTTTAAATACATAATCATGCTCTCTGCATCATTAGGAGGTACTTGTGTAAATGCAACGATGACGTCACGTATGTTTGCATAAAAAGTGCAATAAAGCTTGGCATTCAGTGCGGACGCTGTAACCGGGTCACGGAAATATACGGGAAGGTATTGTGTGGGTAGTCGCTGTGTTTGGAGAAAGTAAAAATTATTGGGGGAAAGTAAGAGATGTGATTTTAAGTTTTCTTTTTTTTTATAAATATAGATTGAGTTCATTTTACAATCCTACTAATATTATAAACGCGAAAGTTTGTATGTATGGATGTATGGATGTTTGTTACTCTTTCACGCAAAAACTACTGAATGGATTTTAATGAAACTTTACAATAATATAGCTTATACATCAGAATAACACTACAATTTGTAAACATATTGTTCGAAATACTAAACCTGCGCAGACGAAGTCGCGGGCACCAGCTAGTATAATATAACAAGATACAAGAAAAAAAAAGAGATGTGATGACATTGTTCAGTCCATATAAATCCTTATTTAATGTTTAACTAACAGTAATTCATATATCATGAGATTTTTACATGATTTAAAAGTCTGTTTTATCAGTTTGCATCCCTTTTTAAATAGTTTTTAGCAAAATAAAATTTGCGCGCAAGAGCTGATTTTACTTTTTATAGAAAAGGAACGAGTAGTGGTCAGCGCTCGACTGTTGTAGTGTAGCTAAAGAGTTTCTTACTTCATTGGCAGACTGGGTCAAAGGCAAATCATGACATAGATTATTGTTTTTTTTTTCATGCATCTGGAAGCTATCACCACATTACTAAGTAAAACAAATATTTTAATCCATTGACTGAAAAGAAGAACACTTCTTTTGTCCGTTGTGAGTGACCGTGATCTAATTGAAAGCTTGTTTTTATTATCTTTCGAAGAATTCGATGTGTAGGCAAACTGCATTGTGCATGTCTGTCGATAAGTTTACCTAGTGAAAGATAAATTTTAAAAAAATCGTGAAGATTGTTAGGTTTTTACTCTATCGAATATTCAATGTTTACTTAGTTTTACCAGCGTTGTTGTGATAAATAATATGAAATAGCATCACCATCTCCCAGATTCATTAAGCTATCTTTTTTAAATTTATATATGGAAGTGGCCCGATTTGAAAAAATCTTTTAATCAGATGGGAAGTTTATTATACAAGGTTTTCCTTTTATCCGTGTGCATGAAGTAGTACAGGACCTGGTGAAACAAGCTACAAAAGCATATTAAAAAGACACAAATAAAATGTTATCCATACCAGACACACAAAACTTACTTTCTCATTTTTTTATAAAGTTTATAGCAGGTCTGTTAAAAACACAAACCCGTATGTTTCCCAGTGATAGTTGCATCCGTGCTCAACGATGCGATCCTGAACACTGATAATCATGTACACACCTATAACTTAGTTTGTACGTCAGAACTTTGTCAGACATTGATGTCTGATATAAAGGTGAGAGCTATTTAAAGCACCTATATAAGTGACACTTTACTCGTCTTAGTTTTTATCACGTCGTTAAGATAACTTAGTAGGTACTACTTAAAACTTAAGGTTAGTTTTGTACTTGCCTGATCAGGAATCGAACTTGCCCTTAGTTCTTTACAGGTAGGTAGGTATTTTGACAAACTTATTTAGTTTGAAGGAACTACTTCCTGCAGCCGGATAAAAATTTACTTATACATTACTCTAATGAATAAGTTATATTACTGACAAGTTTCAATCAATTCCCTTAAGCCGTTTGTGACAAGTAACAAACTTAAAAATCTTTGCCTTTATAATATGAGTGTGATACAATCAAACACCAGTCTTCTTTAGGGGTATTGGGTTGTTCTTGTAACTGGGTTGAGGAGGTCAGATATGCAGTCGCTCCTTGTAAAACACTGATAATCAGTTGGTTGGACTGGAAGCCGACCCCAACATAGTTGGGAAAAGGCTCGGGGGTTGATGAATAATATAACAATACAGATAAAATAAAACACTATATATTCCCTACACTACACCCTAATACAGAAGTCCCAGCTCCCACAGTACATCATTCGTCAGTTTTCCTAATCGCTACGCCGAGGAACGTACTGGATGGGAAAATTCCCATTAGCTACGACAAATGGACGCCATTAATACAAGACTTGACTCTTGTCTTGTTTGGATAATAATGGATAATCTGCGCTTTATTCTTTTGCTTGTCTAGGGAGGATTTTTGTTAGATTTGGTGAATTTAATTGTTTCTTTTTAGAATGGTTTTTGTAAACTAGCTTCTGTTCGTACCGGGATAAAATATGCTTATGTTGCTCGGGAAGAGTGTAGCTTTCCAACAGTGAATAGATTTTTCAAATTGGTTTAGCAGTTTCGGCGCTTTTAGGGTACAAAGAAACGAACAAAAATGTTTCCACTGTTTTATATTAGTTACTTATTGATAGATAGGGAAACTTTAAATTGAGATCATTATTAGTTACTTAGCCTAAAAATATTATCCCATATACTAACTAATTAACCATTATTTAAAAACAATATAAACCGTACATTTGAACATACACGTAATATTTTTGTTATTCATTAAAAAAATACACAATAACAAAGCGGTCTACGGCGTAGCGTCGTAGTCTCGTAGCACTTAAACTTGCTACGAAACTTTTTTATTTTCACCAAGGAAAAACAAAGATATAAAGATAAAATGATATGCAAATACATTTGTAAAGCTAAGTTTAGTAAATTCCGGTGCGATTTAGACAAATCTCCCGGCTTTACTTGAAGTCACGGTGGGATCATGCGGAATTGAAAAAGATGGTTGTTTTTTGTAAAACAAGGAATAAATAAACGAAATAAATATATACTGTAACCAATTATTTATGGCAAGATTTAACCAAAAATGTGTTCGTATAACCGATAACATGAGTTAACGTACATAGAAAATGTTTTCAAGCATTTTTACTATTTGCGAGTGGACTAGAAGAAATATTTTGTGTGCGTCACACTGCCGCACACCGGTAGAATATCAAAGGTTAACAAGTGGTTAAATAAGATCTATATAAATAAAAATGAATTGTTGTTCGTTAGTCTGATTAAAACTCGAGAACGGCTGGGCCGATTGGTTTTAAAATGTTTGTAGAGGTCCAGGGAAGGTTGAACGATACGAAGTTCGCGGGATCAGCTAGTAAGGAATATTTATATTGGTTACTAGCCATTTTCCCGCGGTTCCACCCGCGTCCCGTGGTAACTACTGCCCGTACCGGGATAAAATATAGCCTATGTTACTCGTGGATAATGTAGCTTTCGAATGGTGAAAGAATTTTTCAGAACGGTCCAGTAGTTTTTGAGCCTATTCTTTACAACCAAACAAACAAACAAAGTTTTCCTCTTTATAATATTAGTATAGATTAAGTTAAATGTTTGTCGTCACCAGGAAATTTTAACGGTACGCCGAAAATATTATAAACACAGTCATCCTAACTAATATCATAAATGTGAAAGTAACTCTGTCTGTCTGTCTTTCTGTCTATCTGTCTTTTCTTCACGCGTAAACTACTGAACCAATTTGTGTGAAATTTGGCACAGACATAGTTTGGAACTTGAGAAAGGACATAGAATATAATTATATGTTCGGAATAAAATTTATTCCGAACATATAGCGCCATCTACTGGTCAAACTAAACTCACGCGAACGAAGTCGCGGGCAAAAGCTAGTTTGATATATTTTTGATATGCACTGCTGCTAGTGCACTATTAATATACACCCACTTCTACCTACAACCACTTTGACTGCCTCTTTGGTGTAGTGGTCGCAAGCGCGGCTGCTGTGCTCGAGGTCTTGGGTTCGATTCCCGGGTCGGGCCGAAATCGCTTTGTGGGTTTTCTTAAACTTTCACAAAGCAGCCCGTATTCTGGAAGTTGGTGATTATAAAAAAAAACAAGTTACTATTCTCAACACTATGGAATAAACGTCTGCAGCACATTGACTCGTTTCTTAGTCACATAGTAATCGAGCAATAGAAAGTTACTCATGCCTAATATTACTCAAACCTAATGAGTAAAAGATAAATATCTCAGAACCTTCAATGGAAACTTCCACAAGTGTTGACGAAGCAATGAACGTAAACTTTCAGTGTTCACATTAATTACAGCCATAACCTTCACAAGGTCACGGACTTCGTAAAAATGTAATAAATCTCACAGTTTTCACGAATTTATTGTGTCTCAGAGTGAATCATTTGTCCTTCGGGGTAAGTTCATGTAGGCAGTTTATTGTAGACTAGCTATTTACCGCGGTACCGCCCGTATTCCGTAGTATAACACTTACCAAACTTTGAGATGAAAAGTAGCCTTAGGCTTCTTCGGTAACAGATCTTTTTTGATTGAAGTGGTAGTTTCAGAGAATAGAGAGTTACACCAAACAAACCTTATCTGAATTACAAAAGTATAACTATCTCGACAAAAAGACTGATAACTTACATGCAGTCGCAACATACTTTTAGTTATTAATTTATCTGTGCAGGAAAATACTTATTACGAAACAAAACTTTGCGAAATATCCAGTATAAAACAAAAATAAAATAACAAACAAACAAAAAGGTATCTGTAAACAAAACACGAAATTCCTTCCCTTCAGCCTAACATCCCACGATGTCACTCATACCAACATTTCAACTGAAACCCCTGAATTTCAGGACCATAACATTTAAAAAGTTGTCAGGCTTCACCGCCAATGTTTTTTAATTTATCCTACAAAAAGTTTCATACGAAATTCCATCAAATAAAAAAATACGAGTCCAAATGTCCCCATCCAAGTTTTTATCGTATTTTTTTTACCGACTTAAAAAAGGAGGTTGTCAATTTTACCTGCATGTATGTTTGTTTATGCGCGATTATGTCATGTTTGGCTGCAGCAATTTTTATGCGGTTTCCAACTTTGTATTTGTCAAAAATTATTTAAAAAAGTGTCTATGGAGTTTCTTGCCGACTCTTCTCCATGAGACCAACTTTTTGGAACCGTGCAACTAGTGTGGCGTTTCATAGGAGCCTGCAAAGGCCTTTTTTTTCTTCGTTTGAGAGGAGGCTTGTGCTTAGCAGTGGGACTACAAAACAAAAAAAGGCTACAAAGGTCTATTTGAAATAAAAACATTTGACTTTGACAATTAGGAAAAGGTTGTAGATCTATATATTATAGAAGCCTATCTATATTTTATTTTTTTAAAGTTTTCAGTGAACATGAATTCCATTCTCATCAAAGTTGTTCATTGTTCTTCCTACTAAGAATGAGTGAATGATATTGGTGATGATCGAATGAATGAATGAATGGTAGAGTGAATGTTTTTTTCGGCGTCTGATCGTGTCCTTTGTTTAGATGGATTTCAATTAACGAGATAACGTAAGAAAGGAAATAGAAGCTGTTGTCTTGTGTATTATAATTATTTTGTATATCTAGCTTTTATAAAGTTTTTTAAGATATATTTTTTGTTCATAATTTTTACAGCTAACGAAGTAGTCGTAGGTCCCGGCTGTCGTTGAACATCTTTGGCAGTCGTTACAAAGTAGTCAGAAGCCTGTAAGTCTGACAACCAGTCTTTCCTCAGGTATTAGCTTGCCCGGGTAACTGGGTTGAGGAGTTCAGATAGACAGTCGCTCCTTGTAAAACACTGGTACTCTGCTGCATCTGGACTGGACAGACTGGAAGCCGACCCCTAACATAGTTGGAGAAAGGCTAGACAGATAATGATACAATTATTACTAGATCTACTGAAATTTTCTTCACCAACTTACAGTCTCAACACAAACAAATTTATTTTCTCCCAAACAAAGTGAACGTGATAAATGGATGTTCCCGTCTATCCTTAACTAGTAATTAACATGCAAATCCTCATTACTTATCCGTGTCATTAGTTTAGCGTTATAAGGAGTTGTGATGTCATTGTTGCTAAGACTCATCTAGTGTAATATTGTTTGTGGGGAATCTTGTAGTAAACAAAAGGAATGAGAATGTAGAAGTATGAAGAATCATTTTAGTGGCACTTTCGAGGACTTTGTTAAATAAAATATGTAGTGTGAGACCTTTGTCTTTCGCAACATACTGAAAGATTAGGGCACGTACTTTCGTGCAGTTTTTTATCAATAAATATAACAATTCTTGAGAAAGAGGCTGAACAAATTATGATCCTCATTCTCCAGTATAAAAAAGGCGTTTAAACATTACGCCGTAGCGGCTGCGCTTTTTCAACTTCAGAATGCGAACATTTGATGGGAACTGCGCCACCGATACATAGTATGTTACCACAGATTACTATATTAGTTAATGTAACGGTCCACAGAAGATGCATAAGGGTTTAGAGTACCGGTGCAAATACAGCTGCCGTTGCAGCGTAGTATGTAAACGCCCTTAGTCTAGACTCGCAAAAGTTTTATGATTCAAAGGAGACAAAATGAAAGAAAGAAAATGACTCGATCAGTAAAGACAGATTTACTACAAGCCCTCAGATGCAACCAATAGTTGTTAGTAACAAGTTTGAGATGTATCAAAAGCTATGCTATAGCGATGCTGTAAGTTTTAACCGTCTGCCCAAAAAGGAGGAGCTTTTTTATCAAGATATCTATATTCACTGTCTATAAAATGAATCAATTTTGGTCCTCCAACCTCCTTTTTACGGAAGCAAAGCAATTAAATATTCTACAGATGTCAGCTTTGAGCTTTTAATCGCATTAAGAAATGGTAGTTCTCAGTTTGACCGGTATGTACATGTACTTTTGTGGGCGATTATCTCGTGTTTGGTTGAACCGATTTTGATGTGGTTTTCAGCATAGTATTATTTAGACTTAGGAAATGGATTTAGGTATATTGTTTTTAACAGTAAAGTACGTCAGTAAAGTACGTTCAACTGAGTTAAGCTTTGGTTTCCTAGGAAAGCGGTGCCGTCGTATAGCGGCCGTAATACAGCGGTGAATGACGTCACTAGAACGTTGTCTATGTAAACAAAATGGAGCGGTTTCCTAGAGAGCGGTAACTGACGCCGTAACTTCAAAAAGCGGTGCCGCCATTTGCATGACGGCCGTTTTGACGGTGTCAGATAGTTTGGTGAACGTTTTATTGAAAGCGGTGAAGCTTTTTTAATACGTATTTGTTTTTTTTTTCGGAACAACGTCAAAAATGAGTTCCAACTCTTGCAGCAGCGAGGACGACGAAATTTTAATAGATTTCATTCGTAACCACGAAGCAGTAAATAATATAAAAAGTAAAGATTATAGAAAAAATGAACTAAAACAGAATTGGTGTCGTAAAATTTGAGAAATATGAAATAAAACAGGTTAGTAAGTATAATACAACTAACAAAAAGTTTATGACGGTGTGTTAAAACGGCCGTGGAACTTTCCATATGTCATCACCGTAAAGACGACCGTCTATTTGCCTCCGTAATATTACGGCCGCTATATGACGGCACCGCTTTCCTAGGAAACCCAAGCTTTAGCAATACTTCCATTTAGGTAAAAACAAAATATGGTTTCAATGTCAATGCTGTTAATACATACAATATCTATTACTCTGTTCCTCTTATATAGTAATTAGGGATAAAGCCTACATTTCCCCGAGGGTATATTTGTGACAAAATAAGGAAAAATACGAGGGAATTGACTTCCACGTTGTCATGAGAGTGAAGGCCGTTTGGATTCTGTTACTTATACGTCACGTGTCGGGGTTAAAGTCAAGGTTTCTTGTGGTCATATTAGTATAGGCCTATTGCGTTGACTAGGTGGTATAGAAATATAATCAAAATAAATGCATACTTTCCACCTCCTAATAGAATGTAGCCTGTGTTATATTTTTCAGAATCTAGGCTTTTAAGGCTATCTTTGTATCAAACAACATTTAATTCGGTTCAGTTGTAATGCCATGATAGCTCGACAGACAAATAGTTAATTTCGCATTTAAAATAATTATAAAAGTTTTCCGCAAATCGTAATAAAAATACTTAGTAATAAATACATACAATATAGTAATAAATAAAATCAAAACCTACATACATTTTCCCCTAATTTAATTTCAAAATTATCGCCTAGCTATCGCTTCGCACGCAAACTTACGAGCACAAGCTTTACCCTACAGGGTACATTGGCACCCCAGAATTGTTATTAGAAGCTATAAGTTCGTCTGTCTGTCTGTGCAGTCTGTCTGCACTTGTAATGATGAATTGGCGTGAATACTTTGTTCAAGATATATTTTAGTTGACAAAATGTTGAAATGAAAATTTGGATAAGTTGTTATCAACGAAATATAGGTGCTATCATTTGTAGGTATACGAAAACTGTATTTTATTTTGTACTACCTAAGTTCACCTGCGGTACGCCTGGGGAAACTAGGTACATACTTCCCGTATCAGGACAAAAAGTAGCCTATGTCCTTTCTCAGACGCTAGACTATCGGTATATCATTTAAATCAGTGCAGTAATTTTGACGTCAAAGCATGATATAAAGTTATCGGCACGAATCTTGAGCTCTGACCTACATCTACGCAGAAGTGATTTATTAGCAAAGAACCAATCCTGAGTGACGGCTATGACGCGATGCATTGCGGGCCGTTCACCGCTTTAGCCCGCCCCCGCGCTTCACTTCATACCACAAAAAGGACCCAATAAATTACTTCTGCGCAGGTTCTGGTCAGAGCTCAAGATTCGTGCCGATAACTTTAGATAGAGATATTTCCGCATTTTTAATATCAAGTAAGATTAATTCACTCGTTTCACAAATAAAGCTGTCCCTAATTGCAAGTCGCCATTATCTCTTAAAAAGCTAAGATTATTGTCAAAAGAATCCGCAGATAATCTCCTTGTCCTTTTTCCTTAAAAAGGCCGAATTAAAAAGAATTCACAAAAAGTTTAGTAGCCTTGACATTCTTATCACTTAATCAGTTCATAAAAAAAGGTATGTACTACTTAAACAATGTTTTTTCGCTAACCTAAATTGAACGAAAAACCGCTTGAAAATATTCGGAGCGTTCGTAAGTGAATGAACGAAAGAGTGATTGATTGAATGATGGCCGTTCGTTCGCCTGAACGAACTTACCGCCAACGGCTACCCACACACATGTATTACCGGCTTATTTTCGGAGTTCCGTGTAAAATTCAATCTTTTGGAAAGGTGAAAATCATTTTTGTCCTCAAGGTCAAATGGCTCTATCACTATGATTTTTTTAACGTGTTATTTTGAGAAAATGGATAGGACATCGTTATCTGCCTAGCCTTTTCCAAACTATGTCGGCTTCCAGTCTATCCGGATGCAACTGAGTACCCCTTGGTAAGACTGGTTTTCAGACCTTCTCTTACTATCCGTAATGACTGCCAAAGATGTACAAATGACAACTGGTATCCAACAGTTTATCATGTCTTCCGAAACATGGAAGAACTCGTCATAACAAGATGGTCACCCATCCACGTCAAGCGTTGCTTAACCTTATGATCGACTGAGTGTACTGGAACTGGACGCAACTAAGTAGTAGTATTGTACGTGTCAATAAAATATATGGAACGTTAATTGATAGTTCTTCAAAGAAAAGATCTCTTGTCACTCCTTAGTGACGGAATGTCATACAAATCCTTCACTAAGGAATGGCTTAAGTAATCATTAAATGTCTCTGAGTGGGGAGGTTACTCCCTCTAAATGATAATAAGTAATTAATTGTTTAGTTAAGATATAAAACTATACCCCGTGGAAATAATTCACCATTGAGTCAAACTAACGAGACAGCAATCACCATAAAAGTCTACATATGATTATGTACAAAAAGATGGTGATCAAGTCAAAAATCATTTAACATACGCCTTAAACATTAAAGTTTTATCACGATTATCAAATGTATGGTAAACACATAAAGTTGGAAGATCACGCAATCAAATGTATAATGGTTTATGACGCATAAATCATGAAGTTTTATGGCTTTTCATAAATTAATGTGTTGTTATATTCTTGTCGGTGGGTTTACTTTCTTAAATGTTGGTACTAAGTTATGGGGAATTGAATTTTATTTATAATTTTACAAGTTCATCCTCTGCCTAGCCTTTTTCGCCAACCTTGACTCTTCCACCCAGTTACAGTTACTAAGTAAAGCTTCTAAAAGTAATATTTAAATTACAATTCCCAAAAAAAAAACAGGCTAAGAAGTTATTGCATCTTTAGTAATAGGAATATTGATTCGTACTAGGTTTTAAGTAAACTTCTTCCAGATTGTTCTAGGCCCGGTTCTAGGCAATAGTTAAAGATAAATGGCCTTACTACAAAAACTTAAACGCCTGTTTTACACTTGTCTAAAAAAATTGTGGCTGCAAAATGAACCATATGTCAACGGCATAATTTGACATTTTTTTAGACAAGGCTTAAACTGACGTTTGGAAGTTTTTGTGGTAAGACCAAAAGTGTCAGTTAGTTAGAAATGCCAGATAAAGGCTGCATATAATTTTTGTGAGATATTGCTATCCAAGACTCGTGAAACCGAAAGTTGGTTTTCTGTTAGACAAGTTCCTGGCTATCAGACTTTATCAGTAACTGGTGGAACTGCAATCTTTTAAATTTCTCTTAATTTATGACGTAATCAAGTATATGTATTTTCAGTATTAAGTTTCAGGAACCTATTCAATGACTAGATTAAGTTAAAGACGTTCACACCTAGCCCAATCGATAATGTTAATAGCTGCGTGCGTCTAGCCTGACCTTTACACTTAAATAGATAACATGGCAATTTTGGGTTTGTCTGGTTTTGCTTAGGTTTAGTTGTGGGTGGTTAATAACGTAAATGCTTCGACTGGAAGACTCCCATTTTAATTTGTCGCCACCAGCAAACTTGCTGTGGACGAGAATGGACAAGAAAGCCGAAATCAAATCAAATATTTCTATTGATTGTATCCATGGTTATTCTTTTAAAATATTTTTAACAATTTTTATGTTTATACAGACTAAAGTATCAAATGTTTGCCGAATCATGTAAAACTGAAACTCAAGAAATCCGCTCGATAAACTACGATAGTAAAATAAAACCTACTCATTCGTCATCATCCTCCGAGCCTTTTCCCAATCATGTTGGGGTCGGCTTCCAGTCTAACCGGATTCAGCTGAGTACCAGTGCTTTACAAGAAGCGACTGCCTATCTGACCTCCTCAACCCAGTTACCCGGGCAACCCGATACCCCTTGGTTAGACTGGTGTCAGACTTCTTCTACTACCCGTAACGACTGCCAAGGATGTTCAATGACAGCCGGGACCTACAGTCAATGGTGTCTAAGATATACTTAGAAAGTACATACAAACTTAGAAAAGTTGCATTGGTACTTGCCTGACCTGGGATCGAACCCGCGCCCTCGTACTTGTGGTTGGTCCTTTACCCACTAGGCCACCTAATCATTCGTATTACATGAAATAAATGAAGTCGTATTTAACCTATAATTAGGACTTTTCACTATATAACAAATGATATTTTCGGCAATAGAATGCACTCAGGACTGTAGGACGCTCTCCTACTAATCTCTGCGTCGAGTTTTTTAACACGCTTCCCTAAAAATCTCGACAAAACCACACGTACCAAAAATAGGTGCATGTGCGTCTTCTGTAAACTCTTATGCCATGACAATTAAAAGAGAGCATTCAAATCAGTGAATTTATTGTGACCGGAACAAATATTATTACAGTAACAAAATGTTTGTAAACTAGTTTTATGAATTTTATACTAAAACTAACTTCAACCAGCGGCTTCGCCCACGTGGAGTTCGGTTATATCGCGTTTCCAAGAGAATTCTTCAAAAATCCGGGATAACGGGATAAAAACTATCCTGTTCTTTCTCAAGGTCAGCTCTATCTCTGTACCAAATTTATTAAAATCAGTTCAGTGACTTCGACGTGAAAGCATAACAGACAGACAGAGTTACTTTCGCATTTATAATATTAGTAAGGATTGTGATTTTGAGTCATTCATCATTTAGAAACGAGAATTTTCGCCAAATATAATTATGTAATCAGAAACATAAGTTTCAAATATTTTTTCCGTCGACTATATGATGGTTTATAATAATAAACAGCTGTTTTCCTTTATCAAACTATTATCTCGTTAATGAAAATGGTCAGGAATGTGATATCATGATAACCACCAGTTAATAGGTACAAATAGCTGGTAGCTGGACTTCAAGCAATTTGTCTATGCCTACCGTGTTCGCGAACTATGAACAAGTACAGTCAACTTCAGGTCAGTGGTAACAGTTTTATAGGAAAATCGTACTTATTACTATTGAGTTAAGATGCATGACAGTTAGCACTGATGTGCAGTCTACTGTACATATTATTCCATTTATTGCCCCGGGATAATAGCTGACCTGACAGATATGATCTAAGTACTGGGCTATATCGATTATTTGTTCACTTGTTGCCTATTTTGTTAAGGTGGTTAAATAATGTCTTATTGGACTTGTTACTGTGTTAGACGTAGATTTGGTTCTCAGGTTGGGTAAAGATATCTCTATTTTTGTTTTCAAGATTTATAAATACCTATATTTTTTGTAACAATTTGGGCGGATATTCAACAGTATACACTGATTACTTACCTTCATACGTGCACTTTACATATAATTAATTTAGAGTTCACGAAGAGACCTTTCCTACCCAAAAACTTAAACGTTCATATTTTTTCAAAAGCAGGTATTGATGCTCTGTCTACAATAAAACATTTATTAGTGTCTTGTACGTAGTAATATCTTTTACGATGCTAAGTTTACAATTTAATTTGGACCTTATTGAATATGCAGTAGGGTACTGTTTAGAGTGAACGTCTTTAATTTATTCATTGAATTCTAAGACCCATAAAATGTGCAAACAGAATGTTTATTTAATTAAGATTTTATTATGATAAGGAGATAAGGAAAGCATGGGGGAAATAGTTTAATTGGTTTTAAGCCCCAAAACTTGATAGAATGAAAAGAAAATGCATGAAAATGATATTTTATATTCTCTACTAGATTTCAAACTATACTTTCTGCACCCGGAAGTAGTCTATACTAGCTGGTGCCCGCGACTTCGTCTGCGCAGGTTTAGTATTTCGAACAATATGTTTACAAATTGTAGCCTATGTGTTATTCTGATGTATAAGCTATATTATTGTAAAGTTTCATTAAAATCCATTCAGCAGTTTTTGCGTGAAAGAGTAACAAACATCCATACATTCATACATACAAACTTTCGCGTTTATAATATTAGTAGGATATGCTTTCTTGGGCTATTACTGTAGATCTATGTACCTACTTAACTTAAAAGTAAATCTGTTCAGTAGTTTTAAAGTGAAAGCCTGGTAGACAGACAGAGTTACTTTCGCATTGCTAATACCTCTATGTTAATAAGGATTTAAATTTTTACCTAATTCGAAAACCTAAATACCTAAATACTTTTTCTATACATATAATGACACTTTATACAAAGGGCAACAAATAGTTTATAAAATAGGTGCAAACTCAAGAACTTCAATATTAAAATTAACACCCAAGAACCTAACAAACCACCAATAGCTTCAACTTACCACGATAACCTTTACTTAAACGTTAACGAGAGTTTAACACCAAATCGTTAACTGTCGGCACCCTTTGTAGACCGTTGATAAGGGTTAGGTCATCAATACTGAGATCTAACGGCACTGAAGGGTTAAAACGATTCGTGTTTCCAATGTCCCATGTCCCAAATAGACTGGAATTTGACTAAAATGTCCTGCCAATATCCTAATAGGGTATTTGTTTGAATCACGGAGTAAAGAACACACGGAGTACAGAGTAAAGAAAGTTCATGGAGATGTTGTAAGGAAGGTAGGTTAGGCGCTTTCTTGTAGGTCAAATACGTACGAGTGAAATAACGAAGCTTTCGTATTCTTAGAGACATCTGTCAACGATTTTTGGTATTGCGAAAAATTTGTAGCTTCCTCGTCCCCCAAACACCCGCATTTTGGCGCGCTACTTTCTTAGGAGATTTTCCGTTATGGCATTTTGGCAAAAACATAAAATGACCCCTCCCGCTGTGGGTTAGCAGCGGTGAAGGAGTGTCAGACTTTTACTGACTAAAAATCCATCATGTTCCTTCTATTAGTAACTCTTTCGAATAAACCCATAGCCCCGGCGGCGGGCCTTGATCCTGTTGGGCCTCGCAGGACCGTTATCGCATCTCCGCTAGTCATTTTGTTCTCCATGATTTTAACCTATTAATAGTCATGTAAATGGCTGTAGTTAGTGGCTAAGATCAACAGATTTAAATGTTAATGAGCATGTTTAAACTAAGGACGGGTATTCATGGTTCCGAAAACTGCCTGTTTATAGTTTAAATTGAAAGCCGATCAAAAGGGAATTGGTAGTTTTAGGCGTTTGAATTGATTTTGTATCGACAGTTAGTGAAATGTTAATTTACATTTGGTAAAAGTGAAATATAGGTATTTTACTTTTCTTGTTTTCATGGTGGTCATTTTGAAAATCAAAAGACGAAATCTTTCTTGAATTTCGGTCTAAATTAATTAACTTTTTCTATTTCTGACCAAAAACATTTAACTTTTTAACATCTTAAATTCTTCTGTAACTTCTGTAATACAGCCCTATCAAGCTTCGGCCCCTTTATAAATTATACCAATAACAACCTTTTAATTAGGTACCTGATTAGAGGTAGGCACACAAAAAAAAAGTGATATATACGAGGATAGCCCTCGCGCACCGTAGGTAGATAATAGTACGACCACGAGTCCCTGATTTTCAGCAATATTTCAGCATATCTTTTACTCAGTACCTTTCTCAAAACTGCACAGGTAACAAAGATGGATGCGAATACAATCGTATGCGCGTGCGCTGCGCCTATGACCCACTTGCAGTACAAAAATAGTGCGCTCACTTCACGCCGATCTATAATTGTAATCGCACAATCATATGATTGTGTGCCGTTAAGGGCGAAGGGAGTGGGCCAAAATTTTTAACATAATTCGTAGAAGTTAATCTTTTAATAGGATTTGAGATAATTTAGGAAGTTGTTACGATTCCTGGTCAAAATGGGAATATCTTCTTTGCTAATGTTATACATGTGAGAACCCGTCTGTACCTACAGATTTCACATCAACACTGCTGAAAAACAATTTAAATTGGTACACAGATAGGCTAGAGCCTGAGAATGGACAAAGAGTACATTTACTGAAATATCGAGAACTAAGCTGTTCTTTCGGACCTTGCAGCCTGCTTCGAGGAACGGGCTTTATAAAACTGAAAGAATTTTTCAGCCCTAGCTCCAGAGATTAGCACGTTCTAACAAACTTCAGTTTTATAGTATTAAGTATCCTACTAATAAGATAAATGTGAAAGTTTGTGACAATGTATGGATGATACCCTGGATTAACACATGGGCTATTTTTTATCAATACACCACGCGGGCGAAGCTGCGAGCGGAAGCTAGTAGATACATATTTATTTATTTATTTTATTTTATTTATCACTTTATTTAACATCCCGTTTCCATAGTAACCCTTTACAATTCCAATCGCCTTTGTTACTAAGTATTACCACCAGCAATTCATGTTCCCGTCATTTAATTACCGTCGGACATAATGCACAGTTTATTGTATCCGCGACATATGCTACTGCAACTGCAGCTGCAGGAGTGCATCCATAATGACTGCTAATATGAGGGCAGGATGTGTTTCTGCAATTAACTTTGATCTTTTGTTTATGAAGTGCAGTCTGTTTTATTTAGTAGATAAAATAGTAAAATGTGGTAAGTTATCTAACCATTACTCCTTGTGCTATTCCAACTGCCACCATCCTCTGTGATTTCTCCCTTCTTTGTAAATTACTCAAAGGATAGTATTTAAACGAGTGACTGTGAATTACAATTTTAAGTGTCAAAATTAATTAATTTGGGTTATATAATTACTAAGTGAGCGACTGACTGCAAGTGACCCTTACTCAAATACCACACCCGGATAAAAAGCAGCTTTTGCCCGTTCCAATGTTAGGTACTTAACCCTGTGCCATATTTTATCTGAACCAGATCAGCCGTTTTTGCGTGATTGCCTTAGACACAGGTAGAGTCGCTTTTATTGAGTAAGATACAGAGTTGGTTAAATATTACCATAAAGTTTCATCAAAATGCATTCAGTTGTTTCTGCATGAAAAACAAAAACAAAATACAAAATTTCACATTTGTAATGCCTATTACTGTATATGCCAACCAACATAAAGACTACCAGATTATTTAAATCAATAAAAGCACAGGGTATAAAAATCTAGAAAACTTAAAAACAAGGTCAGCACTGACACAAATCTTTTCGAATCTTGCTGAAAACTTGACCTCAAAAGGTGTATTATAAGCTCCGCTTTTACAGCTAAAAGCTTAATGATATACAAAAATATTTCGTGGTGACACTACACAGATATTTTACAGAAGGTTCACAAAGCAAACTTTTAAGAACTAGTTTTGACTGTGTTCGGATGAAAGAGCTTTCTAAAACTGAAAGGATTTTTCGAATCGGACTAGCACGCACCTACTTATTTTTTATTTAAGATTACATTCAAAGAAACTCTTGAGCTGCATAATATTAATACCTTTAGGTATAATAAGCCAACATTTGAACCTTCCTGGTTATTCAGCTTTTTAAATTTTTCACAAGGAAATATACCTAGTATTACAGCACCTCGCTTAACGGTATGAAATCTAATGGATGCTGTTCAGCTAGTGTAATGGATACCCGACATCTGTCTTGTCCCACGCCATCCCTATTTTGTGAACCACAGTGCACCCCACTTGGACAAGTTTAAATTCTTATAAATTAGGTACAGTTTTCATCTAAAATTATGAAATTGTGACAGTAAAATTCGCGTTTTTCATGTAAGTCTGTCGAACTGCGGATGTCTTTAACTAATCCATTCGTTGGTTTTTAAGCACTGCAATTGCAATTAGATACCAGATATTGATATAATTTATATGGAGCTAACGTCAAACTTCAATCCTTAATCGCAAATCAATGGATAGATAAGTTATAGAAATCCACCGTTTTTAGTAAATTAAAACTACTAACCAACATTTATCATGAGTCAACATGTGTTCCTCAAATCCATAGCCCAATCATCAGCTACTTTGTTATCAAAAACAAAAGCTTCACCGTGTCGGCCACGTCCACGCCACATCAACACCACGTCAGCGCCTCGTCAACGTCGCTTGTTGTTGACGATACACAGTACCTATTGACGGGTTGAACTGAAAGACACGTTTTGAACTTCAAAGAGTTGTTTGTCAGTGTGTTTGTTTGTACTTTTTGAACACAGTTTTTAGATAAATGGTAGGGAAATAGGGTGTTTTTTTATAACAAGCTTATTGATTAAATTGTACGTATGATAAGTACCTATGTGAATTGATGATGTACTTAATTGAACTGTACCTATGTTTAATTAAGATCTTTGTCCTTACTATTGCTATACTGTACTTTAAGTGTACCTAATTTCTCGATTATATTAATTTTTGTGACTATCACATAACCATTGCATAACAGTCATTTAGTTTTGGAACAGGTAGAAACAATTTAAAGTGTTAAACTTATAAACACAGAATACGAGTAAAATGCATAAGCAATTATCAAAGAAACTACCAAACAAAAATAAGACTCCCTCTACCTCTGACGCAACAGATCAATCAGACTAGTCACCTACCTAACTACCTACCTACGTACCTAGCTACAACTGCTAATGGTGCCCATTGAGTCTCACCAATGTACTAAATACTGACACCCTCCTCCCCTTACCTTACATACGGGCGATAAAAATGACGAGCTTGTTACCCAATTCTTGTATTAAAAACTAGCGGTTTTCCCGCATCTCGTGGAAACTTGCTACTTGTGGTAGTATCATAGACCATATTGGTCTGGTCTATGGTAACATGTAGTGTAGCTATCCGATACTGAGAGAATTTTTCAAATCGATTTAGCAGCTTGGGAGCACGTACAGTACAAACAAATAAAAAATTGTTTTTCTCTTTATAATATTAGTATAGGTTAAGTGCAGCTAACGTCTAGACCCGCTTTCCGTGGAAACTACGTATTCTGATCCTGGTATAAATAGGTTGTAGCCTTCCTGGGCCTTCCTTTATCAAATCAGTAGTTCCTGGAGAAAACCAATAGACAAACAAGCTCTTCAGCTTCATAATATTAGATGTAAATGATGGGAAAAGCTATCTCTCAAAACCAAATCAAAACAATCTTAATTAAACCTCAAATCTTAAAAATATGACGTGACACATTTTACGGGTCTTTACCCTCTGCCCCAATTGCATTGTTCCTTTACATCAAATAGTTAGTTGTCATTCCTACACTCTCGTATGTCACTCACTCAAGTGACTAGCATGACGTCACTACTGACTTGCCACTATGTTCAGGATTTAGTACCAATGTCCTGAAGATGGTTCGCTTTAATAATAGATGTTGGTTGAATTATTAATGGGGATTGTCGTAAATAATTTATAGTGGTTGTTTTTCGTTGAAAGGTTAAGGTTCGATGGAAGTTAAACCTGGCTGTTGGAAAACATCTTAAAATTTTGTGAATGAGAGAGGCCTTTCCTTATTATTTCTTTGACATACTATTACCATTAACAAAGCTGTTTAATAACGGAAAACTATGGAAAATTATGTCAGTTTTCAAGGAAGTTTTAAAAATAATAATGACCATGAGGTCTTGTATTGGATCCTAGTCTAGGGTTCTCCGAGTAGTTTTAGTTTTCTGACATTCTATAAACGTGCAAGTCGTTCGCAGCTTCAAAATCAGTCAACTGCGCAGGACATATTAGCATTTGCGTAGACTCAGGTGCACTCTCTATTCCTTCACTCTCATGGCGCGATGGGACGGCAATCCAACACCAGCGGAGAGAGATCAGGCGCAGGACCGACATTTACATATACCTATGTACTTAGATTAAAATATTTTTTTATTTTGTTTCAGGGGACCAACATACACCAAGATCGTCAAAATCTGCGACATTACCACAACTCAGCAGTTTTCATACAATTTTTAAAATAAAATCAATCATCAAAAATCTTAATTCAGTGATGAATGTTCAGTAGTGTGGTAAAAAACGTCGCATGGAAGTACAGTGCTTCGGTTCGATTCTCCGGCTGAGCAAACAGAAGAATAGGTGAGTTGATAAAACTGATATTTATTCAAGTAAAAGTTTTTTTAACATGTATTTTTATTTCAGACCTTAAGGTCTCAAAACCTTTTTCGTAATGACTTATTGATCACACAACACTTTAGATTATTTATAATAAGATGTGTGCTATTGCTTTATGCAAAAACTACTGATCGGAATTTGACGAAACTTGACAGTAGCTATTGCAAAAATCGAATAACAGGTATTCGTTTTTAACTCAATATACCCTGGTTGAAATAATAGGTAATTCCCTCAGGACGTACGATAGTATATTAATATGTTAAGGAAGGACAATATAAGGCTAAAACAATGTACCTGCTTTTCAGGGTAACCAAAAGGTAAAATAGAACCCGCTATGTATGTCTGTCTGTCACCAAATTTTACCTATCTCACTTGACCGTTTTTTTTCCTTACGCAAAAACATAGAAAATATCATATCATACATTTTCTGTATGTACGAGTGAAACTACAGTACAAAGCTAGTCGTAAATGAATATTAATGACTATTAGTAGGAAGTAGTTATGTTAACTGTGTTAGTTAATGTTCGGGGACGTATGAACCATTTGCTGAACGATTACAGACCGATAGTTAGCACGCACTCCTTGTTGCTTTATGGTTTGTGATACTTACTTGTTAGTTATTAGTTAAATAGTCACCGAAATGTATTAAGTAATTAAGTATTTTTTTAAACGGGTTTTAAAAGGTTTTTCGTGAACTCTAGTATGAGCTATGAAATTAAGTGAAATATTAAATTGTACCTAGTCTTTTTGGCCAATCAAAAACTCTTTTTGGGTAGGTAATTTTATTAATTTGTGGAATTTTCCCTTTATCTTCAAATGAATCAATATTAGGTACACAGTTAAAGATGTAAAGTCAAATAAGCAAGACTTTTATAATCTAGTGGAAACTACTTCGTGTGACCTAGATAAAAATAGCCCATAGCTTTCCTTGACAACTGTGCTACCTTACACTGATTAAAACGTTTTCAAATCGAACCAGCAATTTTTGAGGTGAGCGAGTTCAAACACACAAACGAAACCCTTCGTTTTTTTAATGTTAAAAGCTCTATTTGAAGCTGCCAAAAAAAACTCAAAACACAACAAAAAATAATACCAACATTACCACGTGGAAATATTTAGAGTTTCCTCCCCACTTGTTAGGCTGAAGTGTTAAGCAATTTCTGAAGAGTTCCGAAGCCGCTCCCCAGGCTTAAGCACCTTCACACAATGGCAGTTCAAGTAGTATTTCACTCGGAAATTATCACAAACTTATTGGGATACTTAGCTTATTGTTAGAAGAAATTGTAGCTTTTTTTGCTAAGTCAAAGGTTTTTATATCTTACAGACCTATACGAACTATATTATGGGTTGTCACGTACCGTCAGAAGCTCTGGATTTCTTGGAAAATTTTGAAAGTTCTAACCTGACACCTAATAGTTCTACCTAATAGTGAAAATGCCTTTTCATATTTATCGATCTAAAACAGTCAAAATAAAAGAACGCTCGTATTAAAAATGTTAATTATATAGATAATATTAATTTATCCTTGAAATATGTAACTTATAATATCTACAGTTAGGTACATCAACTTTTCTTATATTCTATGAATAACAGTTTTTGATCGCATTTACTTTCATCATCAGCCTCTCGCAGTCCACTGCTGGACATAGGCATTTAGTTTGCCAAGCATTAAAACAAGCAAGAAGTATATGTAGGAATGATTTATCTTACAATTAACTCAAATCCCTACAATTCATAGTCAAAATGTATGGTTATAAAACAACAAAATTTATACGGTAATAAATACCTCGAAGCTAATCCTTGTAATAAACTGCATACACGTGAATCATCGGTACTGAAAATATCATAAAATCAGATCAGTGCTTTAAAGAAATAAACTTGTCGGCTTTAATAGCTGTGTAGGTATATTGAAATCAATTAATAATTTATGTTGAACCACAGTACTGTACAACTGCTTTTTCAAAGTCAAAATCATTAATTGAAAGTAGGCTAATTACATTAGCACTTTTTCACGTCAATATTTAGAAAACAAGCATCCCCAAAAACGCCCCCTTTCGCCCCCTGTAATTAAGAATAAACTTCCCAGCAACACAGCTATCTGTTACAATTTATTATTTCATTACAATAAGTTTTTACTTTGGTTTTACAATACATTATTAGGATAATTTTATCCGGGTACGAATCCGAAGTAATTCTCACAGGACTCGGTAGAAACTGCTGGAAAAAACAATTTTCAAATATTGCGACACCACTCTTCCGTAGTAACACATTTTCATAAAACAACACGTTTTACCGCAGTGATAGCGAATTTCCCTCGTCACCGCTTAGACTAGCGTTACCGGCTATAAAACGCGCTAATTTTAGCCTTTATAGGCCAAACGTAGGCAGGAAAAAAGCAGTACAAAATTACGGCATTTACCCACAAAACGCCCCGTAATGGTTCGCTCAATGATGCGTTAAAGCAAAACTTCAAAGCGTTTGTTTGAGGCACACGGAGTAATGGAATGAAAGATGAGCGGAGATGCCATGATGCAGGTAGGTCAGGCCTTCGTCTAGGTCCTATTCGCACGGTGGGTATGACCAAAACTTACATCATATAGGTCATGATACATCTGTCGACGATTTTTGGTAGTACAAAAATTGCTGGATCGTGAAAGGGCGAAAACAATAACGTTCCTCGTCCCCCACTCACCTGCATTTTGGCGCGCTACTTTCTTATACCATTTTCCGTTATGGCACCTCCGCTAGTCATTTAGTTCTCCATGGGCACCTCTCAATTATATTGTTTGGAAGTTCCCTCCGAGTCCCTCTCAGTGCCAGGCCTGAGATCGGGACGCTATACGGAGCTTTAGCGGCTAATCGGCTAAAACGCTTGGCTAATCTTCTGGCAAATTACTTTATCTTAACGCTGTCAAATACATTGTTAGCAGATTTTTCATCGGCTGTTTAGTTTTGTGATTTATAAGAGCCATTAATGTCTGTAGGAAATTGTAGGGTAAACAATGGATTAGGATGGTCCAACTTTTGTGAGACTGGTATCTATACCTATGTGATTTTGTTCGATTCGTACCTATATACATTCATAAATGTTGGTTTGTTTGAGCGCCCTTATCTCACTGAAACTGCTGAGCCTATTTGAAAAAATCTTTCAGTTATAGATAGCCCGTTTATAAGGAGGCTAGGCTTTTTTTCATGGTTCGCAAAGTAGTTCACAAAAAACGCGGATGAAACCACTGGCCAAAGCTTGTCAATTATAGTATCTCTTCCAGATTAGTCCTTAAGCACATTAAGCGAATATTTTATCAAAATTTTAGCACACAGCTGACAAGTTCAGGGTTGCCAGCGACAAAAATCCGCTCGGTAAGCAAAGTGGAACTCAGATAAGATAGATTGATGCTTCCTAATGATGTAATATCTGGCCAACCTTGGAACGGTAATGTGTTCTACCTACTTACTTGTAATAGATTTAAAATGTACCTATAACGTGCCAGAGCATCTTCCACGATGGCGGTTTTATAAAATCATTTTCACATGTACCTATGCAATTTAACTGGGTTGAGGAGTTCAGATAGGCAGTAGATCCTTGTAAAACACTGGTACCTACTCAGCTGAATCCGGTAAGACTGGAAGCCGACCCCAACATAGTTGGGAAAAAGGCGCGGAGGAGGATGATATTTAAGACAGTATTGCATATTGTGTCCTGCAATTACCGTTTAATATTAGTCCTATAATATTAGGTCCTAAACCTTGGCCACCTTACCCATTTGCCATAAACGATCGGCAATTTTTCCATAAAGTTTAGGCGCAATATATACCGTCTATTAAAAGAACATACAAGACCTTCGAACCTGCCCAAAGTGTATAATATTAATACACGCTACAACCCACCGGACTATATTTATATTGTTACGTTATAACTAAGGAAATTGATCAGTAAACAACGCCCAAAATAAAGTTACAAAATTCGCTCTTAAAAACCCTTTTACAAATTGAGATTGAAGCAAATTGACTTTTTATTTACTTATCGATCATAAATAACCAATAAAAGAGTCCCTTTTTAAATTAAAAGCCTTCGTAAAACCGTTGTTTATTGAAAACATAAAGGGTGTTTTTCATTCGCTTGTAATTATCGTTCGCTTTCATACCGAACCACGAGCTCGCGTGGCGCGAACATAAAACTCTTTACTTAATTACATACATGTTAATTAAATACTTGTCAAATATAATACAATTTTATTAAAGCAACAAGCTTTAGAAATTGGTTGTGGAATAAATAAATTAGCGCCCTGAGAAAATTACGACGAAATATCTTGTGACAAGATGGCGTTTCCCGCCCAAAGTGACGTTTGAACTGTCAAGAAAGTTTACGCTTGCTTTTAGGCTGCGGTATTTTATATTCTGCCAATTACTTTATGGTTATTAGTATATAATACTTTGTGAATTTGAAGGAAGTTGTTTTAAGTATAATTTATCGTTTTGCAGCTTTTAAAGCTTATCGATTAGCAATTTGATTTAACGCAACTGTCAGGTGCCCTAGGAAGTAGTAGAGTGATGAAAATGTTATGAATTTCCTCTTAAAAATATTTCATTGCGAAAAAGTAGGTACCTATTTAACTTTAACCATACTCTGAAAGCTCGGCAATTTAAGTCCAACACAACAACATAAACGTCAGTTTCCTTTAAAAAATAACTGGTTTACTGTGAATTTTTATGTTCAATGTTACTTCCTCGTTCATAATATTCATACCTATGGACCAATTAATTCATTTGTTTAGGAAGGTGGGTAAATCTATACTAATATTATAAAGAGGAAAACTTTGTTTGTTTGGTTGTAATGGATAAACTCAAAAACTACTGGACCGATTTTAAATATTCTTTCACCATTAGAAAGCTATATTATGTGCGAGTAACATAGGCTATATTTTATCCCTGTGCGGGCAGTAGCTCCCACGGGACGCGGGTGAAACCGCGGGAAAACTGCTAGTATGTCAATATTTGTATTATTGCAAGCAACCCTCAGGGATGTGCGTAGGATATATGATGTCAAAATCGTGTGTCCCGAAGAGCTTATTATTTCTAAACCGACTCGTTACGGCTCCGGTAACAAGAGATACCTTTTATTACGTTTTTATACGGATCTTGTTCTTATTAGGTTTTATATCTCCCTTGCTATTGAGTTTCTATACTCATTCGAATAGAATTGTGTAACTGTAAAGATAAAAAATACATTGGAATTTTTTAAATCAATTTTGCACCTCTGATCGATTTTACAGTACCTTTCCACTTTCCATTCATTTCTATACTGATTTATGCCCAGTGAAACTATCGGCTGATTAAAAGTTTGCAGTTTGTGGGACTATCAACTGGTCATTGAAAACACTCTGATGCCACCGCACTTTGCAGAATAAACTATTGGCTAACTATCAGGCCAATTATTATCGGACGAGACCCAAACTTTTAAGTCTCCTCCGATGTAATAAGCGCACTATTATAGGCACATTTCCACACTGATTGTTGCTTCTGTAATGATCCATTTTATTTTAGTCCGACTTCGTCCAATACTCGTAAACAAGCAACCATTGGTTTCACTTACAGACAGTTACCTACTTAATATATCTACGTTTTGAATTCTAACTGCTAACTGCAGCTGCTGTTCGCACGTGCCGGGACTGCATGAAATCGGCCGCAACTACACTACTGGTTTGTATGTATCTACATGAAACCATTTTGGTTTGAAGCGGCAGCAGTTGCAGCCGATTTAGTGCAGTCGCTGCATGTGCGGTCGGCACTCGGCAGCTATCATTCAAAACGAACCTAAATTCTATGACGTTTTTTTCAACTACCGTCCGTTCTCAAAACGTATAGTTTCTAGTTCAGGAACAAGCCTTTATTAAAGTGAAATGTATGCGAATATTAGTGAGAATAGTTGGGCGAGTGAAATTGAATGTAGCGTGCGACACGACCGGCGGAGCGCGGCGATCCCCAAACATGTGCTGAGGTATGCGACGCGGTGTTAGTCATAGGTGGTAGCGGGAGCGAGTATGGAAACTAGGTATTTTTTATTTGGTGATAGTTTACTTGCAAATAAGAATAGCTCACGTTGTTAAACGGTACTGGACTTATACAACTGAAAAGTACATGATTAACAATGTCAGTTTTCAAAGTTAAGTAACAAGAATATTTTTTTAATGTTTCGTAATCTGAAGGAATTGTTTCTCATTTATAGGAACTAGTTGTAAGTAAACTAGTTGTTAGTAAACTATAATATAGAATAGTTGGGCGAGTGAAATTGAATGTAGCGTGCGACACGACCGGCGGAGCGCGGCGATCCTCAAACATGCGCTGAGGTATGCGACGCGGTGTA
This sequence comes from Helicoverpa armigera, assembly GCF_030705265.1. Classification (NCBI taxonomy): domain Eukaryota; kingdom Metazoa; phylum Arthropoda; class Insecta; order Lepidoptera; family Noctuidae; genus Helicoverpa; species Helicoverpa armigera. Next base: position 7,565,376 of record NC_087145.1, on the reverse strand, counting down.
AGTCATAGGCGGTAGCGGGAGCGAGTAATAATTAAAATTATTGTTGTGCTGGTTGTGTGTCAAAGATTCATAAAACCTTTTGAGAAGTCTATTAAAAGTTAGTATGTATTTATTTTTTTTATAATACTTCACTCCGTCGTTTACCAGATCCTCCGATTTGAACAGTTCAATTTTTACTTGGAGGCAGTTTATTGGCAAATAATAAACACACACATTGTGGAGATTCCTTATTTTGCTTGACTGTGCCACCTAGGAGGTTGGAGTTACGTTCAATTTAGAAAATATAGCTAGAAAAAGCAACATTTATTGCGAGAAAGCTCGAGATATTTTCTTGTAAAACGTATACACTAGGAAATTGATTAATCATAATTATATACAAGTGTTTAAATTGTTTTCGTACCGCTACGAATTACATAAAACAATAACCTACATCATAACAAAATTAATCAACCATCAAGGTCGGCAAGGGTCACTCTCCCCAAACACTCATTAAAATATGAACTATGACTTCTACTGTAATTTCGTTTTACTATATTTATTTTTAGTTACATTCTAGCAAATAAATTACGAACGTAGGGAGTGACACGCGGAATAAAGCTTAACATTTTGTATGTGAGACGAATGTGTTGGTATTTTTAGGGTCACAAGTTAGGGGCGGACGCGATTTGAACATTATCAAAAATGATTTTTTTGAGTTTTGAAGACGTATCGTGTTTAAATGTCTTGCTATGTTAAAAAACAAGAACCCATCTATGTGTAAACTGTCTTACCGAAATATCAACATTCTTTTCATGTTAGCATTTTGAGTTTGCAAATACCTTCAACACAATACTCTATATCATCATTGACAGTATAAATGTATATTTTCCTTCGCAAGTTACAGGTATGCTGTTTTTTGCAGTCTTCTGACTAAATGTACCTTTCCAGTCGGAAAGCTAGCAATTTGAGAATTGTAATAATTTAATATTTTTCCATATAGAAAAAAACAACTCACTCTCAATTCAACTTATGACATGTTTAACATAATACCATTGCGAAACATTCCATTTTAGTCGATAAGTATGTATAAGTATGACAGGAGAGCTTCCACCCGGTGCTTCTCTGGTTACTGGATATGTGGAACGTTTCAAGTATTTAGAACGAGCTGCATGTGTGGATTATGTGAGGGTGGTGTAAGCTATAAGCGACAGCAGGCGAGGAAAATTGACTATGCAAAATATGGTAGCGACACAGCCAAAATGTTCATTTCGAGAATATTTTTTACCATAATTAGCTACATACGATTATGTATTGGTTAACATAGTAGTAAAATTCTATGAACACGGCCAATATTAAAAAAAGGTCTGAACAATACAATCTCAAAAACAAAAGCTGTAATTCTGTAAAATCCATTTTTTTATCTGCTAATTCCACGACGGAAATAGGTTATGAGAGATTTTGGTGTTTAGATAATAACCGCTAATTCTTCTCCATTATTCCTAAATTCACAAACACACAAAACGAATCAAATTCTACATATAATGTTAAACCCGCTACCGCTTATACCTTACACACAAACCACATCTGATTCACTTCGGAAACGCGTTCCCTGAATTCTGAAATAATTCGCAAATGACTCAAAGAAACAATACAACAGCATATTTCTGAATGAACGTTTATTTTAGTAAACATTGTGTTAATGACTGAGTAAAAATGTTTTTATTGCAATCTCCTCTGAATTGAGACTGCAGAGCTTGTCGTGAGCCAAAAACCAGATAAATCTTCAAAGTTTTACGAGATTTGAGAAATTTTATTGTTTGATAAATCTACAATACTACCATTTATTATACAGAATTAGTGGTGGTTGTAAATTATATTCTTCACGTCATGTTTAATTAAAATTACTGCAGTAACGTGTGTTGAGGAGGTCAGATAGGCAGTCACTCCTTGTAAAGCACTGGTACTCAGCTAAATCCAGTTAGACTGGAAGCCGACCCCAACATAGTTGGGAAGCTTCTTGGGTAAAGTCCGAATAATGAGTAAAATAAATTTTAATTCGGGGTTTACCCATGCTCACCTAGGTCTACCCAACTCTGACTGGGTAATGTTAGGTGTTGCGTAAGCCAGGACTACTCGTCGTGACGTACTTTTATATAGAGTAGGATGATGCCAAGGAAAAAGGTAGTACATTGTTATCCTTTTTTATGAGAAATTATCAAATGACTCCCGTCCGTGGGTGCAGCATGAGGGAGTGTCAGACTCTTACTGGCTAAAACCCTTCATGTTCCTTCTTAAGATCTTTATGTACCAGCGCTGCGGTAACCTTAGATTAGTTATTCGATGAAGGTATTTGCCAGGTAGATATTATGTATACGCTATACTAACCTAATTTATAGACACGTTAATAGAGGAGCTCAATTTATGCCTATAACACATGTTACACTACTATTAGCAAAATGTAGTAAACACTACAGACATATTTCGTTCAGCAAGAAACTCGATCAAATATTAAAAATAAATAAATTTCCCAGTGAAGGGCGCTCGTACCATTAAATATAACTAATGAGACACTGACCTCTGGTGATGTGCAAACATCCCGGAAAACGGGAATTAGATCGCGCTGATGTGTGAATATTTCACAAGAAATTCCCGTTTAATTTTGATTTTTAAGGTCATTTGTAAACCGATGACAGACTCTTCATCACTTTATGAATACTGTCGTGTATTTTTATTTATTTCCCCGTTAATTACTGAAGTTAAAACCGACGTGTTGGAATGACCTATTTTTTCCTGTCGTGCCACGAAAACATGTCAGAATTAGTAAATATGTCAGCGTCATAATTAATGTAAAGCAAGCAAAACTTTTAATCAACGGCTTGACATTGAAATGTCATGTTAAAGATAGTTGCGAGTCACACTCTATTAAAAGAAACCAATAGATTACCTAAAAACTGTGGGTGGAGACAGTAATTGATTACTAGTGTACCTACTCTGTTCGTCACGGTTCACATATATCATACAAATACTTTATATTTCACCCATAAGATTCCCACATCTTCAAAGGGCGTTCGATTATTCTTATAGTAATATAAAGAGGATTTCTTTTTGTTTTTTTTTTTATAAAGGCTCGGAAACTACTGAACCGATTTGAAAGATTCTTTCGCTGTTAGAAAGCTTATACTCTTTCTGAGAAACATAAGCTGTATTTTAACAGGGTGCGCTCAGTTGTTCCCACGGGACGCGGGTAAGCGGCTATTTCTCTATAAACTTGTGTAAGCATTCTATCCTCGCGTGGCATGCAGTTATTTCTGAAAAATATTACTCACAACATTTCAAAAAATGATTCACACAAAAACAATCCCGAGAACATGAAAAATATCTGAGAAAACTAAACAATAACAAAATCAAACTCGTTTATAACGTCAAAACTGGAGCAATCGATCCCGTTATTCATAAATCCCGGTGTCGAGGTTACATAAGTGACAGCACTATGCAACATCTGGTCCCGGGAACTGTAGGAGCACCATGAGTTCGGATTTCTTGAGATTTTCTTCAATTAAAATTGTTGGCATAAGACACGCGTTTCGTGGAATAGTTGATAGTTTTCAAACCATCTGGACGTCCCTAGGTTTTGCGAATTGACTGCATTTTGTAGGATTTGTTGAATCATAGCCAGGGTAATGTCATTTTAATAATGCCTTTAGTTGTAAAGGTCTAAATTGTTTACTCCATAACAGTCTAATTAAAAACAGATCGTACAAACAAACGATTATTTCAATAAAAAGTATTAATTGAAAACTCTCCTAGCAGTGTGCAAAACGCAAACCCGATTAGAAATCTACTAAGTGGCAAGAAGAAAAAAGAAACGGTTCGATTAGGTGATAATAACAAAATTACATACATACCTACCTGCTCATAATACCTCACTGAAATAAAAAGGTGATCTTTTTGTAATAAATGTACAATTATACAAACATACAATGAAAAACGACCTTTACATCACCGTTCATAATAAAACTCAAAACATGGCCACCTCCAATAAACTCAAGCTCATAACAAAATTCATTGAATTTACATTTTACATGTAACAACCATTTAACTCTTCAGCATTCCCGGAATGCAAGTCACATCACTAAACTTTACTATTGATGTTTTACACAGGAAAATGTTATATTAGTCAAATTACTGGAATATAGTTGTAGGAAAGTAGGTATGCTTGTTTATTTCATATCAAAGAAAAGCTAAAATAGTTGGCCTTGATTGTACAAAACATGTTGATATTAAATACTAGCTGTCTCCTGCGGTTTCACCCGCGTTCCGTTGTAACTTCTCGTATCCGGATTTTGCAGCTTCCCAAAAGTGACAGAATTTTTCAAATCGTTTTAGAAGTTTTGTAGTCTTCCGTGTACAAATAAGAAAACCGGTCAAGTGTGAGTTGGACTCGCGCGGGATCCTTCATATTCCGAACCGAACATCACGTACATTGTATAATTAAATTATTTTAGTTAGTATTTGTTGTTCAAACAGCAACAGAAATACGTACATCATCTGTGAAAATTTGTGCTGTCTAGCTATTATGGTTCATGAGAACCCGGTGATAGACATGAGGACAGGGAAGCCTTTGATATCGTTTCACTCTTTGGGGCGGGAAATCCTAAAAACCTCTAACCTGGTGCGTATCGGAAGTTGAGTACAGAACCAACCACGCGACATTCAATAAATACCATTCCCTCTAAACAAGATGTTTCATACAAATCACTACACAATGAGTAATCCTGAACCGCTAATGATTTCAGCAGGTGCACATATTCTCAGTGTTACGACTTATTGACTCACGCGCAGATTTAGCCAATTGGGCTACTGTTATCATAGCGTACGGTTGACTTGTAAACTCGTTAGTAACCAAACATGCAGTTTTTGATCGTTACTGTAGTTATTTAAGGTTTTAACTCACTTAGCAACTCGGCAGCCCCGGATCTAGGGGGGGGCAAGCCGGGGCCCATGCCCCGGGCGGCAAATTCAGGGGGCGGCAAAATCAGGCGACTGCCTGATTTTAAATCCTAATAATACCATAATAGTTATCTACAGGGCCGTCTTAACCTATGGTGCAGAGTGTGCGAATAACCCGGGCGCCTCGGTCTCAGGGGCGCCCCACCATCAGGAAATTTCGATGAAATTACACCCGAATTGAAAGTTGCATTATATCATGATACTGACAAGCAAAGTTTCTAAAAAAGTCGCCTTCGCTTTGTTTAATTGATCATTTTGATTATTTTTCACTTTTAACATCCTCCAACTAAGTGAAAAAATTCTCGCTCGCGGCTAAATAACAATGTTGTCTTTCTGATGGTTTATCATTTTTATAGACGTACCGAATCAACGAACACAAATGGCACTCGCTCTAATCACGATTTCTTTTTATTTGTACATAATTCCCAGTTTAATTTGTGAGACATCAAACAAATAATTTAAAAAGTTCGTGGCTTTACAATGTACTTAGTCACTTATTATTGTGTCGTAGGCTCAAAAAATTTCGCGCTCGCTTCGCTCGCACAATATTATACTTACGTTACTTTCATAACTTCATGACTCAAATCCACGCTGTATTACCTTTTATAAGTCAAATGTAGCAAAAAATATTATTTATGGAGTCCTCAAAAACAAAAAAGTACTGCTCGTTACTTTACAGCGCTTTTTAAAATTTGTTTACTTTTTGTGTCCCAAAATTAAAAAATTTGCGCGCTACTGTCGCTCGCGCAAATTTTTACATTAATTGCATTATTCTGTCTCGGCTTTCATAACTTAGGTAAGCCTGGCCAACAGTTTGAGCCTACCAAAAAAGTGACTTTCATTCGAACGTTCTTATTTATATTCCTTGTCACTATTCTAAGTATTCTATAAGTATTCTAAGTATTCCTTGTCACTATTCTACTTCGATCAATATGTACTACTCAAAATCTTTCAATACATAGGTGGCGCTTGGGTGACGATTGCACCCAGGCGCTACATGAGCTAGAGACGGCCCTGTGAGTCTTCAAACAAATAACTTAAAAAAGTTCACGCTCGCTACGCTCGCGGCTACTTGTTGCTTGACGATGTACTTAATCAGGTACTTTTGTGTCGTAGGTTCAAAAAATTTCGCGCTCGCTTCGCTCGCGTAACATTATACAGGCATTACGTTATTCAATGCAAAAGTCAAATCCACGCTGTCTTACCTTTTATAAGACAAATGTAGCAAAAAAATTATTTATTGAGTCCTAAAAACAAAAAAGTTTGCGCTTCCGACTGCTTATTACTTAACAGCGCTTTTTTTAAACTTTTTGCCTAGATTAATCTGTCTCGACTTTCATAACTTAAACCTGGCCAACATTTTGAGCCTACAATGATTTGGACACTTTTTTTTAAGTCATTTACCTACCAAAAAAGTGACTTTCGTTGGTGAAAATAAACATAAGTAGGTAGGTAGGCGGGGCGGCATTTTTCAGTTTTTGCCCCGCCTAAAAAAAATTGAAGATCCGGGGCTGCAACTCGGGTAGGTATTGACCATGGAGGAAATAAGTTAGCGGAGATGCCATAAGAAAGGTAGGTCGGGCGGTTTCGTGTAGGTCAAATAAAGTACGGTAGGCGCGATCAGTTACTAGAACTAACGAGGCGTTCGGGTTCCTTATCAAGTCAAGCTTGTAATTTTGTTCTCCATGGATGTCGTAACGTCCGAGGCGAGGCAAAAACGTTCCCACACACATTCTGCAGACTTTTAGTCGGCCGATTGTTAGTTTGGGCTTTATGTAGCTAACAACTATCAAGGTATCTGGCCGGTATCTAAAAAGTTTTATTGGATTCACGATTACGACAGTTTAGTCTGTTGTATCATCATCCTCCGAGCCTTTTCCCAATCATGTTGGGGTCGGCTTCCAGTCTAACCGGATTCAGCTTCGTACCAGTGCTTTACAAGAAGCGACTGCCTAACTGACCTCCTCAACCCAGTTACCCGGGCAACCCAATACCCCTTGGTTAGACTGGTGTCAGACTTACTGGCTTCTGACTACCCGTAACGACTGCTAAGGATGTTCAATGGCAGCCGGGAGCTACAGTTTAACGTGCCATCCGAAACACAGTCAATGGTGTCTAAGATATACTTAGAAAGTACATACAAACTTAGAAAAGTTGCATTGGTACTTGCCTGACCTGGGATCGAACCCGCGCCCTCATACTTGAGAGGTTGGTCTTTTATGTTACTTAAACTTATTTGAAAACTAACAAGAGCTATCACAAACAATTTACCCGGATGTATACCGGATGCTAGTGTATCGCAATATGTTCTAGTTTGTTCAATTGCAAGTTGCGACAAAAAGAATAACTGAAAAACCGTTTGCAATCAAGCTGTAAACAAGATATATCGCTGTAGGAAGGTTATTCTTCATACACTGTTGAATTTGATGAAGGCGGGTGCGGCAAACTTGTATAACTTACTTCATTACACGCTTTTTATTAGCTTCACCTGTATGTTTGTATGTTTGTTTGTAACCGACTTCTTTGGGCGCGATTTTGACCCACTTTAAACGGCCAGATTTCGTTAAAACTTTGTAGTTTTATTGAGGACCGATGGCAATACACTAATTTGATAAAATTATTCCATTTTTAACCGACTTCCCAAAAAGGAGGAGGTTACACATACACATCGATAATAGAATTTCAAAACATTTTCCTTATTAAAACGTTAAATAATTTCCTAACCTTATACATCCCTCATTCATGGGAAAGTTTTCGGAGTTGAGATAAAGTAGCGTGTTCATTACGGGCGGAGTCGCGCGTCATGTTACAGCATTGTATGAATTACCTCCAGTAAGAGTAGAAACGAACCGCTATATTTTTACCTATACATATGTAGTAAGCATCCCCCGTGGTTTTTTCTGTGTTTAATGGGAACACAGACCACTCTGCCAAGAGTGTCCGATTAAGAAGAAGAAGAAGAAGAATGGGAACAACTTCTCGTAACCTATTGCATTTAGCCATTCTCGATTAATGGGCTATCTAACACTGAAATCTTTTTTCAAATTGGACCTGAATTCCTGGGATTAACTTTTTAAATTAGATTACAGGTACAATTACCTGGGTATTTTGTATCTTTCCTAATTATGAAACATAAATAATTTCCTAAACATCCACCATTCATCAGCAAGTTGTGGAAGAAGAGATAAAATAGCGTGTTCATTACGGGCGGAGTCGCGCGTCATGTTACAGCGCTGTGTTCATCATACATTCTCTGAATTACCTCCAGTAAGGGTGTAGATACAACCGGCCGGATTAAATTAACCCCTAGTCTTTCGATAAATGAGCTTCCTAAAATTAAAATAATTAGGTATTCGAATCGGAATAGAATCCGTTGAGTAAACTTGCAAGTATCTGGATACGAGTACTTTGGTCATAGTCATGATCATGTTATACGATCAAAGGATACTGGATAGAAGACACAGTTTTTGGAAATTGCAAAAATTTCAAGTCAAAGTAACATACGCAATACCCAAACATAAATACCCAAAAATAATCTCCACCACATTATCACTCCCACACAAATATGAGCACCCATAAAAATAGCACATATTTCTACGATCAACGCTCACGTCTGAACGCACCCTAACGTCATGTAATAAGAGAGATGGCTGTAACTTTGTCGTGAATAACTGACGCGACGAAGATTCATCGTGTGTGAAGCGCCCTTATCGCGCTAAAGACTGCTCAGTTAATCATTTTTGCGACGACATTATGTTATGTTACTTATACTTATTACGTAAATATAAAAGAAAGTAGCTATGTATAGATACGAAAGAAGACTACATAGGTATTAATAAGAGGAAATATTTTCAAAAGTTGATAGAGGATATATGTACAAAGACCGATCTAAGCGCTTCTTGAGATGAATGCTATGCTTCTATGAATGATGTTGAATTTTATTTTAGCTTAACGTTTTAGCGTGGGTACTTTTCGTAACATTTCACAACGTGACGCTTCTTTCTGCAGAAAGTCTGAACTGAACAATGAATTAAACTGAATTAGTGCATAGAAAAGTAACAAAAATAAAAATTTCATATAACGATGGGAATGAAAACTTAAAAAGCGTTAAAATTACACACTGACGTCAAACTATTTTCTATTATTCTGTTGTATGTTCCTCGCGCTGTCAGGTGATTGTCGTGTGATTAGTTTGAAGGACTTCATAGATGTTAAAAAATCCTGAGATCCACCTCACCCGACGGAGCGCGGACGCATGTATGAATCACCTTTAACATCCTCTTTGTTCAGCAGGTCAAGATGAGCGTCGTAGATGGCGGGGGCCCGGAGGAGCCGGCCCTCACGGCGCCAGCGACCACCCCCACCACGCCGCCCCCCTCCGCTCTCGCTCCAGATGGCACCGCACAACTCATACAGGTAAGAAGGAAGTATTGGAGTTTTTGAAATTATAGGACCTGTATTTTTTTAAGGAAGCTCAAACAGAAACCTGTTTTTAACTATGAACATATGATTGGATTCCCTAAGTCTGGTAGTACTGAGCAAAATGGCTGCCGATCGGCTCTTTATTAGCCAAATACTGGGCCTGGCTTAGCAATCAAGAATTTTTGACCAGCCTCAGCCTTGCCCGGCCTCAGTATTGCCTTAATGGAAGGCAGAAGGAAGAATACAAAAATGGTGGTGCTTTCTAAAGGCTATACAGTTCACAGAACTGCGGAAGGCAATACACAGAGAAGTAAAAGTAAATATGGAACGTAGTATCGTGTATAAGTCTATGGATATTTTTTCCCAAAGTGTTATCTATTATCACCATTATTCGAATCAGCTTTACTTAGTTCAACTGGAAAGGTAAATAAATTATCAACGGTATAGCGGAAATATACAACCAAAACCCTATAAAATTAAACCTCTTCCTACTATTCAATATAATCTATATTACGTACGCACGTCCCGACTTCCCTGCACCAGGTCACATTAGATTAAGTAATGCAGCTGCCCACGTGACTCGGATGCGATTAAACCCCGACGTGAAATTGAATCCTACTGAGCCCCGTCCGATCCAATACATGTTGTTGATTCTGTTAACGTTTTTAGAGGTCCTCCGTTTTGGTTTAAAAAAATAGAAGACCATTTATGTATTGGACACTGTTTTCTATACTTGCTACCTTAGTTTTGTAGTTTGTAAAACCCTGACATAAAACACTTGGTTAGACTTGATTTGCTCATCGAAGCCTGAACTTTTGTAGCCGAACATTGTCAAAAGATATTCAGATTGAATATTTCTTCAATTTCCAGATATAAATTATCTCAAATACCTACTATGCACTATTTAGATATCTAAATTTTATACTGTGTTAGTCTTTTTGTTTGTTAATCGAAATTTTTGTCTGTTTTTAACTTTTGTGTTTGAGTCACGTTTTCGAGGATCAATGTATTTTCGTGTGCATTCTTTGATAAAAGATTTAAATAGATTTTCACAAAATTTTCACAAAACCTTCTACCCGTAACCACCTATATTTTCACTCTACGAGGTCCAAAAAGACTTACCTACTGATGTTTTCCCTGTATCAGGTCCCAGTCGCCCCCCGGAAGCCGCCCCGCCGAGGTCCCAAGGTCCAGCAGGAGAGGCCCAAGAGAGCGCTGTTCTGTCTCACGCTCAAGAACCCCATGAGGAAAGCCTTCATCGATATCGTGGAGTGGAAGTATCCTTTTTAAGTGGCATTTGCAATATTTTTAGGTTATAATGACTTATTTACGGTAGATACAGGTAACAGAGCTAAAATAATAACAGTAATAATAACAGAGTAAAAACAGAATCAGGGTTTGGAAGGTATTATAAACCGTGCCTGAGAGGGCACGTAAAGCAGGTCTCCGAATGACACTCACTAGCAGTAATGGTTACAATTTATTGTATTCAATAGAGAGGCGGCTTTGAGAAAACCCTGATACTGGCGAATCTTTTATTATTTGGAGATAGAACTATTTCATTAGCAGTTTTTTTGTTCTGATACCTACTTATTATTCAAGAAATCGCCTGAATTATTATAATCACAACTGCAAAAATCTTTATGTAACACCACAGAGTAATGGTATTTCTCATTTCGCATAGAACTCATAAATTCCATAATATTTACATTACACCATCACGAACATTATATTAAAAAATAAACCGCGAAAACTTTGCCGACGATCATAATATTAGGTTATAAATAATTTGCATGATCGATATATTTAAACTGATAGACGGAAGCCGCTGGCAATGTGCCAGGTTACGGCCTCGAGAAATATTGGAAATCACCATCTAAAATATAAATAATGGCCATTTTTTTGTCTATTGCAACACATTTTTTTACGTGGAAAACCAGGTAAACATGCCACCCGAGTACCAAAGTTTCACGATTTAGTTGATCATGTATACGGAAAAACATTGTGATAATAATATAAATATATAAATCTACAATACAGTATGGAAGATACAGTTAATGCCTTAGTACCCGGTTAAAACAGAGCTTATGTCATCCGGGGGTAAAGTAGCTTTGCAGAAATGAAATAGTTTCAGTTATATAGTTTCAGAGACCTTAAAGTTCATGCAAACGAAGATAAAAAACCGATAAACTTAGTTCAGATATTAATTATGGATTACTTTCCAAGTATCCACAAGCTTCTAACTTTATGTATAGTTCTAATAATTATAATTTTCTAGTATACCAGGAACTATCAAATGAGTTGGCTCTTATCCTCAAAGTAGTATAATTGTAACAGTCGTAAACGCTAGTGCAACCGGAATCAGGAAATTGTTGCAACTAGAGCTTTTGGCTTCAAAGTAAACGACACACTAAGTATAAGATTGTCGGAACAAGGTTAAAGATGACTTGAGAGAACTGTCATTTCTTTTTGTTTGGAGACTTTTTAATATATCTATCTACCACTCACTTAAAAGCTTTATTTTGGAAGACTTCCATCCTTAAGGAAAACATAACTCAAGTTTGACATCGTGATTTTAACTAACACACCAAATTACCAAAGATATATAGGTATAATATGTATAGTTGCTGTATTTACGAAAAAAAGAAAGAACATTAAGAAATATTCAGAGGGCAATATTGAATGAAAACAGTAAATACATAGGATTAAGAAAATAACCACACAATATTCTGATAATAAAAACAACTTTTATTCTCTCAGCAGAATGTAAATCTAAAAATTAACACAAACATAAATGTAAAATACCGCGTGATATATATATTTTTGTCTCTAAAACGTAGTCGAGCGGAAATCGTTGGCTATAACTCTTTGCGTATCGATAGACAGACAGATTCAGTAGACATACATAATCTTTATAGTTTATTTTATTCGTTTTCAATTACAATTATATGTAAATTAAATATGAGATAACAAGGTCAGTTAAAAATTCATTCAAAGACCATTTAAAAAGTCAGCCTAAACACAAACATAGCAAGATGGTTTTAGGAAACCAAACCATAGCCAGCCAATCGCTAATTTCATCAATGGTTTGACATCGTAATTATTACACAATGTAACACACCCTAAGTTTGTTTTTTTGTTTAATTTTGTTATTAAAAAATTCGTTAAGATAAATACAATATTGTATTTTAAATAATAATTTGTTGGTTTCATAAAGTTATGAAACAGCAAAAATTCTTAAGTGTAATATTAGCACTCCACTACACTTTTAAAGCTGTCAATAAAAACCAAATTATCCGCATTAACTCTTACCATGCAATACAAAAATACTTCATCTATCTGAAAATACACTACACATTAAATTCCATCAACGAAATATAAAATGTAACAGCAAAAATATATCAAAGACATTCCGAAACTGCAAATAAAACTTCGCGTTTTATAATAAAAACAGAAATAAAGTCAATGTATGCCATTATCTTTACGGAAGCACGCGCACTCGTAACCGACTATTTTGGAATCATGATTTCCTAGTGCGATTTAACGAACATCGATATAGAAAGATACAGTTTGGAGATTACCGCTTAGGATTAATATCTAGCCAACCCCGTTGATAGTAAAAATGAAAAAAAAATACTTATGACGTTTTTACAAAGGTGGAGACAATAGGACCCACCCTAGGATCCCCACAGTTTTGGGATACAGACCTGCGTGCGGTCTGCATACGTTTAACAAAATACTCAGGAATGCGTTTTTATTTTATTGAATAATACCTAATGGTGATAAGATGCAAAAAAGATCACATATACACAATGCTGAATAAAAATGGATATTTATCATTTATCAAAGAAAATAAAAACGATAATGAAATTAAAACTTCAAGAGTTGGTAAAGTTTTTCTAAAATAAGGATGGTGAATAAGTTGATGATGATAATAATACTCATACCTACCTAATTGTATTTAAGTTCCAAAGTCTAAGTACCTTTTGGGGTCCATGGGTCTAACAATTGCTGTATATTTTCAACATTTATGATAAGACATAGATAGACAAGTTGAGGAGGGTCATACAGGAAAGGATATTTTGGCGCTCTTTTTGGGCAGATGTCAAAAATATTGTATGAAACTTTGTGTTCAGGAACCACTCGCCCTTGACCTAAATGTATAGGTACGGGGGTTTATCTATACTAGTATTATTAAGCTTACGAGTTTATTTGTTTTGAAAGTAGCGCTTTCCAGGAAACGACCCAATTTGAAAAAATCTTTCAGTGTTAGATAGACCATTTATCGAGGAAGGCTATACAGGCTACGGATTCATGCAGAAGTTCCCTTGGGACTCGTGTAAACCCGCTGTCAAAAAATATAACCAAACAGCACATTTCAAACAGTAATTCCATACAAAATACCCCATAGCAATCATAGACGAAAAAATATTGGCTCACATCCAAAACATTGGAGGAATTTATGAATGAGTGACAGAAAACATAGAAACGTGAATGTTACAAAATAGTAGGCAAATGGGACAACTTCGTGGTGGCTGCCAATGTCAAGGGTATAGGTTCATGTCCCATGCCAGTGACAACTATAATAGACTTAACTATACTACTCTATACCAATATAATAAAGAGGAAATATCTTCTGTTTGTTTGTACCCTGAAAGGTCGAACACTACTGAACCGATTTGAAAAATTGTTTCACTGTTGGAAAGCTACACTCTTCCCGAGTAACATAAGCTATATTTTATCCCAGTACGAGCTGTAGTTGCCACAGGACAGGGATGAAACCACGTGAAATCTGCTGGTTACAAAAATATTTCTTGGTCATTGAAATAGTTCAAGGTTCTAACGTTATTTTTATTATTGTTTGGGCAGATATCTGTGGCGTTTCAGACTACATTAAAAGTAATGGTGATATTATATTTATGAGCAATATCTGACCCTGTTTCACCTGCTGTAATAGTTTCGGTTGGACCATTTAGATTTTCACTGATGATTCGTATACATAGATCTTTCATAGTGTCTTAACCTCTAGATTATTTCAGGCTACAATCATTTGTAGTGTTGTGTTAATGTTTAATGTTATTTTCTGGCTCCATTATCAACATCATGATATCTTTTATTCATTATCGTCCTGTGCCTAGCTTGTTCCCAATTAAGTTAGGGTCAGCTTTCAGTCTATCAGATACATAAGCATTATTCGAAATGACACTATGATGAAAAAAGTCTCTAAAATCATAACTCTCATCTCCGCGCAGTCGGGTAATCGTACCGCAGTCTCTGTCTTCCTTAAAAGCTTAGTTACGATGAAATAGGTAGGTATCTATCTATATTTAAATGGTTTCTATATTATTAAATAAACGAAACCTACATTAATATTGTTTAACTTTGCAACACTTTTGCAGAATCTGCAAATAGAATATAATTGTGGTACATTCGCTGGCAAATTGTTCAGCATATTGCTAAATCGATGTAAATAAATCAATCCATCGGAATATGTTATATGGACGAAACTTGGCACGGTTCATATCTAGCCTAAAATTGAACTAGTTTCCAAAGAAACAATGGTATTGATATCGTCTTCAAGTGAACGTTGACTGCCATCTGTTGTGGCTTCTAATAATGTTTAATCTGAATTGAATCCTACTGATGTATAGTAAAATTTTATGCTAAAACTACGCTTAGATATATATATACTCTAGGTTTTAGGGTTGGTACAAAACATTAACTACCATAAATTAGCTTCAATTGATTCTTTCGACATAACAGTCGGCCGAAAGTTGAGCCAATGAAAAGAGCCAATTCTCTTAAAGATAATCTTGATTCCAATCAAAGTTTTCAATCGGACTGATACCGGCTAAATACTTGATTTTTATAATATGCGTACTGCCATACATCTTCATAATGATATATGAACCCAAACAAAGCATTTGCCGATTAAAAGTTTGCACTCTAAGAGAAGCGAGCTTCTACAATTAAAAATAGATCTTAATCGTCTCCCTTTAAGTACAGTTTTTCCTTAACTCTAGCATCAGACCTTTTGAGTACATGATTCTGACCACCATCTTCGCCAATTGCATCGCCCTCGCCGTCTACACACCCTATCCTGCCAGCGACTCTAATTATACCAACTGGGTTCTTGTAAGTATCATCTTTTATATGTTTTTCTTTATTATAATCTTGATAAACAGTTGATTTACTTCAAACTCTAACGACAGCAAGACTGTCTCAGCTAAATGTACATATTTTATGAATCTCATTAAAATTACATGGTGTCCCGTTTGTAATTTGTACTTGACTGTGACAAACTATGCTTGAATATTATTAGTTTTACCTAGCAAGTATGAATAATTATCCCAAATCAGTATAAGAAAGATAAAATTGCGACTTGTCCTCTGTTTTAAACTATACCTACATAGTCAATAATTCCATATCATTAATTCTATTGTATTGAATGAATTCATCCGGCAAATGATTCCTTCCAAGAATTTATATAACTAGCCCTTATTCTTGTTCCTTTTAACTTCTGCATCGTTAAACATATTCAAAGCAACTTCCATTGATATTCCTCCATCATTTTCTTCGTACTAATCAAAATATTTATTCGTTTCACAGGAAAAGATCGAATACGTGTTCTTAGTAATATTCACCGGTGAATGCGTTATGAAAATCATAGCATACGGGTTTATCATGCATGCTGGCTCCTATCTCAGAAACGGATGGAATTTATTGGATTTCACTATCGTCGTTATAGGGTAAGTACGGTTTTGCATTAGGTTCAATTGGTACTGTTTTGTTATTGTTATGTTTATTAAGTTCATCTGTGGGTGATTGAGAACTATTTGGAAGTAATGTTTTAGGTTTATGTTTTAGTTTTGTGTTATCAAGGGTTATTGCTTATTGATATGATTTTAGAGGTGCTGAAAGACTGCCAAATTGTATATTTCATTTAAGGAAATCTAAAGCTTTGAGACGTTGAGCTGTAAACCAGATTTCTATACGAACTTTTAAGTATGAGAAAAAAAAACATTTATTTTAACAATCATTTTGTTTTAAAAGGGATCATTGTAATGTTATTATATTCTGAGCATTCTTCAGTACCTTGATTGATTTATAAGTAAGCATCTTCAAGAAACAAGTGAATACTTTCCACATATTTAACTTCAAAGCTTTCCAACCACCAAAAATACCAATTTCAAATACCCTATTTATAACACAAGATATTTCTAACCCCCAGAATGGTCAGCACGGTGTTATCAAGTATATTCAAGGACGCGTTTGACGTGAAAGCGTTGAGGGCGTTCAGGGTGCTTCGCCCCTTGCGACTGGTCTCCGGCGTGCCAAGTGAGTTGGCACTAACTTGACCCTTTATAGGCCTGGGTCCCATGTGCAGTCAATGGGATAATTGCGAATTTATTTGGGAAGGTTAAGCGTTTAAAGGGTTAAGTGGTTTGGGTTTTTAATGTTAATGTAATTAAATTATTAGCTGCTATTGTGGGTTGGTTTGCTGTAAACTCTATCAATGAAATATTGTTTGTGTTAACAAAGGCATTTATAAATACATTAACGATCTATGTATATGGATATGGCTATAAAGAAGATACATTTGCTTCAGCTATTACTTTGAGGAAAAAATCACAATACGCACCTTTTGTTAACTCAACTCTATAACTTGATTATATTTCAATTAATGAGTCGACATTCCTCTTGAAATACTTCTAACTCCAAGATACAAACATTTTTGCAACTTCACTTTGTCTATCACACTTCTCCAGGTCTTCAGATCGTGTTAAACTCGATCCTGAAGGCGATGGTGCCGTTGCTGCACATCGCGCTGCTGGTCATCTTCGTCATCATTATCTACGCCATCATCGGTCTTGAGCTGTTCTCCGGCAAGATGCATAAGAGCTGCTATAATAAATATACAGGTTCGGATCTTCTTACTGTCTATTACACAACATTTTTAATGGCGGAAACTATCCTAATGTTTTTATGTAATCTGAATCTCAGCAATTTTCCTTTGCTTAGAAAATTGGCAGAGTTGGAATGCAACAGGTTATTGCGTGTCGTTAGTTCGATAATTGTACAATATAAAGAGTAAAATTGTAAAATTTTTCAGACATTTACGGAACTTCGTAATTCATCATCATTCATTCGTCATTGGAGAAGTTTCTCCATCAATTAGTAATGTACTAAATATATTAAAATCAGATTTCTTAAAAAAACTGTATACTATGATTTTTCACATTTTTTCAAACTAAATAGTTGTTTTACGAAAGATGGAACTTTGTATTAAGCTTAAGTCACAGTTATCAATTAATATTACAAATTGGCTTCCATTCCCTAGACGAGATAATGGACACCCCCCACCCTTGCGACCTGGACAACGGCTTCAACTGCTCCCTCATCGGAGAGGAGATGGAGTGTCGGGAAGGCTGGATCGGCCCCAACTTCGGCATCACCAACTTTGATAACTTCGGCCTGTCCATGCTGACTGTCTTCCAGTGCATCACCCTTGAAGGCTGGACTGATGTTATGTATAATGTGAGTTCCAATTGTATTGTTTGGTAAGCTAAGGAGTATAACTTTTTAACTGTTATCGTTATCATTAAAATATTTAATCAACACTTTATGAAAAATAACAAAACTATGAAAAACAATTTCTGTTACTTCGTAAGGGAATTGTTTGACTCTGTCTAGCCTCCCATAATCTGCTCCCAACAACAAAAGTCAGTCCTAAATTGTAAACTATCACAACTTAATCTAATCATGATCTTTCTAGTCTTAACGATTTCCCTAGTAATATTCATTCATCAAACTAACTATCAAAATATCATAAACTTTATGTTTCTGAATTCTGATTCATACTGTACAATAATGCCTTGCCCAGTAATACTATTAACACGATGACTCATAAGTTTTCTTCGCCTATTATATTTGCTTAACCTTGTTCTGATTTCAGATACAAGACGCGATGGGCAACAGTTGGGAATGGATCTATTTCGTGTCTATGGTCATCTTGGGAGCTTTTTTCGTTATGAACCTTATTCTTGGTGTGTTGTCTGGGTAAGTTAATGTTTTTATCGAATAGAGTCTACTTCCTTTTTTTTACCTACATACCTTCAGAATTCGCATAAATATGTCGGAGACTGTCAATAGTACGGACACTAAACGAGACGCAAGCGCGCCATCTGGTGGCGCTTTTAGTGAAACAACATTTTGGCGCGCTTGGCAGAGTCGTGGTGGTCAGCGTGGCGTCAACGGAGCTCAGTCTTCGTTGAGTCGTCGTGTTGCACACATCTCGAAACTGCCCTACGTCACGTCTAGTGTACCTAGTGTTATTACCTAGTGTAGTGTTGTAGTACCGTTGTAGATCCATATTGTGAAGTGTGTAAAGTGTCATTTGAAATTAAAATGTAAAGGTAAGACCGCACTAGGCGGAACTGCGCTGCAGCGGAGCGACGCGACACTGCGCTGCAAAATATTGTTTCTAAGTAAATGTATTGGAGATACCGCACTACGCGGCAACGGAACTACGCTGCGCGACACCGCGCGCCAAAGTTGGGCAACTAAGCAAAATTGACGCGCTGTGTCGCTACGCGCAGTTCCGCCGACGCTAGGTGCGATATAGTAAGCAGCGCGATCGCGACACACGAGGCATCACAAATCTATTTCTTACAAGTCGAAACGTGCCGGACATGCAATTTGTGTTGTAAAATGGATGAAGAAAAGTTAATTTTATTAGTTAGTTACTATCCAGAGCTATATGATTTACAAAATGAAAACTGAAAAACATCAATTTCATCCATCGCGGTAAGTGGCTGACAACCGACTAGGGTAGAATATTGTCGCGCCGCTGCAGTTCTAGTGCGATATATCGAAAATGTCGCGTCGCTCCGCTGCAGCGCAGTTCCGCCTAGTGCGGTCTTACCTTTAAGGTTCTTCTAACCTAACAGACAGACATGTGTTGCTGGGGAGTTTGATCTGTCACTTCTTCTCCCCAGCCAAAACACTTAGGAAGTGGCGAAGGGCGGGCGTTTTGGGGGCTGTCTTTTGTTCTGACTAGTTTTAATAAACGTTTTTGAGTTTAGAGTGTTTTTAGTTATCTCTCTGGCGATTACCCTAACTGATGTCGGACGATTGTGCCATCCTGATGTTTCGCCCCCCTCCGACAAATATTTGTTTAGATCCATATTAGGTCATAATCCAAAAATATTATAATTATAATTATTATCCTATTGCCTTCTCTTGCTGGATATACATAGAGCAATAGTGCCAAAATTACCCTAATTTATAAATGTATTCAATTTCCTTTGCGAAACACTAAATAAAAATAAGCAAGCTTTGAAATCAAAACAATCTGAACTGATCTCATAAATACCTAACATTTCACAGAGAGTTCTCAAAAGAAAGAGAAAAGGCGAAGAACAGGGGTGACTTCCAGAAACTTCGAGAGAAGCAGCAGTTGGAAGAAGACCTGAAGGGCTACCTCGACTGGATCACTCAGGCGGAGTACCTGGAGCCACTGGCTGATCAGCATGAACATCATCCACCAGTTGAACAGACTAGGGATTATGGGATAGGTGAGAACATCATTAAAATCATTTTTGACTCTGACACATGATGATTCATAAAAATAAAAATATCTTAAAGTTGATAATGTAAAGATTTATGCTGTTTCTAAATTAAGTGTGAGAATTGGATCAAAACTGTCATTGGTGAAGATTTTATTGACTATGCAATCCATTAAGTCTGTGAGAGTCCACAGCATCTAGAACTTGTTAATGGCAACAAACTGTAAACTGTAGTAAACAAATACAATAAGTACTTAAATATCGTTAAGCAATAAAAGTTATCACAAATAGAACACACTCTGAAATAATATTTTTCAGAATACATTTCAGGTCAGACGCAGAATGAGCACGACTCGACAGACCACCTCGGTATAGAGACCAATGAACAACAGAAGGTATCCATTTGCAAAGTCTGGAAAAAGGATTTCGATAAAGTAAGTAATGTAGAATATGGTAAACTAGTTCTCATTAAGCTACCTAAAGATTGTGTTATTCTTAATGACATGATTAAAGTACTAGACATTACATACTCATTTAATCCAGATCACGTCCAGATTATTCTGTAAATCTAGAAGCATCAACATTGCTCATCTTCTACTTTTTAGCGATGTGCGAGGAATAGTTGCCACGGGACGGTGAAACCTCAGGAAACAGCTAGTAAATAATTATCTTTTAGTTACGATAGCCAATACTAATTGGGATGTAATAAAAATAGCCGTAAAAAAAACAAATACTATTTCAGGTAAATCGTCGAATGAAGCGAGCGTGCAGAAAAGCGGTGAAGTCGCAAACTTTCTACTGGCTGATCATAGTGCTCGTTTTTTTGAATACAGTCGTGTTAGCTAGTGAACACTATCAGTAAGTATTCCTTTTATCATCATCCTCCTGCCCTTATCCCAATTTTATTTGGGGTCGGCGCAGCATGTTTTCTCCTTCCATACTCTTCTATCTGCCGTCATCTCACAAGTAACGTTCTTTCTTACCATATCTTAGCATTTCTTTTAGATTAATCAATATCGTTTACGTTGATGACATAGTTATTGGTGAGATCATTAAGACCAATAAATTGCATGCTATTTTCTACCAGGGGGTCGTATCTTAACAGTTACAAGTGTGACAATGAATCTAAGTTCCTAGGAACAGACTTGGTCCTGTATAATTCGAAGTTTAGATATAGAACTTTACCACTATCACTTTCCACTTATTGGTTTTGCTATTTGAATCATCGAATATTAATAGGATACCTAACCTAGGTCTATCTTGATTTTCCTTTTTGGTTCCTCTAGTTAATTTTTTGATCGTTATTCTCATGCATTTCCAAAACTTCTTCATTACAGGCAGCCAGAATGGTTGGATCTCTTTCAAGAATACGGCAACGCATTCTTCGTGGCCCTCTTTACTTTGGAAATGTTAGTCAAGATGTACAGCTTGGGTTTGCAAGTAAGTAATCTAGTTTTAAGCTTAATAGATGTTACTATCTTCTTCTTACTTATCACTTTTCATGGTTTCATACGCCAAACTGGCAGCTTATCACTTTTGGGTATTTGATCAGACAAAGATGTGCCTAGACATGTGTCGTGTAGTTTGAAACGACAAGGTAAACAACAGTGGAAACCATCTGTGGAATAGCTAATTAAAATGTAGATGAAGATAAAATAAATATTGGTAAGTAAATAATCGAATACCCAATTCAGACGGATCACATACTAACTCCTTCGCGTAAAGTTACTTTAACTTTTCAGTCGATATCGACGCATACAGATCTCGAAGTTTAAGAATAAGTTCAATGAACTTTCTCTGTTTCTACATCGTGACAGTGTGATCCTTCTCACCCAGCTAACCCTCACACACACTCTTCGCAAATAACCTTTGCTTACCGCCTATGCTTTCGTTGCTGTTCTTCTTTCCTTAGACTTCATATTAACCGTCTTCGTCCCCGTTAAGTTGCCCCCCAACATGTTCCAGGGTTACTTCGTCTCGTTGTTCAACCGGTTCGACTGTTTTGTGGTGATCGGGTCTATCAGTGAGATGGTGCTCACGAAGACTGAGGTGATGCCTCCTCTTGGTATTTCTGTGCTGCGGTGTGTCAGGCTGTTGAGGGTCTTCAAGGTTACCAAGTAAGTAATGACAATATATCTGCATGATGAGAAACGATTGTAGTTGTTCTGTGTTATCATCTCCAATTTCTATACTAACTTTAAAAACTTCTAGTCTAGCAGTATTATAAATGCGAAAGTTTGTTACGCTTTCATGCTTGCCGTTTAAGCATGCAGGGAAAGGAAACAAATGCATGAACTGATTGAGATGTTTGGCATGTAGGGAAAGGCTTTCTTTCTAAATGTGAGACGTAGTTAAATATAGTCAGACATTCTCTGATCCAACTGCATGAGATGAATGTGTTTGAATGCCTGAGGAACATAATCTTCAATGTTACACTTTATTTGAGGCTTGAAATTAGTTTTAAACTCTAGCATCTGAGATCTTTGTTTAAATCTATTTGTTAACATAATACAGTATGTTTCAAAGATTCTTATCTTTCCAGATATTGGCGCTCACTCTCCAACCTGGTAGCGTCTCTCCTCAACTCTATCCAGTCGATCGCATCACTCTTGCTGCTGCTGTTTCTGTTCATCATGATCTTCGCGCTGCTGGGCATGCAGGTCTTCGGGGGGAAGTTCAACTATGACCCAGTGGAGGAGAAGGATCGGCACAACTTTGATTGCTTCTGGCAAGCTTTGCTGACAGTATTTCAGGTACTTATACCAAATTTTTATATATTGCATACGAATCTAGCAAGTCTGTTCCCTAGTTAATAGTGTAAATAAGCTGGTTAATCTTCAATATATTATCCAAATTTGTTTTCCAGATTCTAACAGGTGAAGATTGGAACGCGGTGATGTACGAGGGCATTAAGGCTTATGGTGGAGTGGGCACACCCGGGATTCTAGCTTGTATTTACTTCATCATTCTATTCATTTGCGGTAACTGTATCCTTTTCAATCAAATTCGTTCAAATAAAGTTAGTTTTTAGTCTTCTGAAGTAACTTTCGTAACTTTAATTAATCTACCTATATCAGAAAGTCCAATTGGGAAAAAATGTTTTTAGCAGTTTCCACAAATAAAATGCGTTTCCTCAACTACCAACCAAACAGACATCCTACTGAACGTGTTCTTGGCCATCGCCGTAGATAACTTAGCAGACGCCGAATCATTGACCAATATAGAAAAAGAAGAAACGGTAAGTGGTACAGAACATTCAACTGTAACAATGTAAACAGAAGAACTAAATTCCAATGATGATAATCCACAGGCGCCTGAAGAGAAAGAAGGTGGTAGTGTGGCAGCAGCTGAAGGTGTACATATAGATACTGATGATGAATACATACATGATGATGATGTGTATACGTCGGATAAGTGAGTAAAAACTATTAACACGCATAAATCTCCCTTATTAGTAAGATAAAAACCATTGTCTCATACTGCACTAATTATGTAACTTAGCTTTAGTTGACGATAGTGGATAGATACTTAGATTTTACCAGTAAGGGCCCAGGATAATTTGCAAACATGGAACATATCTTGTGCAAATTGAAATTATTTTGTTTGATTGATCGATTGATAGCGATTCAGCTTTTTACGAGTAAGAATTAAAGCCATATTATAATTTCCAGCTCTGAAAGAGAATACGAAGAAACAGGTTCAGAAGGAGAGCAGCAAGATGAGATAGATGGAGAAATGGATGAAATCATAGACGAAGAGAACGAAGCTATCGAGAGAGCTGAAGAGGAACAAGAGAGAGAGGACCAGGAGATGATGGAGGGTCATCAGAGAAACCATATAGGTATAGTAGTTTTAGGAATAAGATCTAAACTCGGCAATAGCACTTTCAAATGTTTGGTAAAAATATTTTGGGATGGGGCTTAAATTACTCAAACCTTACTTTAATGTAACTCTCAGTTTGTATTCGAATTTAATTGATATTCCTGTTAAACAGATTATGGATTCATTATTGACTGTAAATCAAATTAATTTTCTCTCTAATTAATGTGGAGACTATAAAGATTGGAAGAAATCGCAATGAAAAAGTAAATCCTAAATCTACAGAACCTATCGTTAATAACACTACTGCACTTGCTACCAAGCATGGTGAAACAGATATTACAAATTTAAAATAAGCTAACCAACCAAAAACAGTGAACACAGAGTTGGATGAAGAACCTCGACTGAAACGTAAGCCCACGACTTCATCAGCGCGGCCGCGACGCCTCTCGGAAGTCGATATTTGCGACACTAAGAAACCCATACCTGATGCCACCTCCTTCTTCATATTTGCTAAGACCAACAGGTTAGGGGGGGACAGAAGATTAACAGAAACTTTTTAGATGTTATTTTTTTACGTATTTTGTTTTTTTATTTGTCTTTGATGGTTGTTTTTGGATTTCGTGCTCATGATGTTCTTCTGATAGCTTTTTGTTTATATCATTCAGTATATTTATTGTATTTCATATGTCATCGAGCTGTGTGAATATAGTGTGTCAATCTGATAATGATTTTTTTTTAGTTATTAAAGATAAGTAAGCGGTTAGATCATTGAACATTAATGTACAAGTATCTTTATTATGATTATTCGTATTTTGTATTACCTACGTCGTAAGCACGATATTTACAACAATTACTTTGTCAAAGCTATTCAATTTACCATCACTATCAAAGACAAATTCGTTTTCTACTTTATGCCTTACGTCTTTCTCTTCTTTTAACTAAATTAATTATTATTAAAAAAATAATTTATTATTTACCATTTCTACACATTTAGCTCATTTCTACACTTGTGTTTGCGTTTAATTCAGCATTACTATAATTACTTGATTATTTATTAGTTGAGGTATTCTAGGTACAGGGATTTCGGCATGGTCAATAGCGATAGACAGACTATTGGTAATACTAGGATTAAAATAACTTTAGTGCTAGACGATAGTTTAGAAAATTCTGTCATTTTCCTTCACAAAGATGGCGGTCAATCTGAAGAAGAGGGCACACTGGTAACAGCCAGACCGCGGCGAGTGTCAGAACTGAATATGCCAAATCAGACGCCGCCTATACCGAACGCTAGTAGTTTCTTCATATTCTCACCGACGAACAGGTGAATGGTGATGACTGCATCACCTGGTGGTACCCATGTCTCATTGTGTCGATTGGCCTTGTGTTGTCCTTGCAGTGATTGGCGTTACATATCATCGACTGTGACTGTCCCTGTGTCTGTTGGAAACTGTATCTCCCTGTAGTGTACCCCTAAACCTAATCCACAGGATTCTTTCATCAATCTACTGGTTTCTTTATTTTGTATCATGTTTTAGACTCAACAGTTATCTTCAGTTGATCAAAATTATCACGTTTACCAAATACGATGGGTAAACTGTCTGGTAGTTTTTCATTTTATATTTTTCAAAATTTAAGACTCCTCATTCTTTCTTTGAACCTCGCAGTACTGTTTCCAACATCATCGTCTTCATTCATGTGTCCTCGTTTTGCACGATCGTAACCTCCATTTTGTGTGGAATAATCAAAATTAGATGAACATTCTCTTCCAGCAATGAGTATAGTGGGTACCAAAATCTGTGTTTCCCATTAGCAGTTAGGTGTGTTAATTTGTTTAGATGATAGGTTTCAAAGCATGACCTGAAATCCCTTAGATAAACTCATGAAAATTTTCTCTGAATGGCATACTTTGGTTTGTAGCGTTTACTCCCGAACAATTCGCATGCTTGTTCATGCATGATCGTCTTAGCTGTAAAAACTATACACCAAAATGGCCGATTCAGAAAAATGATTGTTTTAAATCGAATTGTTGCATGCATGCATGGTGTGTTCTGTATTATTTTGATTTGCCCGATTTCAATGCATGTGCTTATATCACTGATTTTTGTAACATGTGTCTAGAATATTTATATGTGCGTATATCAATGTTATATTTTAAGTACTAATTTTAAACATTATAATTCAAAAAATAAATTCTTACATTTGTCTTTCTTTCAAACGAAGGTGAACTTTTGCTATAAAATTTTATTCAATGGATTTTCGCAATATTTCAAATTTAGATCAAGCTTCAATTGTTTATTTTACTAATTCAGTTCTATGTCCTTTCTTTGTATCATTTTGATGCAGATGAGCTATTTCTAACGTATTTCCTTTGAATAATAATCTAATATCTACCAATGTCATGACATACTACTTCAATGCTAGGTTCCGAGTGTTTTGCTACAAGATGTCATCATCATCGACCTTCGGAAACATCATCCTTGTCTGCATCATGCTGTCTTCCGCCATGTTGGCTGCTGAAGACCCGCTGGATGCTGCACAGAATGGGTTTAGGAACTGGGTTAGTATATTTGATTACGAGTTAGATTTTGATAGCATTTTATTTTAATTATGGTTCAACCAAGGGCCTTACTAATACATAATATTATTGTCTTATAACACCTGTATCTGACGTTTTAAAGCTCATTCAGAAGAATTTTCTTCAACGTATTTAGCATCTACATTAGTAAGGATTTTTAGATGTCTTTTTGAAACTTTCACAACACTTTGTAATTCTTGCTAGTAACATTAATAATTTAACTGCAGCTAAAAACTTACTGTTTCCAGTTACTAAGTCAATTCGACGTGTTCTTCACGGGCATCTTCACGCTGGAGCTGTTCCTGAAGCTGATCACGTACGGGCTGATCCTCCACCAGGGTGCCTTCCTGCGCTCCGCCTTCAACGTGCTCGATATGCTCGTCGTCTGCGTTTCTTTAGTCTCTATGAGTTTTAAGTACGTCACTATTTTCTTTTGTAGTATTTACAGAAGTAACTCTGTCTTCTAGATTCTTTGTTTGTATATTATATTTATCGGCATGAATCTTGAGCTCTGACCTTCACCTGCGCAGAAGTAATTTATTGAGTCCCTTTTGTGGTATGAAGTGAGGCGCGGGAGCAGGCTAAAGCGGTGATTGGCCCGCAGCTCATCGCGTCATAGCCGTCACTCGGGATTGGTTCTTTGCTAATAAATCACTTCTGTGCAGATGTAGGTCAGAGCTCAAGATTCGTGCCGATAACTATAACATCACAGTCTCACCTGAAAAGTTGCAAAAAAATGCAGTAATATTCAGAAGAAATTTTTGCCAAGTAGCTGAACTGTAAAATATGATAAAACATGGTGAATGAAGATGATAGTATTGGGTAATGATTAAAACTAGAGTTTTTCAATGATACAAATAAAACTGGAAAACTGGTTACTCTAATCTTAAATTATAGAGTTTTACATAATGAAGAACTCCATACTAGAGTATGAGTTTTGAACTGATTGGTTATACTGATCATTCACTGTTATTGATTCCAGGTCCGGTAGTATATCGGTGGTGAAAATATTGCGAGTGTTTAGGGTGCTGAGGCCTTTGAGGGCCATCAACAGGGCCAAGGGCCTTAAGGTCAGTATACGTTGAAGAGAAATGCAAATACCTATCTTTTTATATTCTTAACGTTAATAGCACAGCTCTAATGCACAAACAGTTAATTTGTATACATGGATGATAATATGATGGTATCATTTAACTATGGAGACATTTAGACAGTTCTTCTGCAGCGTACGAGTCCTAGGGTTCAATTCCCTTATTTGGTAAAATGTGAAATGATTAATTTTAAATGAAAAACACGATTGCTAGCGACAGCTTTCCTTGGTTTTTTAAAATAACAGTTACCATTTATAGGAGTTCTCCCTGAACCTTTGTGGAATACAGGCACTATGTATTATGATATATTATGAAAGTACATATGATTTTTCCGTGATTATAGCACGTTGTACAATGCGTGATCGTTGCCATCAAAACGATCGGCAACATATTATTGGTAACATCGTTACTGCAATTCATGTTCGCTGTCATGGGAGTCCAAATGTTCAAGGTAGGGGGCAAACACTATATCCTCAAGAATCACACCAACTCCGTTATATATTGTGTGGCCACGAGTGAATACACGTTCATAAATGAATATATCACCGATATACAATAGCTTTTCAATACACCTTTGGGTATTAATCTTTTTATTTTACACTCTTTCGTCTTCTTCTCTTATTTCTTACTCATTTCTCATGATTATTTTATTTTTGTATTGGCTTTGATGCCACTTAAATTATTTATTTTTATATCACACTTTTAAAATTCCACACGGTGTGATTTAAGAATTCAAAATTCTATATACTTACTTGTAATTGGCTTATGTCTGTAAACGAGCAAACTCAAAAGCAGACCTAAGGATTATTACTAAATTTTTTTTATTTTATAATAAGCTTCAACTAACTCTTATGCTTTATATTTTGATGTGTCTGCTAAGCTTCCATACGATATATATTTGGAAAGCTTGCAATTTTACCCCTTTTCATTTTAAAAGTATATACTGTGACATGCTTCATAAACTTTTCCTGTGTTCATCAAAAATCATTAGCCAACCTAAACCAGTTGACAATACAACAAAAAAGTTAATCGAAAAAACAAAAATCCAAGATCAGCATGTTCAAATCGTCAGTAGAAATAATTTTATTAGTATTTATAATTTCAATGTCGTCAATTAGTTGAAGCATGTGATCATTAATACAACCCAAAGGTGTAGTATATGTGAGACCAATCATTTAGATGACTAATTCTTCCTTTATGTTAGAAGTTATAACCATCCCCCCTACCTTGGCGTTTATTGAGAGATGAAGTTCTAACCTTAGCCACTGGCGTGGTCCCCACGGCCCCTGTAAGATATCCCATGTGATTAAACTTGGTTTGCTTGTCCCCTTATGTTTCCGTGGCTGCGTGGTAACTGGACATGGAATCCTACCCTGGTAACGTATGCCCCGACAACTAACTCACTGAATCCGTTAACAGTATGTGGTGAAGTGTGTGATAGTAGCGATTAAGACTATAGGAAATATAATGCTAGTTACGTATTTATTACAATTTATGTTTGCTGTGGTCGGTGTACAGTTGTTTAAGGTGAGCCTTTGTTGGTAGTTGCAAAACGATCTTCAAACTTATAAAAATTTAACAAATCAACTACAGTCATGACACACTTACATCTGATTTAACAAAAAATTGAATTGTCTGAAGTTATAAAACTAAGTTTGAAGATCTTCCAAAGCATGTTACGTGTCCTAATTGTACTCAGTAGTAACATAAATGTCGCATGTACTAACAACGATGTTGTAAAAGCTTCTAGCGTAGGAAAAGTCATAGTTAGATCGTCAAGTTTCACCCGAATACTAACAATAACATCAACCTTTTGGCAATATGTAAATACTATGCTTATTCTGTAAGATTTTATCATGAGAAATGGGTTCATATGGAAATTTTAATGGGTACTTATATTTTCAAAATTGGCTGCACACATTTTAGATGTCGTGGCATGTGACTAATGTAGCATCATGATGATATTGTCATTGATTTAATCGCTGAGATTTTGTTTCAGGGCAAATTTTTTAGGTGTAATGATATTTCTAAAATGACAAAGGATGAATGTCAGTGAGTATTAATCCTTCATTTAAGATTTTAACAGTTAAAAAGTATTTTTTGTTTTGATAATGTTGTCGACATTGGTAAAGCGTATTGACAAATGTACATTACTATTTTAGGGGAACGTATTTAGTATTTGAGAATCGCAACTATATGGTGAGAGACAGGGAATGGACGCGTTATGATTTCCATTTTGATAATGTAATGAAAGGAATGCTCACTCTGTTCACTGTGTCTACTTTTGAAGGATGGCCAGGGTAAGCGGATATATATGTAGATGACTTACTTCTTTTTATATTCGTTGATGATTGAATGTTGAGATTATGTCGATCTTGGTGTATTTGAGGTAGATATGTCATACTTTTTCTTTTTCAGGCTATTGTACGTCTCTATAGATTCGAATGCTGAAGATCGGGGTCCCATAACTAACTTCCGTCCAATTGTTGCAGCCTACTATATTATTTATATTATTATAATTGCCTTCTTTATGGTGAGTACAAACAATACGGTCAATTCTGTTTCCATTAAAACACAGTTATAAAAGTATTATGGAATGATTTTTATTTCAAAATGTGATGATCATATTTTCAAATATTTCTAGGTAAATATATTCGTCGGTTTCGTCATAGTAACCTTCCAAAACGAGGGTGAGCAAGAATATAAAAACTGTGAATTAGATAAAAACCAGAGAAACTGCATAGAATTTGCACTCAAAGCTAAACCTATTAGAAGGTAAGGTTACAGTCATACCATACTACTTATTTAAATTAAACCGACTAAATTAAATTATCCTGGCGAAATTCGGCATAAAATCAGTTTAGCCTTTTTTGTATCTATTTTTTTTATAAGCCAAATCAGGCGAAATGTCTTGCTACCTGAGCCAAATTTCTTGAACAATTTATCAATTTCCAGATACATACCAAAACACAGGATCCAATACAAAGTATGGTGGTTTGTGACGTCACAGCCGTTTGAATACGCCATCTTCGTGCTGATCATGATAAACACCATCACTCTCGCCATGAAGTACCACAACCAGCCCCATGAGTACAGCAAGGCGTTGGACCTGTTAAACATGCTGTTCACGGCTGTTTTTGCGTTGGAGTTCATATTTAAATTAGCTGCTTTTAGGTTTAAGGTAGGTTCTGCTGAATTATGTCAAGGATGTTTTATGTCTTAATTTTATTAATTAATAATTGGCATGGGCATGTAAGAGAACGGATGAAAGAAAGAGTGTGTTAAGTTTGAATGTGGATGAATGGACAGAGAGAGGAAGACCGAACAAAACATGGATGGACTGTCTTAAAGATCACATGGATAAGAAGGAGGGGACACAGAGGAATGGAAGCGGAAATCCTATTGAACCGATCTCATATAAAACTAGGAACAAGGCAGGAAAAATAATATTTTAAACAATCATTAAAATCAATTAAAATCTGAACAAAATATAATTATCTCTACAGAATTACTTCGGCGACGCGTGGAACACTTTCGACTTCATCATCGTGCTAGGTAGCATCATCGACATCGTCGTCTCCCAAGTAAACGAACTCAAGAACCAGGTAACGGCACGGAGCACTTCTATAGATACACTTCTTAGTTACACTTTCACTTATGCTGTCTTGTTTTGGAATGACCAATTGATTAATATCAAATTCAAATAGTTTATCAATCCTAGGCTTAGTTAATTCTAGAATTTTTGCTTGAAATCTAAGGTTTTTTTATGAACTTTGTAAGAAATAACCATTTTAAAAATAAATTGACTCCACGTAGATACAAAGTTATGTATTGTCATTAATTCATCTAAAACAAACCCAGATATAACACCATATCTCATAAAAAATAAGCTTGGGTATTTAAATAAAAACGTACAATTAAAACAAAGCTAAGATAAAACTGTAAATATCCAACGATAAAATTGATCATTCCAAAACCCAGACAGCATAGTTACTGTCCCGAGCATGGGCAACAATATCGATGTTGTAATAACAACAGATGCTAAAGCTCTCACTAAAGATGTACCTGCTGCAATCGCCATTGAAGACGATCGTGTGATTTCAGGGAAGTGGCATGCCTAGGACACACGTTGTCAAGGTAAGAAACGCTTTCACGCTTATTGTTTTAACTTAGATACTGTTAACGTCATTATAAAACAGGCTTCACTAAATGAGTTTACTGCCAACCTTTATAAAAAAGATAAACAAACAAATGACGTTGACAATTAAATTTAGAATAGTTGTAGTATTAAAACTGATTAAAAATAACCTAACACAAAATACCTACAAATAAAAACCACTGTCTAGATGAAACCGCACTTAATTAGAGATAACAAAATGGAAATAACAGCTTTTATTGTTGTATGATATGATGCAACTGACATAAAAGATGGTGCTTTAAATGTGTGTCATGAAAAACTTTGGGACAGTAACGCTAAAGCCATAATCCATACAACGCAACCTTCTAGTGAAAACTAGGAGGCTGATCACGGCACAACAGTTGCAGCACAGAAATGCACCGAAGAAGTCAGCAATGAAGTAGAAGCTGTACTTAAATGGCTTGAAACAGTCATTGAAAAATCACCAACATAAAGTCTGCTAGAATTTCATGATCAAGCAATACGTTCATACATAGTAGAAAAAAAAACATATTTTATTTACAGACTCATAAGAGATGAATGCGACGACGACATCTTTTGGGTAGCTAGATTTATTAATATATCCAGAAAGTCAGATCCCGTTAAAATTGCATCGTGAAGCTATACCTAGTAGTGCATAAGGGCCAACATTATCAATAACGTGCCTACAATAATGATTTCCAGTGTGATTTTCGCTAATAGTAACTTCCTTGAAGGATGAATCTAATCTAACCTATCAACTGCATCATTACAGGAAAGCTCAATACCATCAATAAACTTTTTCCGACTCTTCCGAGTAATGAGGCTGGTAAAGCTCCTATCCAGGGGTGAAGGCATCAGGACATTGCTCTGGACTTTCATTAAATCTTTTCAAGCACTGCCATATGTCGCTCTACTTATCCTCATGCTGTTCTTCATTTATGCTGTAGTTGGGATGCAGGTATGTGTCCAAAAACATTTATTTAACCTTCAAATTATATTACAAGATTGATAGGAGATGATGTGCTCCTAGCCGATTATCGGCTACGGCAGCTGTTCTCATGTAAGGAAATTAGCAGTTGGCTTAGGATATATTATAGTGCACAAGCATTTGCGCTGACACAGATGCACTCACTATTCCTTAACTCTTATAGTCCGATGGGACGGCAATCCGACACAACCGGAGAGAGATCAGACGCAGGACCGATGGACGCTCTCCGATGTACGGGACAACTTTTCATATATTGATGATGTTTTTCGTTGCAGGTGTTCGGAAAAATAGCGATAGATGATGACTCACCGATCACAAGAAACAATCACTTCCAGACATTTCCTCAAGCTTTACTTGTTCTATTTCGATCTGCGACTGGTATGTAATACTATTTTCCTCAAACATGGCAAATGGAGGAAACTGATTGAGGAACTGGACTGCTGACTTTGTTTTTATTTTGCAGGTGAGGCATGGCAAGATATAATGATGGGAGTATCCCCAGAGCCTGAAGTGAAATGTGATAAGAACTACCATGAGGAAGGTGATGTGGAAGTGGAAGACACCGGTGGTACATGCGGCAGCGTGCTCGCTTTTCCATACTTCATTAGTTTCTACGTACTCTGTTCTTTTTTGGTGAGTTCTAGTTTAAACGTGTCTGTTTCAACGCATTGATTACAACGGTCAACAACAGTTTATTTTTTGAGTTGTTTTATTGAATCTCTTTTGTGTAATCTGGTTTGTTTTGATGTGATTTTATGGTCTTTTCTGTCTTTCAGATCATCAATTTGTTTGTGGCTGTCATTATGGATAATTTTGACTATTTAACTAGAGACTGGTCAATATTGGGACCACACCACTTAGATGAATTTATAAGGTAACTTCAGACACATTTCTATACCAGACTTAGCTATCTAAATAAAAGCCATTATATTAGTGATGAACATTTGTTATTTTTTTCAGATTATGGAGTGAATATGACCCTGATGCAAAGGGTAGAATAAAACATTTAGATGTAGTTACTTTATTAAGAAAAATAAGCCCACCTTTAGGTGAGTCTAATTTTCCTTTTGTATCTTACCAAAAGATTAGTTTAACAACGAGCCTCTATATGTTTCAATATCTCCTTTGTCCTTTGTGTAGGTTTCGGTAAGTTATGTCCGCACCGCGTGGCGTGCAAAAGACTTGTGTCTATGAACATGCCGCTGAACTCTGATGGCACTGTACTCTTCAACGCCACGCTATTTGCCGTCGTTAGAACGTCGCTCAAGATCAAAACTGAAGGTAAGTAAAAGACATAACGTCCATCTGCTAATTTTAAAAACCTTGCTGCTGATTAGTTTACCAGATGTGGCATTTCGATGTAAGCCCTATAAAAGTTACTTAAGCCAAATAGCCTCTAGTAAACACATAAATAAATGGATAGGTTATTGAAATTTGCTGTAAGTATTTTTGCACATAACTTCTTTATGTAGAAAAAAAGAAAAGGGGTAAATTATAAATGTATCTAAAGACTACCAAATACCGTTTATGTAACAGGCAACATAGACGACTGCAACACAGAACTGAGAGCGGTCATCAAAAAGATTTGGAAGCGAACATCTCCAAAACTGCTAGACCAAGTAGTACCACCGCCGGGAGATCCAAACGAAATCACCGTGGGCAAGTTCTATGCCACCTTCCTTATTCAGGACTACTTCAGAAGGTCAGTCAAACTAGGAAAAAATATTATTTTTATATTATTTACTCGTTCTTCTATTGGCAAGTTTTTAAATAAGATTTATCTATGTTTTTATGATATATGATGATTTAATCGATTCAGATTGGCTAAGGTAGCCCGTAGGAACGTGTGGAATCTGAAATTATTTTTATACATAAAGCCGAGATCCCAACAAGTTTAAACCATCATGTATCATATTTAAAATTATAATTTAGATTTTTTACTTTAAATCGGTTTTAATACAAGCCTTCATCATTCCTATAATTTTCTAGGAAAGACTTTGTTTTTTGTCAATTATTGAGGCCAATAAAACCGATTTAATTCATTAAGTGCTTGATACACATCCTCTAGACAGATATAAGCTACCAAATAAAAACACAATTGAAGAAATATTTGCATCAAATTGTCTGCCAGTTAACAAAACCAAAATTGGTCTGGAGGTTGTGAATCATGCAAAAAACTAGCATTTATTCAAAATTCTCTTTCAAAATTATTTGATTGTATCCGTTTTGCGTCCTTTAATCCCGAATCTGGTTCACAATTGGCGTTTAGAATTTTAGGACACGTTCAACAAATATAAAAATCGAGAATACACATACAATCAGAAACCATTCGTGGGATACAAAAATATCTTTATCCACGTCTGGTGAAGTTGAGGATTATTTATTTGAATTTGTTTCTTCTTTTATTTCATTTCATTTTAGTTCGGTTAACACTGACAAATACGTTTTTGTTTCATAGGAATCACGCGTGAGTAACAACAGATACGTATGTGTAGGAAAGAATGTTCCCTTTTTTAGTGTTTTTTATCATACAAATGCTGAGATGACCCTTTGCGTTATAGATCTAATAAACTATAGAGGTCGAAGTGTAACCCCTCGAGACAAGTTGGAATTTCATTCAGACATACTGTTTTACCCTGCATGTCCCTATGACGCTCCTACAGAATACCATCATCTTTGGTTAAGCTTTACGAGCCGTTTTGTACACATTTACGAATTGATGCTACCCAAAGCATGCAGATTTCTACAATCCAACTACCAGTTTTAATTTTTTTATCCAATATTTTTCCGTTTCCCGTTGTTATATATGTTGTGTTTTGTGATATTTATGTTATAAATATAATTTTAGTATTAGTTCATGAGATGGATAAAAAATAATATTGATTTCTTTGAAGGATTTTTCATCTTCGCGTTTAGAATGTTCTAGGCTATGGCTATCTGAATTTACTCTTTTGGGATAATTTAGACTACAGATATATACGACCATTGTAGCTACAACATCATTGTCAACTTTTTTATATATTTGTATACTCAATAGAACTTTTTCGATTCTTAGAAAAATCTTTTCGAATTCACTTCAACGCTTAGCATAGTTGCACACTGCAAAGGAATAAACTATGTAAGTATTGCTGGCTTTTCCCTTAAGGCTGCAAATGATACTAAGATTGTTTTACGTCATAAGGTTCAAAAAGAGAAAAGAGCAGGAGATGAGGCAGAGTGACGAACAGACGCATCAGATGACACTGCAGGCTGGGCTGAGGACACTACACGAAGCAGGCCCTGAACTGAAAAGAGCAATCTCTGGGAATTTGGATGATATTTCTGCTGAATGTGATGTGCCTATGCATAGGGTACGTATGCTTACATATGAGCTGGTACACGATATTTTAGTTAATCTTTGGAATGATGATTCAAATATATTTTCTGCACACAGAGAAACCACTCCTTATTTGGAGGTGTCTGGTCGAGCATACGAAGGCATGGACCAAACAGACACTTTCATAGACATAGAAAACATGGAGAACCTCCGACAGGTAAATACCGAATTTCACGAATCTTCATTACTATAACATCATGATTAATATTCAATTAAATTCATTACTAATATTCCACAATTTCATAATTCACAAAATAACTTTGCCAGAGATGTATCGACACTATCTATGTATGAAGATAATTGGCAAGTTATTAAAAATCCAAAATTCAATTAGGATTATATGTGGTCTCAGTCTCGATGAACTATTCTTGCCACCTCTTCTACAAGATGTGTTAACCGTATATTTATCTTTCATTTTTCTCTGTAAGTTCTGAAATCTTACTCCTATCTATGTATAAATCATTTCATTTCTTTATGTCGCATTTCTTGCTACCTCTTTTTCGATTTATCTCCCTTCATCTACCATATTCAAAGGCTAGCTAAATTCAAACGTAGGACCACCAGAGCCATACATAGATAGTGCTTTGGCTAATAATAACAAAGAGAAAGAGTGTGGAATCAAAATGAATGAGTTACCATTCTAATGTCTTCTCTATGCAGATGATCAAATAAAAGTTTCATCGTCCGCCGAAGAACTACTAGAAAAAAATGGTAAATATGCTTATTAAAGCATTCGAGATGAATGGAATGTATTTAAAGTAGGCAAGATGAGTAGTGATCGGAAGCAACGTGAGAAAATTATTGTTCTTTAAAATCAATAGTAGGAAAAATATCAATTCGAATAAACATAGGTACTACTGGTGTCAAGCAAGCCATATTTGAACCAGATGATAAGGAAAAAGTCCTTATCATCGGTATTCAAACAATCGATTTACATTCTATCATTACATCAACCCATGATCTTTCATACCTTAACCATGATCAGTCAATAACAAGATTAACAACTACTAATATTAAATCAATACCTAGCAATTATTCTGGAAGATACAATGAGTACAACACAGAATTCATAATTGATGATGATATTTTTACTGATTCAGCAATTAGGGGCATGAATGTATGTAATATAGGAGAAGTAAAGGAGTATGTAAGAATCATTATTGCACGTGGTGTTCTGTAGTAGCTGCATATTCCCTGAAGAGATGATATTAATCATAAGAGATGTGTTTTAGATGGAGGCGGCGCTGGCAGCGCGGGTGTGGGCAATCATTTGAGTTCTATGATGCAAAGGGAATATGGAGTTGGACCACTACCTCTTACACCTAATTTGTAAGTAGCATATAAAACATTGGCAATTGGTACCCATGGTATTTGAGCGAAAGTTATCAATCAAATGAATAAACTTGAAAATGATGAGAGGATGTTTAGTTTAAGAAATTCTTAAAAATTTCAGAGCAAATGGACAGCCAAAGGAACAAATACCACTTAGACCTCTAATATTCAATGGAGAATCGGAGAAAATATATCAAGTCCTCGAGTGAGTAGAGAAGTCTAACATTTAAATAAATAATTTCATATTACCTATTACATCATTCATATCGATAAATCAATTTAATATTCTAATACGAATCAGATTCTAAATAAAAATTGCTTACATTACAGAAGAACCACAAATGACCTAAAGAATACTATTTACCAAGGTAGTGAAACGTGTGGTTTTGTAGTTGATTTTCTAAAATTACAGTTTGCATCACCCGCACTCTTGCTCTAATAACCTTTCTAACGCTTCCATCTTCTTTCACCGCTTCTGTGTGGATAACGGTACGTACTAACCAGCAATCAAAAGTCGAACTATCCCGAGATGCTCGGCCAGATCGGTCTCGCCTTCGGCTGCGTCAACTATCTGTCGACGCCGAGCGAGGGCCTGACCGCACCCAAACCGACCGCGACGGTATCGAGACAGAAAGTTCACCCGGAGGACTCCACGTCTTCGAGGGAGAAACTATCGATACCTAGAATGGCGTCAATGGAAGACAAGACGCCGTCTCCAAACACGTTCGAGCAGATACAGCCGAAGATATCGCCGCTCCTGGCGAGCGAGTGCACGCCGACGACGGAGTCGCGGACGATGACGTTGTACGGGTACAACGCGGCCGCGAAGCTGCCGTTCGCGTTCTCGCACGCGAAGGAGCGCGCGTGCCGCGGCGGCGAGCGGCGCAGCCTGCGCGCGCTGAAGCCGGCGCCGCGCGGCACAGGTCGGATGGTGCGCAGCGCCTCGTCGGGGGCGGCCTCGCATGCTCCGCCCGCGCGGCTTGTAGATCGCCCGCACTCGCCAGGTCCGCACGCCACAGGGAGCTTCCTTCCGTTTCTATTTACTCTCCCTATAAAGTTTACAACGTTGATGTTATCTGATTTATTTTATTATTGTTTAAATATAGATTTTTGGGTCAATATTTACCTTTATTAGACTCTAGTCTGATAGTAAATAACTGTATTTTTAGCAGTTTTAATGAAAGTAGATTAAGTCTCAAAACTTCTGTTACATGAAGGAAGCTTTCTACAATGTAGAATAATGAACGCTCATCAGAAACTTCAAAGCTTACAGGAGTACATTGCAGGCAAACGGAAACCTGACGGTATAAAATAAGAATTTTACACACACTCACACTTTGCTTTAGCAAATTTCATGTTTTGCAACTTCACACGAATCTAACGATACACAAATATTGCACTGAAAATTAAATAACTGAGGTAAAATTGTAACTTAATTTATAATTAATATTAATATTATTGACACAGGTTAAAATCATCATCGTAACTAGCATGTAAACTAACATTGAAGGGCTAAATAGTGCATTTTTAGAATGATTGAGGATTTAGAAAAGCTTTTAGACGATTTTGAGAAAAAAGTTTTTGTTTTGTATGGTTTGCACGAAAATTTGGACAATCATAAATATCCACGAGGACGCTATTGATTTAGAATTAATGTATAGAGAAATTATTGAGATTCATCGCTTTAAGAATCATTATAGGCTAGCTTTAAAGGCTTTTGAAAAATTAGAAAGATCATAGTTTAGAACCTAGATTTCCAAAAATTGAATTCAGTTGAGGTATGTTTCATAGTAATGATAAAATGTTCACTGATTTTAGAAAAGTTGCTAAATAAAATGATTCTTAACGTCAGATATACCAACAATAAAGACATCCATATAAACAAGATATTTGCACTGGCCTTGCAGGAGGAGATAGCTTTGGGCGTGGCGTGGTGTCGCTACCTGGCAGCCCACGTGGAAACAACTCCTCGGGGCCTGTCGTAGTAGGGTCAGCAGAGAGCCTGGTTACAAGGGTATGTATGATTTAAGTATTTAAGTATATTTGTCGATAACCTTAGTCCAAGTCTAGTAATCTAATTGGTAAACTTGTCTTGTTTCCAGGTGTTAACAGAACAGGGTCTGGGTGAATACTGCGATCCTGAGTTCGTGAGGAACACGTCTCGGGAGATGCAAGAGGCACTTGAAATGACACAGGAGCAAATGGACAGGTACTTTTTGTAAAATTATGATCATCATGACTAGCTTCTGTGTAAAGTGATTGTATTTAATATGAATGTTCTGTTGTTTCAGAGCCGCGCATCAGCTGATGGTCAACGAGAAGAACATAAAACAAGCTCAAAGTCAACAACCCCAAGTTGTAAGTATCATAACTTGTCAAAGAATGCTTTACTAACATTGCCCATTAATTCCCTTTCAGCTGCGAACTTGCTATCATATTTTATAACGAATGTATAGGGTAACATTTGGGTTGTAGGGCGACATCCTTGCCCGCCAGTACCACCCGTTCCACCAGCCGGCCGCCATGCCGCCGCCGGTGTGCAAGCGGTTATAGCACCCGCCCTCCCGCAGCCCGCGCGGCCCGGCGACCCCTCGCGCCACACGCATCATAGGAAGAAAAGAAAACGCAAACCAGTACTGGTTTAGCGACCTTTTATTATATAAATATTGGTTCGGTCATATAGTTTGATAATTTCATTCTATCGTCAAATAACTCAGTCTATGATTTTACTGAGTCATTTGACGTTTCACGATATCTATGCTCAAATTCTTCGTTTGTTTCTCAATTTTTCAAACAGGCGGATCAAAATTAGGGTACGTGAGTACATTTTTAAATTCTATACTGTGGTGAACACAGGTAAAGTGAGAATGTAGTTGTTTAGGTAAATAGCATAATTTTAGGGCCATGGACGTTGATGGGAAATATTTATACCTACTCGAAACTACTTGGGTAGCCTTTATAGTCGACATTTCGGAGTATTGGCCCTTTTAAATTCGTAAATTAGAAAATGTAATTTTTCGAACTATGAGAGAGAAACTCTCATTAACTAAATAGATAGAAATTGTAAATCAAAATTAATTTTATCCTTTTTAGATATTCGAATTGATTCTTTGCAAAATAGCGCATTGTATTGTGCAAGTTTTAATAAAATTTATATTTAAAAAATATGTATAATCGTATAACTTTAATTAAATTAATTAAATATTTTAGATTTCATAAAACTTGCATGAGACAAAAGCTTCTTTTATTTAAAAAATAAAAGAGTGTTTCATGAAGCGAGCAATTCTTCCTCTAGTTTAAATATTTGTTCAAGTAACAAAGCTTTCAAAAACTTTTGAACGCTAGAGCTTTTGTGGTGAATATTATGAAATTTGGTGTGATTTTATTAAAAGAAATCGCTTTAATTGTTACGATTCAGTATTAAGTGGGAAGCTAATTGACGTATTTAGCGATATTTGCGTAAATTCTATAGATGTTGTTTTGTTTGTTAATTTCTAGCACCAGATCCAAGACAATACCGTATTTGAAGACTTTGACGAACTGATTGTAAAACTTGCCCTCGGCGTGGGGAAATCCAATTTTCAGTAGTTTACCTAAAAGCTGAATTTATAAAAATCTATTGCCCTCGGTAATATTTTCAGACAGGGGCACGAATGAGTGTGAAACGAAGATTTTTATAAGATCAGCTTAATTGAATAGCTTTGACCACTTTTAGAATAGGCATTAAACAATTGTAGCGTTAATCATAGGCTTCGCCTACGATGAAACTAAAGATGAGAGTCTGATTTTCATCTTTTCAGTAACTTTACAATTAAAGTAAGCACCCTTTTGAAGTTTTAATAGATTTTATAGATGGCTCGATTTATATACGATTTTTCCATCCATATCCTTCTCGGGTTGTTAGTTAGTCGATTTCTGTTTAATCTTTTGAACTCCGACGTACGAGCTTAGGTGTGGGAACATAGTTTGTCCTTCGCTAATTAGATGGCAAATTATAAATAATTTTGGGCAATAATTTTCATAGTTACTTCCTTGCTCTCCAAAGCTGCGTATTTGTAACAATGTCACGGAGTGTTTACTTTGAAAAACAATTTTTCGTCTGTAAAAGTCCTGCTAACGGAAGAAAGATTTTCTTAATTTACCTAAGACTTAGTAAAGCTTTTGTCTTTTCAAATATCAAGAGAAAATTGTGTTGATATTTCGTCACCACACTGACGAATTTAGTGAAAAAAACTAAAATTGTTAATGAAAAAAGTCGTAAAGAGAATGGCTGTTACTAACCATTTTTCATAAAGAATTTCATAAAAGACAGTTAAAAAGTATGTGTATTTGCGAAGAGGCATTTACTAATCGATTGTCTCGACTTCTAATTAGTTAGGCAGCGGAGTTAGGTAATCATTAACTATTTAGTTTTTAACTCTAGTTAAATTTAGAAAGATTTGCAACATCTTGAACTGTGTGGAAAATTCTTTGTACTTAATCGGCGGTTTCTTGATTTGAAACGTAGGAACCTATGATACAAAATATCTAGTCAAATATCTTGTGTAATATGAAAAATATTAACAATTCTAATCATCAACACATAACCGCCCTATTTAAAAAATGTAGTTACTTTTAAAAAACCAGAGCAAGATGTTGCAACTTTTAAAAAATCTTAGCTCTTTAAGATATTCCCTAGTAAGTGCCCTTTTAAATCTATGAAGCGACGTAGTGTAGATAATCGTCAGCAACTCCATTTACCGTCAACACTCCACATTCCTCTAGGATTAAGGTCAATAATCTAACCGACATTTTATATTCTGTTCAAACCTCTTCGCTGGACAAAGGAGATTTTTCATATGAACCGGCGACAAATATTGCAACTGGCAACATATTTTTTTTACCAAGGAGGTAGGTCACTTATTTAATACCTACTTTTTGGGTGTTTAGATAATTTTAGCTGTACAATATTTTTTCTTTTAGAGACAGAAATTAAATGTTTAATACATGATTGTAGTTGCAGCGTTTGTCGTCTAATCAAAACCTGCCTAGATTCTAGATAAACCTATTTCTTCTACACGTTTAGGCTACAACAGCAAAGATAAAGTGGAGAGGTAACGCACAAAGTAGGGACAAAGATGTTCGTGAAATTCTAAATGTATATATTTATATCGTTTATTTTTTATAGTTCGTAGTTTTCAATCGGGATATTGTCGTCAAACTCTTATAGGAAAGTCG
This sequence comes from Helicoverpa armigera, assembly GCF_030705265.1. Classification (NCBI taxonomy): domain Eukaryota; kingdom Metazoa; phylum Arthropoda; class Insecta; order Lepidoptera; family Noctuidae; genus Helicoverpa; species Helicoverpa armigera. The sequence continues at coordinate 7,522,837 of NC_087145.1, read as the reverse complement.
AAATCTGTGTTACGTAGTCTAAAACGTGCCCATTGAGCGCTGTAGATTACCTAATATCAACGAATTATTTAAACCATGCACAAAACTAGCTACGATAAACAAAATTAGTTTAATTATGCCATTATGTATAAGCAAATGCTCTTCTTTTCTTTGTTGTAAAGTAGCCTAATCTATGCTTCCCCAAACATTTTTGGTGCCAATGTATTAGACGTTTTGTCTTACTTGTTATCTAAACATAAAGTTGCCTTTATATTTTCTGCCATTTTTTAAAACGTTTGAAATTCCTATCCTATTGTTTTTTCTGTTTATCTATTATAAGAGTTTATTGAAGTTTGAAAGATTTTTATTGAGGATAGAGTCCCATTATATTATATAAATAAATAATAAACATGATTATGAATTGCTGCTGTTATTTTTAGCAGTTATTAAAATACTGAGTGCAGTTATGAGCAATGCAATTATCATAAAAATCCTCGAAGTGAGGGAAAATATCTAAAATTTTAAAATATCCATTCGTTAGTGATTTCATCTGTAAATAATGTACAAAATTAACAAAATCTGTACTCGGGAAAGCATGATTTTAAGTACGTTTTTTATATTTCTAGCGTAATAACCGCTAGCCGTAATGGGAATCTCGATTTGTAAATAGTTATGTAAATAAAAAGTGTAAAAGATATATATTCCGTCAATCATATTAAAATTGAGACATTATTAATTACCTATATTTATTGTTTAAAAATGAACATTGTAAAATTGTTTTCATATAAATAAAAAAATGTGGGAAACACATCTTTGTATTTTATTTTACCAACACCTAAAATTAAGCTGTTAGATGCCACAGAGCTAGCTGTGCAGTTGCTCACAGAAAATTCCCATTTTTCTTGGTAAATATCATCTAATGGCAACACCAGATTAAAGAAAGAACGTAGCAATCATATACAGCCTAGCAGCTCAAAAGCTAGTGTGGAGTGGCTCTAATAACTCAAACCCAAAAGGAAATTGTCTAGGTCTACTAAGGAACCTACTCACAGGCAGAGTGCAAATATCTGTGGATAAAGATAAAAGTCCAGGACTTTTCATCTTTCCATAAGATTAACTTCTGAATTCTGTGCCAATATTTGATACCAGAAATACCCATGTGAAATAAAAACCAATTTATAAAAGAGTATATCATTTATTTTTCAATCAAAGTCCCTCTAACTCTCTTCTCAGTAGTCTGTGCTGGAGTCTCCGCTTGTCTCTTATTCATTCCTTTCCTCTCTAACTGCTTTTCAATAATCCTTGCATTGTTTGCATAACTGTCGGCCACTTCTCTCGCTTCAATCTCATCTTCCTCTTCATCTATGGTAGAAACTGTCACGGAACTGAACTTGCCCATGTTCTTAGTGTGTTTAGTGACCATAATCTTCTTAGGCTGAGTAAGAGCAACCTGCTTATAGATATCTGTGACTCCGGCTTCACCAGCAGTTTGAACTAAAGCATCTTTCATAATAAAAACCACATTGCTGTCTTGTTCATGCTTGTAGTATATCGGAATGCCACATTTCTTGCATTTTAGCCTGTACTGGCGTTCGATACCCTTCTCCCGTTTTAGATACACTGTCTCGTCAGGGTCTGAAGTGATTTTGTGAGCGTGTTTTGAACCGTCAATGACTCGTGCGCCGTCGGTAGGTCTGAGTGGCAATCGGTCGATGGTACAGTCCAGGATTAAGGACATTTGACTGCAGAGGCAGTAGTAGATGTGCAATGGCTTGGTTTCATTGTATTCCTCTTGATCTTTCGTGTCTGAGCAGACTATGCTTCTGGAAACTACTTTTGGCATTTCACTAGTTATACTTTTCACGAACTGCACGATATATTAATAGTGATTACAATAAAAAGTAGGTAACGTAACAGAAAATCAGCACAAATCTTTCAAATATTCACAATATTATGTAGTTTACGAAAATCTTCATCAAGTTTTGACGTTTTGTTTCACGTATTTTGTTTTGACATTTGTTCATAGACTACATTTTATTTTTTTGGTAGTAGATGAAGAATGAAAAGTACTAAATAAAGCCTTTCAAAGGTTTGTAGGCTTTGATTTTTATATAAATTACTATTGACCACAGGAATTTTTAGAAATTTTAAGCGCTGACAGTATTTATGATTAATTTTATAATATTTGTTTAAACTTACTTCTTCCCCAATAGTTTGTTTGTGCATTTCAAATAATCAATACTTCTTGCTGTTTGTGGTCCAAAAATACATAGGTTATGTTGGTATCTCCTGCTGTCAACTTCACGCTACTGCGATTGTCTTTTATTCCAAAGAATTGTGTTTCATTGCACATGTTCATCGATTTCTGTTGAAATTAGAGAAAGTATTGTGAATTGCACTGCAAAATGGGTGGTATATCTAGCAGATTCCGTGTACACAACTCTGGACTCACAAACATCGACCCAAAACCTGAAGAGAGTGACAACAAACGTGAAAATCCCGGAACGTTAGATGAGATTCATAAAAAGACCAAAGGTATTTTTTACACACATTTTAACTGTCTTAGCGATTATCGGAGGTGATTATAATGTTGATTGGCATCGTAAAAGCATATTGAGGTTACTCGTTCAGTCAGAAAACGGCGGCAAACGTAATTTAGTACCGACATAAAAGTTGGGTTATCTTGTGATGTAATAATAGATAATTTACAAGAATATTAAGTATGCTCACGTCTAGAATCGTTCGGTCAGACATGCCTGGAAATAAAATGCCAATAAATTTCATGTGTCCATACAAACTGATTGAGAAGTAATTTATGAACTGATGGACATAGAGTAATGACTTCTACTTATTTGTGTTCTGATAAGAATGTTATCAACCTCCTTGGCGTTCAACCGTCCCGATTTCGAATTTATCACACACTATGAAATCTTAAATGAGATCAACATGCATTGTTGAATGCTGCTTTTCCCATTTATTTTGAAATTAATTATTACTATTTATTTCAACTAAAATCCAAAAATAAATATTGTTCTTTCGTCGAGTCTACCTAAATTACCTGGAATTACCTAACGTTAAATGTATCAATATGAATCACTGATAAATCATTTTTAATCAAAAGTTTCATGACATGTCTATAAAAGTGCAAATGACATAAATATAAATATATTTAATAGTCTAGCAAATTACTTATTTTTTAATTAAATAAATGCATCAATAAAGCCTCACAAAAAATCTGTTTAAGGCGGGTTAAGCCGATTGCAAAAAAAAAATAATAATAAAAAATAAATGCATCAAGATGGATACTGTTAAGCCAATTTACTTGTTTAGCTGATAAACGGCTATGGTTTTTAGCCATAATATGAAGAACCATATTTGCTTTTCAGATGTGATGCCAGTAAATTTTGAAGGTGGCAAGCTGATGGTGAATAGGGGTCTGTCTAACCATTTTCAGGTATGTATTAATATGGAAAAATCTATATTTCTAAATTGCATCATCTTTAACTTTTTTACTTTTATGTTCTACAAAATAATTTTTATTTCTAAAAATTAAATTATAAATTTAAAAAAACCCCCGACCCAAAAAAACTACGCAATAATTACGACAAAAGGTTAAAAACGCTAAACCATATAAAAAGCAAAAAATAACTTTTTACACTACGTAAACTAAATTTTGTCGTGTCGGGGGACCGCTCTAATTCATTACTTTAGATACGTGTTTTTTTTAAAACGAATGTTGTAATTAGGTAGGTATCATTTGATTTATGTAATTATTTATGAAGGTAAAAAGCGGTCCCCCGACACGTCAAAATTTAGTTTACGTAGTGTAAAAAGTTATTTTTTGCTTTTTATATGGTTTAGCGTTTTTAACCTTTTGTCGTAATTATTGCGTAGTTTTTTTGGGTCGGGGGTTTTTTTAAATTTATAATTTAATTTTATTTCATGCTTTTTAAAGGAGCTCCTTAATTTTTCCTTCTTTCATTTAATTTATTTTATCTTAAGATGGGGTCGCTATATGCGATCTCGGCCAAAGGAAGCTGTTTAACAATCCTCATGACAAACTGGTTCTGGGAGAATTGCACAGATTGAGAAACAATAAAGATTAACCTTTGGACATTCTAGATTTTCAGGAAAAATATAAATCGGTTTATCCGTTTCATTCCGGCATTCCAGGGTTTCATCCGCCACATCCCATTTCCAGCATCAGGTTCTCGTCAATCAGAAACATGAAGAGAACTCGTCAAGACAAATTCAACGAGCCCAAACTCGATGGGTTTACTAAAAGGCAGTTCAGGGTCACGTCTCCTACCTTCGTGCCCTAACAGCAGACCAGCTCAGTGGTTCCAAAAGACATTAGTGTTTCAAATTTCAGATCCCACATATACTTGCAAGTAAACTGAGCGTGTAACATTCCTATCATATCTAGCAAACGAGCTGATGACCTTGAAGACCTGAACCGATTTCCACCAAACATAGCTAAGAACACTCCCGACTGACATACCTTTTAAACAAAAAAAACCGCATTACAATCGGATCATTCGTTTGGGAGCTACGATGCCACATACACACACACACACACACAGACACGTCAAACTTATAACACCCCGTCGTTTTTGCGTCGGGGGTTAAAAATGCTTTTTCTCACGATGAGCTTTATGGCTAGATTTGTAATCTGTAACTTAATAATGGAAATAAAATATGATATGAAAGTTGATATAGCTAAAAAGCTGTGAGGTGACGGTAGATAGAAGAAAACAGGCTGCCCCAACCTTAAACAAAATAGTGATGGGTCAGGAGGATGATGAGCTAAAAAATAACAGTAATGTGTCCCAATGACAAAAATAAAAACCTGTAATATTTATTTTTTTCAGATGTCCCACACTCTGACAATGAGTTCAGCACAGAACGGCTACAAACTAGGAGCTACATACATTGGTACTAAGCAAATCTCCCCAACTGAAGCTTTCCCCGTCATACTCGGTGACGTGGACCCTTCAGGCAATGTCAACTTCAGCTTAATTCACCAACTCACTCCTGAAATCAGGCTGAAGGGTGCTGCACAGGTAAAAATTGCTTTATTTGTCTTTGTCATGTCAGCTGCAAGAGTTCACAGCTGCACAAAACCTCCTCCAAAGTGGGAAGTTAAACTCTTCTTGAGTAACATAAGCTATATTTTATCCCGGTGTGAGTAGTAGTTCCCGAAAACAGCTATTTATAAAGTAAAATAGTTCAAACCAGTACTTTTTAAGCATACTTTCATACTAAGGTGCTTTTATTTAGAATAAGACTCCCTCTAAAATGCTGTTTCAACTGATTTTGATGAAAAGAAAAACCTTAAGATGTCGTTGAGCTGATTAATAACCGGTTTCTGAGAACTTTATTATTTTTTTAACTACTCGTTTTACCACTGTGCAATAATGCTGTAAAACAAGCAACAAATCAAGAAAATTACCATTGAAGACATTATTTACTATTCACTGGTAAATCTTTTAAGAGGCAGTTTTACAAGTAACTAACAATTGTATGATAACATCTCAACGCAATTTCAATGAATGAGCGCACGCGAGTCTACGTATTGTAATGCATTTAAGATTTTATCTTACAAACAAGATAAAAATGCGAAGAATGCTTGCCTTGAAACTACTGCTTATAAAAATAACTCATAGTTTTTTGTCTACACAAAAATTATCATAATAATTGGATGTTGTTAAGCAATATTTTAAAGTAATTATAAAATAAAACCTTATTATCATTTTGATATGGTTTGGAAGTAATTGCAAGGTAAAATCATCATCTGGAAACCTTTTCAATCTTCATACAAGAACGCCATCTGTTTTATTATTATTACTACTATCTTCTGCCAGTAGTTTCACCTGTGTCCTGTGAGAATTCCTCCGCGGCGCTGGATATAAAGTAACACATAGCCTTCCTCGATAAATGGGCTATCTTACACTGAAAGCATTTTAAAAATCGGTCCAATAACTCCTGAGATTACCGCGACAATTTTATTTTACGCGATTTACGCGCAATTTACACACAAACTCAACATAATGTACATCAAAAGAGTCAGTTAACCAGAATTGTCTTCAGTAAAGACACAAATTGGTCTTCCAGGTCCAAGAATGCAAGCTGACAGCCACCCAGGGCACACTGGAGTACAAGGGTTCTGACTACACGCTCGCGATGGCTGTGGGCAAGCCTGACTTCAACGAGAAGTCTGCAGTCTTCGTGGGACACTACTTACAGGTAATATTCTTAGATCCTTACCCTTATACCTTACTTATCCCTTCCAAAATTCGAAGATTTTTTCGAAATCAAATATTTGAATTTCAATAATCTGTCTTTTTCTTGAATTGCCTTCTAGAAATAGAATTTTAACATGAGCTCCATACAAGCAATGTTATTCCTTTCTCTAGTAAGCATATCAACAAAAATATAGGTTATTGAAATTCATCATAGGCTAAAAAAACTTGGATACTTTGATGAATACAAGCATTTTGAATTGTAACTGCAATAAATATACTAGTTCACTCACCCACCAAAATAACGTCATCTTACCAGCAAAACCTCGTTTGCCACAATTACCTTTTCTATCTACATAATATGTATATTTAACTCTATGTACATATACAGCTCTTTGAATATTCAATGAATGTCTTGAATTATTTACTCATGTGGAAATCGATACCCCTACTAGTTCACCCTTGACTACACATCATGTGTCACGTAATGTTATTCATTCTAACAATATTTTATGAATACCCATTCAGATGTACCCAGCCTTAACAGGTGATAAAACGTAGTGGACTGTAGTCAGATTGGAAAAAACGTACAAATACATAAATTGAGTGTCTGTCTTTGGGAAGTCGGTTGAAAATACCGTCCATCTCTTAGTGACAAAAGACAGTAGGCATTCATTCTCTGTAAGAGAAGAAGCATACACTCTACGCCGGGATCCTATAAAAAGTCGACAATGTACTTATTAGAATTTATTTAACGTTTTGTACACGAAAACAAATATTTTTATGAAGTTTGGTCATTAATAAAGGGTCCACGGCCGATTTCGGCCATGACGGCTGTTCTCATTTTAAGGAGATCAGCCAGCTGCGCAGGACATATTATAGTGCACGAGCATTTCCGCAGACACAGATGCACTCAGAAGAAGTTTGGTCGCTATGTCTTAATTAAAGAATCTTAATTTACGTGTGAATTTTTTTTATTATACAAGCATTGTGTAATTGTGTTGTAGATAACTTGGTTTTTCAACTACATTAAATACCTAAAGAAATTATGAACTATAGTTAAGCCTTATTAAGGAGGTACAGACAGACACTAATATTATGTTCGCAGTCGGTGACAAAACGGTTGGCGCTCGGCACGGAGCTGGTGTACCAGTCGGGAGCCAGGGTCATGGGCGGGGAGATCGCCATCACGTCAGCTGCTGCTAGATATACTATGGATGGTAAGTGGAACAAAAGCCTTGTTTTTAGGGGTAAGCAGCTTAGAGAGGTGGCAAAGTGTCTTTGTCAGTAGATTATATCGTCTTTGCTCAGTACTACAGGTCTCTTCGTAGTAGAGAGAGCTACATTACCCAGTCGCCATGCAACGATAGCGATAAATGAGAATAATGTGTTTTTGTGAGTTATCGAATCTATAAACAGTCGTTTCATTAGTAATATTGTTAATGCGAAATTAACGCTGTGTCAGTCGCGCTTTCATCCCAAAACAACTTGAGCATATTTAAATAAAATGTACGGATTGACTCTAAAGCCTAATATATGACATAGTCTACCTTTTATCCTGGTGCGGGAAGTGGTTCCCTCGGGACTCCGGTGGAACCGCGGGGGATCGTTAGTACGAAATAGTTATGGAACATGGGCACGTGTTTTACGCGTAACAAGTGTATGCCACATGTTTGTTCCAGCACAAGTCTTAATGAGTTATTTTTATATCAGCTAATTAAATTGTTTTAATTACAGACTCTGAAGTGTCAGCGACCCTGAGCACAGCTAACTTCCACTTGTGCTATTTCAAGCAGTGCAGTGAACAATTACAGGTATGTTAACTAGCTGGAGTTATTTTCGCTTTTTTGTCGGAATTGTTCACCTATGCTCTATTTGAGCAGGCAATTACTTCGACTTTTTACACAAACATATATCAAGCAGATAAAGTGGTCAAAATAATGATTCAATTGATAAAGTAATTGTTATTAATGTATTTGCATTTATTTTTAGACAGATTTCATTTTTAAATATAAGTCATGTATAAATGAAGTGTAGGTTTTTTACTCTGTCTTTGTTTGTCAAACAAACTTCATGCAATAATGTCAATGCTATCCATATTTGCAGATTGTGGCTGAAATGGACACCTCGTTCCGAGGGATGGAGTCGGTGGGCACCGTAGGCTACCAGGTCAACATACCCAAGGCAGATCTTATCTTTAGAGGTAACACTTTAATTTCATTCTACATATTTTAATTACCTGCCTGCCTTAACTTCGTATCATAATATCTAAATCAACAGCACCAATTTTGAAGTAAGGCGGAAAAATTCTTGGGGATTGTTGTAGGTTTCTGATTGAGAAATCAAGTTTCATCTTAATCTTAAAATAAAGTTTAATAAATAAGAAAATCCTGTGTGCTGATTCTGCCTGATCTGGCCACTTTTTGTGCAAGAGACTTATTTCTGGACAAAAATACTACTGCACCTTTTTAACCCTACATTTAAAAAACGGTTCCCATTTTGTTTCCAGGAATGGTAGACTCAAATTGGAACATCGGAGCGGTGCTCGAGAAGAAACTACAGCCTCTACCGTTCACATTCGCTCTGTCCGGCATGGCGAACCAGGCCAAACAACAATTCAAATTCGGCTGCGGCCTCATCATCGGTTAATCACCCAATCACCACATGATGGTGATGACTGAATGATGTGTCAAGCTAGTGAACAGTGTGCACCATATTTATATGTGATTAGTGAATTTGAAGCATTTTACAAGTGATTTTGTCAGTGAAAAACTTAGACCAGTGTGGTATACCAGGGGAATGCAGAAAGAAAAAAGAAGCATAGTATATAGTGGCGAAAATAAATTTATTAAAAAATATATATTTCTGCCACTGTATATTTGTATGTTTTAAATATAAACTTTGTGTCTCATTAACATGTTGATGTTTTAAAAATTCGCTTGAACAGTTAATATTTAATTATATGTGTGATAAGTACTGAAATATGAATGTTCTAGTTCTAGCATAGGTGCAATATTGTCACATGTAACCATATTTAAGAATTGTCACTACATTTAAATTTTAAATCCATACATTAGATATCTTATGGGGAAATCTCGAATAAACCCATGACAACTAGCGTGTGTGTATTCTACTCCCACCTAACTTAAAAATATCACCAAGGGAAGATATTCTTAGAAGATTCGTCAAAAAACACGATACTTTATGACAGATAATAAACGCATATACCTGCTCCGTTCCGTCGTGGGTAAAAATACAACAAAATGAAAAAAATTAAACTGTCATAATCATAAAATATTTACGATTCATGATTAATAAAAGATGTATCGTCAAAAAAATAACGGATCACGAAAAAAAATATCCCTAAACACATTTTGTTTTCGCGTGAACAAGCTCTGAGTGTATTTCAAATTATAACTTGAAATATAGACATTCTGTATGGAATTAAAGTGCGCTAAGATACATTAAATGCAAGTATATGTCAATATTAACATGGTGTAGCTTCTAAAAAGTAAAACTTAGAATATCATTAATGTAGCACTGATCACTAGCTCGACGTAGTCAGTGTAATTCTAATTTTAGTCTAAATAATGACTTTGTTGGTGTTAGGGGTATATTTTGGACTTCCATTTTTCAAAACAAACATGTTCAAAATTTGGGGACGATTTTTGAACATTTTTTAATATGCATATTTTAATTTATTCTCGCTCTTTTACCATAGTATTCAAAACTTTTTTGCTCATTTGTATAATACCCCTGCATATTCATATACAAGCTTTAAGTAATTTTTAGCCTAAGTGCATTCTACGCCTAATTAAAACTGGGAAGTCCAAAATATAGGACAAACGAATATTATAGATGATTCCTAAATAAATAATTGAACTGTACCACAAGATATGTGTGAATGTAATGAAATGAGCCCGGTCACCGTGTATATGTATTGATTCTTTTTTCTTTGTACGGTTTACGTATAATTATTTTTATTTGTTATTGTAACGCTATACTGTTTGCTGAACACCAGAATCGCATTTATGACGTATTAACTCACTCTAAGGTGTTGGAGAAAGTAAAAATTGTGTAACTTTGCGATTTGCTTTTAACTGGCTCACCTTCAATATAATGTACCTGTTTTAATGTTTCTATACATTGCATTTACGGCTTTGTTACTTTAATTTTGAAAAGATACTTTTAATGTCAGCATTTATTGAATTATAGTCTGGATATCTTAGAGTGAGTAGCTTATACTGGGACCCCAGTCCCGTAGTATCGTCCCCGATATATTGATCATGTCCCCTCTAACCGTGGGGTACCTAGCACAAGCTTTATGTCAAATATTCGCTGCCATCGCTACGGCGTTCAACGAGCGCACATTTGCGACAAACAACTCTTATATTTATTATAAAATAGTCCCTATATTTTTCAAACTTTTCTAAGCTAATACTGACCAAATATTCTTGTTTATGATGATCTGAGTGATCTAAAACGTCTCGATATTTTGCCGCAGATGTGCGCTCGGCCTTATGTATGAGTGTAGATAGGTTATGGCATACTGTACAATGTACATAGCGCCTGTTGTTAAAATGTTTATTTTTAATATAGTTACTTATGTTAATAAATCAATCTGTTGTTTTATTTCGGTTCTAGTTTTATGAACCTTAAAAACTTCCGGAAAAAATCCTGTCACTCATATCGCGTAATAATAGCGTAATAACAGCAGTTTCAAAATGATCTGTGGTCTATTTTGGTGTACTTACCCATATAAAAAATTAATCAACTGCCCTATTTTAAGGCGGAGTATGCCTTAAAATAGGGCAGTTGATTCATTTTTTACTTGTATGTACGAAGAGCCATAGTAACGTCATATCGTCATTTTCCGAATGGTGGACACTCCATACGCAGCATGATATTTGTCGGACAAGTTCACCACAGTATTGCAAGTATGTTTATTAGACATATTTCAAAAAATTTAACTTGTATGTACGAAGAGCCATAGTGACGTCATATCGACAATTCCAGGAATCAAGCATTCAAAAACGCAGCAGCGCCAAACTTTGCGCATTAGAAAAGTTTGTCGGATTCATCGTAAGGAAGGCACTCACAGTCTTAATTTTGTATGTATCAAAAAAAAAATTGTTCGCCGGCCTGGGGACTATATTGGTATAGGAATCAATAAAAGACAGATATAGTTTAAAAATAACGTAAGTTTATTACATGTAATGAAATAAAAATATAATATTATAAACTTTTATTCTGTTACATGTATAAATGATTCCGTGCTGCCGAGCGGATTGCCCGTCATATTTTGGTAATATATTCAACCTCGATTATAATTATATATCCATAAACCGAACAATAGTGACGTGAAGATCGCCAGTCAAGAATTAAAATACCTATTAATCATTATTTTTTATTTAAATTGAAATCACGTCACCATTGTTAATTAAACGCAGGTTTTTAAATGCGCCATCTTGCATTTTATAATTTGGCGCCAATTTTTTTTTTGTTTTTATTTTTTTACGCCTATTAAAATTTTGAATGTTTGGTCATTCAAAAACCTCCGTCGACCACTTCATAAGTATTACAAGCTACACATTGACACCACAGCGACTTTAATCTAACTGTATGAATCATACCAACAAAAGCTGGGTGGACGAAAATCAAAAAAATCCAGAAAAATCCTGTCAACCCAACTTTTTCGAGAAAGTACAACTAAGAAATTTTTTAACTTGTTATTTCCTTATTACCAAAAATATAATATATTATTATGGCTGAGTTTTCAAAGATACGATAAATGTCTATCATTAATAATAAATTTCGTGTTGTTTTAAACTCTATATTATAGCCTAAGGACTTATATTAAGACGATTGCAACACTTAGAGTTCGCAATGTGTCATACATCGCGGCCCGAGTACATAATGGCGAATTCTGGGCTTATTGCGACGTACATTGACAATTTATCTAGCTACGTAGAACTTCTGCTGTGTCCCGAACAAGCAATGGATCTGATAGCACTCCTGTAAGCCATTATGTACGAAAGCCTTCAAGAGATCTGTATTTTGATTTTATTTTTTTGAAATGTTCTTTTTGATTCGTGCGCAAAACTCACTGATATGTATGCTAAAGTCAATTAAAATTACTGCAAAATAATGTCATGTAGTTAAAACTTTTTTGTTTGGTACAGTCAGCCGCGTGATACTAGGACATTCATACATTTGTCTTATTTACTTAATATTCAAAACATACGTACGACTGACACTGTATACCATTATTTAAATAAAGGAAGCGCACATTAAGATGATTAAGAATATTAATTATTACCAATATAATGTTTGTAATTAATTATTTTGTAACATAAAAACAAAAAGAACATCACAAAATTAGCTAGAACACCAACAGTGGCAGGAATAGCTTGTCATAGATTTAAAATGATACACTGGATTTATTTGAATAAGGACAAATTAACATACCTTTAGAAACCTTCAAATACAGCAAAAAATGAGTTTGGATATCCCTCAAGTTTTTTTTTTTTTAAACATGATGTTATTTTTATTCTAGTGCTAATTTCGGTAATTGCGGTAAAAATATCGCCACAAATATACAATACACAACCAAGACTAATAAAAATATTTCTCGAATTCCTTCCGAAATTGTCATTTTTCAAATAAATCCAGCATTTGGGCCGACTGTACGTGAAAAAAAAATCTATTTTTATTTGGTGAAAGCGTAGACTGCCGTTCTAGAAATCTGCTCAGAAACACCGCCATAAAACTATTGTAAAGTCGCTGTTTTTTTATACAAAAAGAATTAATTTAGAACAACTACACAAGCTATAAGACTGTAAGGGATACAATTGTAGCAGACATTTTTACGAATAATGTTTGAAAATGACTCAGCCAAAAAGAGAGAATTTGTTCTAAAAATCCTCGAAATTATCTATCTTACACAATACACAATGTATTTACGATACTGAGAACAATAGTGTCAAATATAACCCAAATAGGGAAATACCACAAAGAATATTACAACGATACAATTTCGGGAAGATGTTGGCAAAATCAGCTAAGTAAAATCCGATAAAATATAAACTAACCGGCGGTGTTCAAAGCAATAAAAAATAATGATTGTGCTAAGAAAAATAATAGCAACAAACAAATCTAAAATCGTCAAACAGCAATTATTCTAAGTACAGATTTTATTTTATTTAAATATATATTTCTCAACCTCTTTCGACGAATTGACTTATTTTTTTCCATTCACACAAAACAAGGGAAGAAATGAAAATCACAGTTTTGTTACTAAAAACACGCCAATTCTTTCAACAGGTAACATTGGCGAGAGCATAGACAATCTATGTTAGTGTTGCCAACAACGAAAAATATGGGTTGGGTCAGAAATAAACCGGCTGTGAGAGAACGTGCAAAGTTTCGAACTTTTGAGGTAGAAAGAATATAATTGATATTAGAGACAGATATTATCAATTTTGAATAGTGGAACTGTATAATTGCTAGAACCATGAGCAACATATTCGAAGAAAAAGTATTTAAAAAATATCTAATTGAACTACTGTCTTTAAAAGCAGCTGCTCAGTAAGTTCTTGAATATAAAAGGAATATATTAAATATGCAAATAAAATAGCCGTTATTCCGCCCAACCCAGTCGCCACGAGAGGGAGATCGACAATCCACAATGACACATTGTTTCGAGTACAACTAAAATCATATTAATAAAAAAAAATTAAATACCTATGAGATATAATGATGACTTCAGTCCGACGAGTCGGGCTCATATTAAGTTGGATTTAAACTATGGGACAGATAGGATATTTACAAAATGCTATCTCGCTCACTCACACCGCGTGTGTTGCCAGTCCACAAAAAACCCCCACTAAAGAGGTCATGTTAGTCTATGATACATACAAGTATTATTTTTCGAAAGTTATTTTTTAAGAGTAGCATACGTCTTTAATGTTAACATCTAATATTTAAATGTTCGTTACATAAAATTGCAAGTTATTACATTTGTAATTTTACAAGTAATTTATATTGAGTATTAAACGGTGATGTTTATATTTCTTAAAAGTACAAGTACATTATACATTTTAAACACCATCATGCAATATTATTGAACTGTAATTTCAGTATTTTTTGTCCAAAATTACTTGTAATATTAGACATGGAATAAATTCGCATCATTCCTACACAAAGAGCCGACTGCCCGAGAAACATTGTTATACCGACTCCTTTCAAACAGAGGTTATTACTTAGCTTCCAGCTATAATCGCCTTCCAGTCTAGATCTCGAGCAGTCAGCCTAGACGCAACTAGGGCCAACATCCCCTAACTAACTTCTAAAGCCATGAACAACTATTTCGAAAAACTTTCGCCTCATTTCCACATCGCACACCTAAATCTAAAGAGGGTAACTCAAAAAATCACTTTTCTCAGAAAAAACGAAAAACTGATCTTTCCTTACTTGTGAAGAAGTGTATTTTATATAGTAAAATGGTTTTTGTACGCATCCAGAACATATTTTTAAATGGTAGATTGTTTGTATGTATAACTTAAAAAACTCGATTTTTGAGTTGACCCCCTTTTAAGTCTAAGTGTGCGATTATCATCCCTAGTTACGCCCCCCAACATCCGAGCCTAAAACCCTACATTTTACAACGATTTCTTGAACACTTCCAATCTAACGCCGCTAATCTTAAGCATAGACATTTAAGAGAAGCCACATTCCTATATAACCTTAACATTTTTCCAACACACCGAAACGACAAAGTTTTTTAACCATTAAAATTACATGCATAGTATTTTTTAAATTTTAAATACATATATATTATATTTAAAGCGTTTTCTGTTCGCCGCCTCGGGGAAATCTGAGCATCATTTTTTTTTAATTTCTAAATTGGCAATAGTCTGTGGTCCATTGTGATATATATTTTTTAACTTTTTTTTTCAATAAAAACGGGCAGCGAACTTCTGTATGATTACAGACTGGCTTTGGTTGGTATTTCTCGTTGTCTGTGGTCTAATGCAGACATATACATATATGTAGATTGATCTAAGTTTAGCTAGGCTGTCCAAAATATTTTCAAACTCTGCCTAAAATCTTTACCGTCTTGTGATGATTTAAATAAATTCGTGGCAACCTATTTTACCTGTGCCTTTTAAATATTATACTTTAAATATCAGCTCAGTACATTTATAAGATTTAAGTTATCCAATACGAC
The DNA here is from genome assembly GCF_030705265.1 of Helicoverpa armigera. Taxonomy (NCBI): domain Eukaryota; kingdom Metazoa; phylum Arthropoda; class Insecta; order Lepidoptera; family Noctuidae; genus Helicoverpa; species Helicoverpa armigera. The sequence continues at coordinate 7,507,387 of NC_087145.1, read as the reverse complement.
ATTATAGACAGTTAAGAGAAAACAGACAATCATAATTAGCATTTGCTTAATTTCCATCTCTTTCTTGCATTATATAGTCTGACAGTAGAGTGAAAGAGAGGGAAAAAGCTAACTATAGTCTGTTTGTCTGGACATCCAAGTTGGGTTTCTAGTAATATGGATAACAACATTGATTATTATGTATTTACAAAATCTCAATTATAGTGGACACAATATAGAGTAGTTTAAAATGTAAAGTAATTGTTATAGCAGACTAGATTTGCATTGAAGTACTATTAAAACCTTTACTTAGAAGTCCATAAAAGAAAAAAGTTAAAGTATGCGTCCACACATTGATAAATGAGTCATATAAATTGGACACAATAAGAAGTTGAAATTCACTTGAACATTTACCAGATTAAGGCTCGGTTTCACTGGCTACCGACAGTGTCATTTAGTTATATATTATTATAGATAAAGACTGCTTATAATTTCTGCCAGATATTGCTAACTTCCTGAAAGGCTACCAAAGCCAATCAGCAACCAGTGCAACCAGCCACAAAAATACCACATAAAAAAAAAGAACCAATGGCAACACTGAATACAACTGTCAAACCAGTGTGACATTAGACCACAAACAAACCGTTTAGACACACAAGGCAGTGAGCAGTGAGCAAGTGTTATTTATCTGTGGTGTTGTGTGTTATAACTCCATGTCGTGGGCCTCGTCGTCGCTGAACTCGCTCATGGAGCTCTCGGTGTCGGTGTTGGCGCCGTTGGCCCGCGCGGCGCCGGAGGCGGCGGGGGTGGCGCCGCCCATGCCCGTGATGGCGTCTTTTTCGAGGAGAGCCTCTTCTGTTGCGAATCTTCGGACGTAGTCTGAAAGCGGGGTTGTTTTTGAGTGGAGATTACAATAATATAAACGAGATCTTCTTTCAAGTCTATCAAGTCTTTGAACTTTTTTATTCCAGAGATAATTTTAACCCGTCTTTAAACCTGTAATTGAAGTGTGTTACTGGAAAGAATGGTATAGACTATAGATAGAGAGAATCACGAGTCTTTTTCCAAAGACACTTCTCTATACTAATATTATAAAGAGGAAAACTTTGTTTGTTTGTTTGGTTGTAATGGATAAACTAAAAAACTAATGGACCGATTTTAAATATTCTTTCACCATTAGAAAGCTGTTATCTGCGAATAACTAAGGTTGACTGGAAAGAATGCCTATGGCATTAAGTCCGCCTATGTAATATTTTTGTTGCATAAAGCTTAAATAAATAAATAACATAGGCTATATTTTATCCCGGTGCGAGCAGTAGCTCCCACAGGACGCGGGTGAAACCGCGGGAAAACGGCTATTATTTAATAAAATAACATGACTAGCCTGGATTTTAATTATAATTAGTTAGATAGAAAATATAACTAGATTTTTTCAGACATCTGTAATAAGTAATTCTATGTCATATAGACTAGAAAACCTGACCGACCCTTGAAAACAGGACTCCTCCCCCAAATTCAATCAACCCGCTAAAGTATTTCCAGAATTTTCCCCACTCTCTCAACATTTCACCATTTCCCCAAATCACCAGTCCATCAAAGCTGGCAAGATCACAATACTACGCACGAACATACACATTAATACACAAGTGTATAGTATTTGGCTAGCAGCCATATTTGCACTCGTCAATGGGAAAATATAGTACGCTCTATGATCAGAAAATATAGATATATGTTGGAACAGCTGATTGTAAAATATAGTGGTATGAACTAAATTTTTTTTATATGTACCTAAGTCTTGTAAAGCTAAAAAGTTGGTTTGTTTGAACGCGGTAATATCAGGAACTACTAGACCGGTTTGTGAAAATTCTTCCAGTCTTAGTTAGCCAAATTATCGAGGAAGGTTATATAGTACTTTTGACCGGGTATGGGAAGTAAGTCTCGCGGGCCCGGGTCAAACCGTCGGCAAAAAACTAGTTAATGTCAAAGTAATGTTATGAAGAGGATTTTATGTTTCTTTGTTCTAACTAAACTACTGAACCGATTTAAAAACTTTTTTCACTGGTGGAAACCGGGACTATCCCCGAGTACCATAGGCTTTATTTTATCCAGGTACAGGAAGTCAGTTTTCACTGGACGCGCGTAATTATACATACAAGGAGAAAAATCCTATTGGTCAATTTTAATCATCCACTCCAGAACTTTGCTACGCAATAACTATTCAATGTCATTAATGTTGAAAGTGAATATTATTTATATGTTTTAGACATGTTTATAGCTTACACGTGTCCCTTCATGGAGTGGCTTCCAGACCTAATTTAGATACTACATTGTTTAGCTTTTACTGCAATGTTTATCTTCTTTGTTTGGTTAGGGGGGGAGATTAGAGATTTTGTATGTAATTACCCGAACGGCACCGAAACTACTGAACCAATAAAAAAAACTCGGCAAGCTACTCTACTCCCGGATGGCAGGCTATACTTATTCCGGAGACAAGAAGTAGTGCTTACGAGATGCGGGTGAAACTACGGGAAAACGGCTAGTGTATATGCAAATCAATTAACAACCGGGGACACCACAGCCGCCTTTACAATCATTAGAACAACGACGAGGTAATCTATTGTAAATATAAAAGTGCAAGTTGGAAGCGAACAAATTTTGACAGCACTTGAAGCGACTGCTAGAATTTTCTGCACTTATGATTAGTATATATTTGCACGAAGTGCTTTTCTTAGTTAGATTTCATGCAGTTGCAATCAGCAGCTCGTTTCCAACTTGCCAAAGATGGTAATTAATGTGAATACCTGATACTTTCTTCTTGTACTCCTCAAGTTTGTACACGGCAGCCGCGTCGCCGTTCAGAGAGGATAATAACGAACAATCCCTACAATATTATATATATAACAATTACAGATAATTACCTGATACTTTCTTCTTGTACTCCTCAGGTTTGTACACGGCAGCCGCGTCGCCGTTCAGAGAGGATAATAACGAACAATCCCTACAATATTATATATATAACAATTACAGATAATTACCTGATACTTTCTTCTTGTACTCCTCAGGTTTGTGCAGGTACATGGCGGCCGCGTCGCCGTTGAGAGGGTCGATGGGGTTCGGGTACGTCAGCAGCTGCGGCAGGAACGACTCGAAGATGTTCGACAGGTCTGGAAGACAGTAGGAAATATATTAAATAAGAAACATTTTAATATTTGTTGGTCTTGAGGTCTTGTAAAATGATTCATATAATTAAGAAATCATTTCAAGGCCCTAAATGCTAAATAAATAGGCATAGGCAGATTAGAAATTATTGTAAACGGAAAAAAGATGACAACGAATTGAAAATTCCTTCTGTTTGTTGCGAAGTCGAAAAGCAGATTTTCAGATGGGCATTCTGAACTGGACTGAAGCAAAATTGAAAGTGCTTTTATCAGACAGTAACATACTTAATCTCAGCTGCAGAGAGAGAGGAGAGCAGTTTTTTTTTATGATCACTTACACAGAATCCCACTAAAATAGGGTAGCTTCAAAGGTTCACTCAATGATTCAGATCCAATAACTTCATAAAAATCATTATCCTACTGTTTATAAAAACACAACCAATAATTGTACAATGACAATAAATATAAAGCCATCAAGGAAAACCATAATCAACATTAATACCGGAACCTTCATAATTACAAATACAATTACTTATTGTATAACAGTACAATGTCATAGTAAGGCAAGGTACAGGATTTTTTATTACCATTACATCCACAATGTAACCTCAGGATAAATCAGTATCCGTCTAGCCTTTTCCCAACTATGTTGGGGCAAACTTTGTTTTTTTTTTTTCCCAACTATGTTGCATAGAAAGTCTACCTATTCAATTTCCGCAATAGTTACCTGAGCAGAGGCTAGATTGGTTATCAGGTTTTCAGGATTTAAGTATTAGTAAACGACTACCAAAGAGACATGGGGGAACTCGTCATGACATGATGGTCATCTTAAGGATGCCCTTACAATCAACTCCTTTGACATTCATATGCAACAAGCCCAGTTAGATTCGTTTATTAAGATAAGCCAAATTAAATGAGCACTTTTTCACGTAAAATTTCTTTGGACAGCACCAACAAAAACGACCCCCTTTCACCGCTTCCTAGTGTCACGGTTCGGAAGAAAAATGATGAACCAACTTCCCAATAAGACATCTTTAGCAACTAAAGATAAACCACTAGGGAGTGGGAAAAAGAAAAACAGATTAAACTACACTAATATTATAACGAGGAAAACTTTGTTTGTTTGGTTGTAATGAATAGGATCAAAAACTACTGGACCGTTTTGAAAAATTCTTTCACCATTCGAAAGCTACATTATCCACGAGTAACATAGGCTATATTTTATCCCGGTACGGGCAGGAGTTACCACCGGACGCGGGTAAAACCGCGGGAAAACGGCTAGTAAAATATACATATAAATAAATCAATCTCACCATAAAGAGCAGTCCAAGCCTGATTGATGACATCCAAACACACGGTTCCCGAGACCTCGTCGATGTTAGGATGGTAGACCTTGTTCATGAACCCAATGGACGGAGACTTGAAAGGGTAGTGATCGGGGAGGTGCACGCGCACCCGCCATACGCCGCCCTCGTACGGTGCTGGAATTGGGAAGTGAATCAATCAGGTGGTATATTGAATCAATCATATCATAAATGTAGATGTATAATTGGAAGCGGTATTTAATTTTACAAATGAGGATTTTTTTATATTTTATGAAAATGTTTGCATTAAAGAATATGTGATGCTGGTTATGTGTTAAATTGTATGTTTCAATAAATAATTACGAGCAAATAAAAGAATGTTGATATTCAAAGTAATGTCATTGCAATCTTTAATACATTTTTGCGTCTGGTTTATATTCTGAATCAATCAAATCATTTAGAAAACAGTCACTCTTATTATGAATCAATCAAACCATTTACAATACAAGTCAATCACGCTCATCCAGAATCAATCAAAAAAAAATCAATAAAAAACAGTAATACTTACTGCCTGGTGGGCCGAAGAATTTCACGCAGAACTCGTTGAGTCCTCCCAATATAGTCACCTCATGTTTACTTTCGATACTGTAGCGTAAATGTTAAGGAAATACGGTAGAATAACAATCGGGAAGAAATAACACAGTATGTAACAATATATGGAAGAAAATGTGAAGGGGTTTCTAGGAAAATTCTGAGGGAAATATGCTTAGGAATCATGGTGTATATGTATTGAGAAAAAAAACATAAAAGATTAAGAAAGGGTTGTGATAAATGTGATAATAATGCGTCATTTTTTGACATTATACCTAAACAATAATTTATAAAAAAATATTCCTCATTTTAGTCTGATTCTTTGGTAAAAAATTGTGATAAGTATAATAATATCATCATAATTGCATATTTCTACGCCTTCAGGCATTCATTTCATTGCAATCTGTGACTCAAAAAATAAGACATTTTTTATTGTTGTCCGAAATAAATGTATTTTATTTATTGTTGACAAATAAAAGTGATTTGATTTGGGATAAGTATAGCAAAAACAAGTTTTCTCTAAAGTCACCTAATTCTCCAACCAAAATTTTAACATCGTCCCTACATTATTAAAATCTTCTAATTATAGAAGACAGGTTAATTAGAAGTTAATTTTAGCCATATCCCAAGCTAAAGTCAGTCGTCCACCAATCTTTTAGTCAGTCAACTGGTAATGACACCCTGGTGAATTAAAAGGGCATAATCTAAATGAAACCCCATAATGTGAAGTAACTATGAATAGCATTTCGAAAATGGGCATGGCATTTTATTTGTAGTTTCATTAGTTAAACGTATTTTATTTTTGGTTGATTGCGCCTGTTAAGCAAGTTTTTTTTAAATGCATCTAGTCACTAGATGCATACTAGATTCTAGTGTGACGTTATAGGAGCCTGAAAAGGCCTATTTGAAATAAAAACATTTGACTTTGAAATAGCCAATTTATTGAGGTAGGCCTTGCAGGATTCTTATCCGGGTGCGCCGAGTCGTTCCCACATCACGCGCAGGTGTCAGCTAATAACTTGTTAAGATTATCATCAAATTAATTTCCTAAGCTGTTCGAGAAAAAATAGCTTTTCGTAGCCCGTATTTATACCCCATTGAAAGCTATTCATTAAAATAAGTTTTAGTAACAAATAACTAGTAACACTGTAGTAGGCTACTGGCTTACTTAATAATGTTTTGTTTAGATACTCCTACTAATTAATTTTTAATTGCATCCTGCAAATGGTAGATAAGTGGTAACAAGAGCACCAGTCGAACGTGAAGGTTTTGTGTTGAAGTAAAAGCTTGCTGTATTCAGTAATACCTACTCATTATACAAATTCATTATTTTGTATAAATCTATACTAACATTATAAAGTTGAAAAGTTTGTTTGCTTGAACGCGTTAGTTCGATGAGCCTTGTATCTAGGAAGGCATGCACAGGCTTATACTTTTTATCCGTTAGCATGCTCAAGCTAGTCAATTTATAAATATGATAACAATATGGGCCAATATGCTTATCAATATCCCTTAAAGATACCATGATCGGACGATGCACCCCCATTATTTCCCTTTCTTATTTTGGAGTAGTCCCTTAAAGTTATTTCTTAAAAACAAAATTACGACCACAATCATGGCATCAAGATATAACAACGATATTCATATCTATTCTAATAAACATATGGACCATTTTGCCAAAAATGGGTTCCTACAGGCCGCAGTAAAAAGTCCAAAAATATTTTACGTTACAAAAATCGTCCTACTGGGTCATAACGACGAGGAGTTAGCAGACATAATCTTATCATCCTTATCGTCACTTCCTTTTTGTGCACCTAATATACAAAGGACTGTTATTTCTATCCCGGAAACTCTTGTTATGGTGTTGTCGCTTTTACTGGGTCAACTTGTCATGATGTGTTTTAGGAGCTCATAACAATATGAAAGTTTCCTGTCTTTCTGATTGCCAGAAAAGGTTTTCGAGTTTTCTACAGACATCTAGCTGAGTATTAAGGTTTCGTTACTAATGTATATTCCGTTTTTATGTTAGAGCTTAGAGCTTCCAAGAAAATTGGATTAGCCCGTCAAAAAAGCGGAATATGTTTCGTATTTTATTAGGACATACATATTTTTCTTAGGCTCTTTGCTGATGCCATTTTTAACAAAACATATTATTCCATGGATTTTTCAAGTTGCTACAAGGAACAAACATTGGCACTACTATTAACTCGAGTACCATATGCCTGCCACGGAAAACTCAATTGACAGAAGAATACCCGACACGACAGCACCGACTTATCGTCTACTCTACCCTGATAACAATATCTACGCATTTTTACAAAACACGATAGTAAGATAACACAAGTGTACGTAGCGATAGACGAGTAACGCTTGGTCATACTACGAGTGTTTGTGACAATCTCGGAAGATAAGATATGGGAAACAACAACAGATAGGTGCAGATGGACCCTGGACTGGCGTGTGAAATGTTGCTGTTTACTTAGGAAGTCCACTTTAAAAGACGTTCAGGATTGAATCGGAAAAAAAGTCTCGACACTAGGGCTCGTTAGGTAATTAAAGTCTACAGTTCAATTTAAAAAAAAAGATTTTAAAACAAGGTTTCTCAGAAGCTATTCAACTTTGGATGCAAACTCTTCAAAACTAAAAGCACAATATGGCGGGATCTTAGTACCCAGAAGATGCCAAAAAGGCGTTATTTAAAGTCATGTTCTATGAGGTTATTTTCTGCATTACAGTTTTAAATAAAATGGCAATTAACCCAAGTTATTGGACCTATTCGCGTGCGAAAATCACAATTAACATGACAAAATAAAATCACTTCACTACCATTATATTCGGTCATTCGATTCCACCAATAGAATCGATACAAAATGTCGAAATCGCAACCCGCCTGTTGCCGGGCGATGCAAATGATTGGTAGGTGTATCTACATGCATGCTATTAATTATGTAAGTGTACTGCAGACGGCTGTCAATCGATTTTGTCTGCTCTTTGTCTGAAACTAGAGTGGCCGAGTATGGAGGTTGGGGACCCGAGCTTTCCAGTTTTGAATGCGGGATGGGAGTAATGTGCTGGCAACTTATGATTGCGTGGTACTTGCGTTCGTGGTTTTTTATGTAGGAACTGAGAAAAATAAAATAAACCCCACAGTCAAACCATTGAAATTCTTTGTAATAAGCGTGTTAATAAGTAAATGAAATTGCGAACACTTCGCGTTTTACTAAATGTTACATGGACAAATAGTGTCAATAATAGCGGATATGAGAGGGTCCATTAATATTACAATATCAATGCTAGGATAAATGCTATAATATTCGCACCAGTAACTGGTTTGCAAAGCCTGTAAACATTACTTTGCATAAATATTTGAGTTAACTTGCGACAGAGTGACTCATAGACGCATAATTGGTAACGTGAATTATTTACTAGTATTGGTCAGCCACAATGTCAGGCATGACGTCATTAAGAGAAAAAACTGCAATAGTAAAAACAGTTCAAAAGTTAATTCAGATGTTGATAACGAGAGCAGTAATGGAAATAAAATAACATTGGTGAATGTCAGTAACTCAGATTGAAAAATGTAAATGAGAAATACGAATTGCAAAAATGATGATATTGTCATTACAATTGGACGAGTGGTAGTACAAAAATAAACATGACCAATAAATGAAATGTTATGCTGAAAAACGTCGCCTTAAAAGCGGCGATCCTTTCTGAAGGTATGAATAAAATATCGCGAAAGTTTTCCGAAGATGCTTTTGTATTCAAGAAAACTCTCTGGAATCGTCTAAAATAACCACAAAAGTTCTAAGAAATTACTAAACTATTAATCAGAATTCACTTACACCAAATCAGTAAATTGAGGTGTATGAACTTTAGGGTCAAATGATATGGGGAGCAACAAAACAGCTAGCTCAAATTGATTGCCAAAACGATGAAAATATGGGGGATTATATCTCAGAGCACTTAACCAATCGAAGCCGCTAAGAGCACATACTCTATGCGAAAATCTGCCAATTAATACAAGGGGGCAATGCATCAAATAGGGATAGCTCACTCATGCATTCTTGACCATATCGTTAACATACGCAAGAGTGGAGCTCTCGTACCCTTAGCAGAGCAGAAGGCATATTGCTATGCCTCTCTGGCGTCTCCGGTTTGCAAAATTCTCAAAAGAATTTTATTTTTTACAATTTATCGTCTAGTCGAGGGCGTAACAGGTGGGGTTGACAAATTGGGATCCTTTACTGACTAGACAGCCTCTTAGAAAAGTCAATGGCCGGCAATTGAGATGAGAGTGCAGTTTCGAATCGGGAGATCGAAAGTGAAGGAGTTTTCAATTTGTTTCTTATTTGAAAATTGGTATGATAGATTTTCTTTGAAGTCTGAGCCAATACAGCCTCGGGTTTAATTTTTAAAACGATTTTTGTTGGTAAGTTCACTAAGCAAAAATGTTTTGATGAGATAGAAACTTCTGGTAAAACGGAAACGGAAGCTTTTAACAGCAAACCAGTCGCGTGGCAACAAATAATTTCTTCTATCAATGAAAACCTTACACTATCGAATACATTAATTAAAAAAAAACAATTGCCTAATTCGCGCTATCTATAAAAAACGTGAGTTATAACAATAACAGAATGCACTTGTGAAATATGCAGTCAAATAGTCGTGACAAAATAATTTACCGAAACGTAGTCATTAGGACTTATGTGGCAATAGTTCTGAGCCTTTTACCGACCTCCAAAGTGCAGTAGTGTTTTAGAAAACCTGTGTTTATTATGGTTTAGTGTTTACTATAATATATCATCATCATCGGACTGGCAAGCGTAGAACGTCCACCAACAAGGTGGACAGACGATCTTATAAAGGTCGCCGGAAGACGCTGGATGCAAGTCGCCTCCAACAGGTATCTGTGGAGATCTAAGGGGGAGGCCTATGGTTCAGCAGTGACGTCCTATGGCTGAGATGATGATGATATATCATCAATATAGGGTGCGATTTTCTAGTGAAGTTGGACGGTTATTTGGTGAAAAGCTATCGGGATATCTAGTGACCTAATTAGACGTGGGGTTGTTTTGATCCTTGGAGTTTCATGTTATAGTAAGCTTGGCATGGTGTTTTTAAAAGTTCTACACTATTGGTACTTGGAAAATGCAGTAATCAGGATGACAAAGGGAGGATACACTTTTTTCTATACCCTCGAGCCAGGCTTTGAGAGGCTTAGAGAGAGCAATTTCATGCAGAGCATTCGCTAAAAAGAAGACGTAAAGTAAAAATACATGGAATAAAATAAACCACTGAAAAAGCAGTACCAATCGTAAATTGTACGTATATTTTAATACCGTCCACGGACATTATTGATTTTACTCGGAACGAATCCCGCAAGCTTTGCATCCTATTCATTACGTTTTCCAGGTATTGCAAATAGTTAGTGCAGTTTTTCAGGGCGTATCCTGTATTTGATGAAAACCTGATAGCGTGTAGTTTGAATTCTCTGAAACCTTTCAACAGTTTAAATTCAATTTTTCAACATTATCTGCCGTTTCTGCGCTAGTTATAAAAAAAAAGTTTCTTTGTACCCTAGAGCTCCGAAACTACTAAACCGATTTACAAAAATAAATTCTCTATTCCCGAGTAACAGGCTATATTGTATCCCAGTACGGACAGAAGTACCCACGGGACGCGGGTGAAACAGCTAGATAGAAAATACTTGCAATGTTGCCGAAAGAGATCGCACATAAATTTTTCCTTCAACTCAACAGCTGAATAAAAACGATTGCAGTAAATCACATTCCTTTCACTAATTAAAATCAAGACAAAGTAAATCCAGACAGTGTTAAAACTGTAGTTACATAAATCATCAATTAGCCTTAGACTAACCACAGTTATAAATTAGCATCATTCAGTCGGTCTGAGGCCCAATTCTGCTAAGTTAATAATGTCAAAATTGAATAGAAATTGAATGGCAATAGCAGTTGTAACCTTAGCGGGCAGTCTGTTACTAACATCGTCGTATTCTAATGACATTCGATTGGTTTGCGATTGGTCTATACGGTAGTTAGCCCTACAATCAAATTGCAATCGTAAATAATTTGCAGACAATATGATTCTTTATTGAAGCACAGAAACGGATAAAAACAATTATTTAAAAGAAAAAATAGCGGAATGCATACGCTTCAATCGTAATTGAGTCGTGATTGGATCTCAGTCGGATGTGAATCGTATGTCGTAAGTAAAATTAGTAGAATCGCGTCCCTGTTTAATTCAATATGCATTCGAGTAGTCTGTATCGAGTAAATCAATAGCCGACGCTAGGTGCGTGATAAACGCCGTAAAATCGTTTTATTGCACTGGAAGTTTTCCTAATAATGTTATTTTCGACAAGGTAGCAGTTTTTGGGGTGGTTAAATTCCTCCCAAAAGGAGAACGGTTATGGGATGCCATAAAATAGCCTGTGGAAAGGCGACAAAGAGTCAGCCAATATGAATTGATTTAGAAGGATCAGTTTTACTTATTAAGCCTAACAGTGTTGTGAGAATAATCTACCAGTTCCACCTACGTCTTTTCGGATTTAATCGGCGCACCCGGATAAAAATTATAAAATATTTTTCAAATCGCTTTAGTAGTACCTGAGAACAGGGCGTTTAGAATTTAAAAAAAGGCAATTAGCTACTTTTTACCCGGATACGTGTATGTATGTACTTAATAGTTTTCCGGGATGCGGGAGTAAATAACTTTGATGAGTTAAAGAGAGTTTGAGGTGGACCACCCTTACATGCTGCTAAGGGTAGTTGGTCTCACCAAGTATTCGCCTGATGGCAAAAGCTATGACGCTCGCATCTGTTGCCACGCCCCCTTTTCATATAAATATAGGCGTGTTGCATATAATATATATAATATTCATATTAACAACAATTTAACTTCATTACCATTCTGAGTGTATATGCCTATCGATATCACCACATCTGCCGAACATCCACATTTTTGGATCATTTTTTTTAATATTTAAATAAATCGTAAAGCAAACAAAGCTTGCCATCACATTATTACGTTTTCAATGTGTGACGCACGTGTAGACGCACATAGTACATATAAGTGAGTATACACGTCACAATATATCAACGATATGGCCCTGCCTGCGACTGCAAAGTTAATCGTGACTTCATGAGTAACTATAGGTAATCATTATAGCGAAAAGATTGGAGAACAAAAATGTTTTGGAGTTTATTCCACCATTTCTCACACACACACCATCATCTCCCGAGCCTTTTCCCAACTATATTGGGGTCGGCTTCCAGTCTAACCGGGTGCAGCTGAGTACCAGCGCTTTACAAGGAGCGACTGCCTATCTGATCTCCTCAGCCCAGTTACCCGGGCAACCCAATACCCCTTGGTTACACTGACATTTCTCACATACAAATAGCAGACATTTTCCTATATGTTTAGGAAGTGTCTATGTGCTATTGCTGGGAAGGATGGGCTTGGGAGCTCTTTTGTAAATGTTTTGCCGATCAAAATTTGCTGTTCTGCAGCCAAGTTTGAATAATCGACTCTGTATACTTTTTCATGTAGCTTCTTTGCTCACTCAAATTCTGAAATGTTCTAGATTTTTATTAAATTTATTTTATAGTAACTTTAACTACAATTTCAATTTGTGTCCTCTATTAAACCGCTCTTCAGACCATACTATTCGTAATGTTATTTTATATGTAAAAAGAAACAATGATAACAATTTTACAAGGTCACAATTACCACAAACAACAGTATTGTAATTATTACGATATCGGTAACGTATTTGATTACAAAATATATATTTATTACTAGTTTCCCTACTATTCCCATCATCAGGATAAAACGTGGGCTTGTATCCAAAGTTCCAACTATCTCTATGCCAAATTTCATCTCAATCGGTTCAGGTTTTTAGCGTGATTGCGTAACACACAGACGGTTACTTTCGAGAGAAAGTCGTTGTTTTTTTTCGAAAACCGACAATTTCTTTTTGAGCAATCTTTTGCGGTACAGTGCGCAAAGATGTAGCCTATGCCTAGAATAGGACTGCAGGTTTTTATTTTATACGAGTAATGGCAGTCATTACGGGTAGTCAGAAGCCAGTAAGTCTGATACCAGTCTAATCAAGGAGTAGGTATTAGGTTGCCCGGGTAACTGGATTGAGGAGGTCAGATAGGGCAGTCGCTCCTTGTACCAGGTACTCAGCTGAATCCAGTAAGACTGGAAGCCGACCCCAACATAGTTGGGAAAAGGCTCGGGAGATGATGATGAATGATGAAACTACGGGCGAAAGCTAGTTAACAATACGAGAGGAATTTGAACACGAAATGTATGCAGGTACTTGTATCTAATTACTTTTTTATTACAAAACAACAACACAAAAAGTTCTCTATGCCTTCATATTATTACCGTTAGAAAGCTGCTGCTTTTTTTGTTTCTTTTTAACAAGTCATGTGTGCTATGCTAGTTAATTTTGTTATTGTTTGAATTTTTTTTTTCGTTTTCAAGTTTTTTTTTTCCAAAGAAAAAAGACGTTTGGTTGACAAAAGAAAAATATTTTAAAATGCCATAAAATAGTATTCAGTATTGGAGAAACCATTTTTTTTTTTAATTTAAAGTTCATTTATCGAAAGAAAAAACTGTTTACGATTCGTAATGTTTTGTTTGTTTACAATTAAATAGGTACACAAAAAATATTTTTACTTTTTTATTACATAGTTTGAGATACTAATTTATTATTTTATTAATAATTAAGAGTCATTGATCTGTAACGTCTTTATTTTTATCTATCAAAATGATATTAGGTAGGTTACTGTGCATATTTTAACTAATTAATTTCAGTATCGGGCATAAGTTTGTTGAACTCAATGATTTTATCTCAGTTTTTTACAATGACTAAACAATTTTACTGTTTTATTGAACTATATAATTGTATATTATATTTCAGAATAGGGGTCAATTGTCTATGTTCTGTGTTTTTATTTCCAAAAAGGTTTTAAGCTTCTAGAAGAAAACAGAAAAAAATTAAAAGGCAATGGAGTTAATGAAAAATAATGAAAGATTTTAATTCAAGGAAATTAATTTCTTTCCACATATAAAATTATATGTAGGACTCAGTAATGTAATGGATATGAGTCTAGAAAATTTATTAATTTGGCTTGTAAGAAATTAATAAAAACTGAATATAATTTCAGAATAAATAAAATACCTACATTCTTACAGTTAGCCAAAATAAAAAAAAAGATTAGCAAATGCCTATTTATAAAGCAGATAGTGTTAATTAGAATAGTTTACTCAAACAAAACAAGTATGACTCATATTAGATTGTAAGAAAAATACAACCAGAGATATAATAAAATGACTGGCTACAATGGAAGTGGAAATAAGACTGGTTTATAAGATAAACTGGTAAACCACCCTGAATTTGCATGGCATAAATTAAATACAAAAACCTTGCTGACGAATCCCTCTACCTATTGGTGAAATTAGCATGTTGATCTTTTCCGTAGTTTTTGAATTTTAGTGTACTGGTACTCGCTGCACGTGTTAGACTGGAAGCCGACCCCAACATAGTTGGAAAAAGGCTAGGCAGATGAGATGAATAGCTTTTGAGTTTACCTTGAATAGAGAGATGCAGCACAGGATTTGTTTATTGATTAAAATTATATTATTTTGCTACGATAAAAGATTTTAGAGGAAGGAAGATTATCTATCATAGAATTAAATACTAAAGTTAACACCGGGATTGATGGCATTACACATTTTGGAGACTGTAGTGTTGAGATGGTTATATAGTTTGTGCTTGATAGACCGAGTACCTAGATACATTAAAGAGTTTGTATAGGCAATACATAAATAGTTATAGTTAGCTATGCATACCAATGATTTTTTATCAGAAAAAGTTTAGTTGATCTTGAATTGTTTATCATAAAAATTTATTTAATAAGCAGATAATAATAAAATTTTAAGATGTTCTTTTTCATAAACAACATGTTTTCAAGAAACTTCTTTGGTAAATATTTACACAGTTGTTTATGTGTAAGGAAGTTATATTTAGAGTGTACCTAAAAATATCAGAATGTTCCAAAACATTCTATATGAAATCAAAAGTATATCAATGAAAATGATGAGTATTTGAATACAAATATAAACTTGTTTGCTGACAAAAGATAATGCAACAAAGAAATAACAAGGGACAGTAAACCTCCATGCATTAACAATTAATTACGCATAATAGACTGTAATCCGTTGTTAATGCCCCAAGCCATAAACATAGAGAAAAAAAAATGCGCAATCGAGACCATGGCCTACATAGTGAATTACGAAATATACGCCACCTAGTATACGGAAGAGTTCTGCGCTAACGTAACGCACCTACCTACTAGTTTATCAACGCGTTATATATAGATACGTTGGCCCACGGAGACGTGAAAAGAATGCACGCTCCTTACCCAGACAAATAGGCAAAGGTCTACATCAATAAGAACCTTCAAATAAAATGTTATTAATAACTTTGCACGGGTGTACAACAAAGAAATGTTCATAAAAACACACCCCATATTGATTTTATAAAGGGTCGTGACAATCAGCTGACGGCCCTACCAGCTACTTATTTACATGGTGGCCCTCGAACGCAATAGGTTCTTTGTAATGACGATAACAAAGAAAGGATACAGTTTGATGACATCGGTGTCCATGCGTCGTTTCCCAGCGCTCGGTGACGACATCTTCGTGATCTATTACTAATAAATCACAATATCGAACACGAACACTAGAACAAACTCACACTAGACGCAGCGAAACCAATTTTTCGTCCACCAGCAGCAGTCAGAAAAATAACATTGTAGAAAAACAATGGACACAAACCATAGACTAAAATTTCGAAGATGATGTGTAATGAAATCGATGTTGCCCACTGGCAAAACGAGTAAAACTGTGGGAAAAGCACCAATTTTAGCTTTATGTATAGACCTCTTTATAATAGACAACGGTTTTTCCAGAAGATTATGCGTCAAAAATTAAAAACTATGCAAAATTGTCTATGCGTCATCAGCGAAACTTCGCGTGTGTGTGATCAAGGAAGATTATTTATAATTCAGTTTTAATTATAGATTTCTTTTATATACATCCCAAACTTAGTTAGGAAGGAGCGTTTGTGGACTGCGACGCTCCGTCGGCGCGCCACGAATGCGGAAACATGTGTTTTGATGTGAACATCAAATCATGATACATGACAACAAATTATAATTTATCGAAGTTTACTTCGTTGTTAATTGTGCATAGAAGTGATAAAGGGTTGTTGTGAGATCGAGCGGTAGCGGTGATTACTCGCTTGGATCTGTGTGAGGCTGGTGATAAGTGATAAAGTGCGGTCATTTCCGGTGTGTTGTTCGTGATGTGGGCGCCCCGGTGAAGTTCCTGCTGAGTTGTTCTGACGTCCTGGTACTGCCATGGCGAACACAGGGATCGGGGTCTCCTTTGACCCTAATGATATGACCAGGTTAGCATGTTTACCTAATGACCTAACCCCAACCACCATACTTTTAACTTTCCTTTACGATTAATTGATGTGTATATTGCCAGTAGCTATGTATTAATAACCAATTTCAAACCCATACCATCTCTTAAGCGACCATTTTGGGAAGTCTAAGTCCTCCAAGTAACATAAATCCATCATTTTATGACAAAGTTATCAATAAAGAAAACATACCCAAGTTATGTGTCACAACCACAATTTAATGGCAATACCAATTAAATTAATCTTAAAATTTACTAAATTAGTAACGTCTTTTCCTCAACAAATTGATATAAGCCGACTTTCATTGCTTTTCAGTATAATGTTTTCAAATTATTGTATAAACAATAGCAATGATTAATTAAACACAATACAAATAACAATTAAACCCACTGACTTATTACCTACTTATTATATATTTTATTTTTCACATACACATATTTTTTCACCTAAGAACTTTATTTCAAATATGATCTTACAAATACTTCTCAAATTGAGAAGGTGTTTGTGGTTTGTAAAAATTCTGTTGAAATACAATTGTTGTACAATCCCATACATAAAATATGTATTTGGTTATCTACTTATTCTAAGAATCAAGGGTTCCAGTGAAAATCTGTATTCAAAGTCCATTGGGGAAACATTTAAACTTGTGACTTGTAATAAAGTTTTGCTTCCAAGCTAAATAATTTCAAATGTTTATTGGCTTACTCATAGAAATCCTAAAACATTATTTTCTGAAAAAATATTATATCTGAATTAAGTTAAACAATTGTTCAAAAGAAAATCTAAGTTATTAAGATCTTGACTATCAAACTTCAAAATATTGATTACCTGATATAATATTATTTAAAAAGAGTGTCTGTTTTGTTTCTTGCCGGTTCTTCTTCATGAGACAAAGTCTTTGGAATCTTACAACTAGGTTGACATTTCTAAAGAACTTTCTGAGATTAAAAAAATACAATTTCTTTGACTATATGATAAGGTTTCAATCTGACCTTCACATCTTTCCCATAAGTATTAATACTTCAGTCTCCTTAGCAACTCACTTACTATCACTTTATCTTCCTTTGATAAGACTATTATAGTATAAATAAACTACCTCATTATATTAAATGTTTATGCTTATTATATCAATTTGCAGTTTCAAGTACTGTTTGATTGACATAGTTATCAATAAATATGGGGAACATGATGTTAGTCTTCAGTTTCCAGTAAGTTTGTAAACCATATAGCATTAGAAGCATAAATATTTTAAGAGAACAGGAAATAATTAACCTAATATCATTTCGTAAACAGTAACCTGCAACATAAAATATTTTACGACTGTCCCTGTTCTAAAAGACAGGTTAATTACCTTTAGAACAAAACATAGATATTTAGGCTAGACTTTGATCTGATACTAACAGACACATTTTATGTGTACTGCACTTACAGGGTATTTAACAATAAAAAAATATATGTGTACCCTAGATGACTTTTTAAGAAAAAATCTTGAAGTTTGATTATCTTGAAAAGGGTTAACTTTGCATACCATGGTCAAATTTGTCCATATTGACCTATACTATCACCTCATGAAAGAATGCGCTCTACTTATAAGTAACTCTGTATATTTAGCAAATTAGGAAAAGTCATCAAATATGAAAAAGAAACAAAGATATATTGCCTAAAATAAAAATTGCCTTGCCGCCAATTTGACTGCCTTGGTCTTTCTACTGTTAAACCTACTAAAGTAACTCATCAACCGACTTCAAAAAAAGGAGGAGGTTCTCAATTTGGCTGTATTTTTCTTATGTTTGTTACTCGTTTTTGCAATAATATGGTTGCTACACTAAGGGTTGAAACCCCCTTTTTTGAAGATCAATTTTTCGCAATATTAATTCTATGGGTCCATGAAAATCCGTTACTTTTTGGATGATCTACTTAGGTGATAAAATTGCTAGCAATTTAAACCTTTACGTTCGGATACCTCTGTGATCTCTCTACACAAAAATAAAAAAGAAACACTCAAACATTTACATGGAATATACAGAGCTATTAAAATTTTTCTATATAAGGAAAATTAACTAAGTAGTTAATTAGGTAATTGTTGTACAGTTAATCAGTGTCTGCAATTTTGATTTGTCAATTATCATAATGAAGTAATCTGCCTATTATATGTAATTTATCCTTCAACTACCTATAACCATTCTAACTTTCGGCCGCAGTTTCACTTGTGTCCCAGGGGAACTATTTCCATCATCTGGATACAAAATATAATCCATGTGCATTCTCTGTGTACCATCTGTCTCTGTGTCAAGTTGCATCTTGATTGCATAACACAAAAAAAGTTACTGTCTAGGTCAGTTACATAAGAACAAGAAAATAAATAAATTATGTACTAATAATATTGATTAAGTATCTCATAATATGAAAATCTAAGATGACATGAATAGGAAGGGAGTGAGTGTCAGTATGACGAGTGACAGGGGAAAATGGAAGAAAATGACATATTGCGCCGACCCCAAATAAAATTGGGAAAAGGACAGGAAGAAGAAAATTATGAAAATCTAAGCAAATTGCATTCTGCATCTAAAATCTAGACAATGTACAGAACATTGCCTTGAAATGTTCACAAGTCATGAAGTGTAATTAGCAATTAGTATAAAAACATCTTGTATTGAGACAACAAAAACATTTTGTTGGTAATTACCAGTTAAACGTTTTGTCCTTGAACCACTCGGCTAAAGAAACCGTTAATTCCTAGACTTGTAAATTTTACTTCCTTAGTGTACAAAGAATTGGGTATCTCAATTACTTTTATTACTTGGGCCTATGATAGTACCTTGGGGTATCCAATTTAAATTGCGTATGTTGAATATAAGTTATCCGTTTTGCATTGAGCATTGCATTGGTTAATAGAGCATATAACAGAATAGCTGTTCCCCGCGGTATTACTCGCGCCTCGAAGGAACTTCGCCTCGGAGGTCCTTTCTCAGACTCTAGACTTCGTACCTTGTATTTGACATAGGTTCAGTTATGTGAGACACACTAACTTTCGCGTGAATTACTCCCGCGTCCCAGGGGCACTTCTTCCCGTACCCGGACAAAATATAGCCTACGTTACTATGGTACCTAGTAAATAATTTTTCAAATCGGTTCAGTAAATACGGAGCCTTTAGGGTACAAACAAATGATTCCTCTTTACTATGTTGGAGTTGGCAGTATAGAAAAAGAGTAAGGATCATTTGTATTCCAAGTTACCATATCTCCTTGGGCTGTTCACCGCTGCTAACCTACAGCGGGAGGGATCATTTGATGATATTTGTAATCGATAAAAAAAGTTCCCGTATACCTCTATAAAGTCCTATAAGTTCTTATAAAGTCCCCCTAACTATACTAATCATAATTAAAAGAACTATACTCAATAACAATTTCTTATTCCATCAACAGCTGGTACTTCAGAGAGCTATCCCGCGCTGAAGCCACAAGGTTACTGCTGAACGAGACTGAAAGTGGCGTGTTCCTCGTCAGGGACTCCAAGACTATCACGGGAGACTATGTCTTATGTGTCAGGTATGTTTTGAACACCATCGATTACTCTTCCCGAGGGATAATAGGTACCTCTCAAATCAAATCAAATCATCTTTATTGTGGACTATAGGTATGCATCATAAATACAGGTCTTAAATAACTCGTAACCAAAGATTAATTCTTATGATGATAGAATTTTTTTTTTTGAAGCGGTTTCGTAGCTTTTGACACATAAAAATCTTTACTCCAAAATTGACCGGTTATCATCATCCGCCGAGCCTTTTCCCAACTATGTTGAGGTCGGCTTCCAGTGTAACCGGATTCAGCTGAGTACCAGTGATTTACAAGGAGCGACTACCTATCTGACCTCCTCAACCCGGTTACCCGGGCAACCCAATTAAAGTGACCGGTTATCGTTATTTTGCTTCACAAAAGTAACTGCGAAGTGGATGCACCTTTACATTATCCCAGTTTATTTATTAGATTTACATGACTTCAAGTCAATTACATAAATCAAAGTAGGTACATTCCTTGCTAATTAATGCAATTTTCCATATTTCCCTTTTACAGAGAAGACGACCGTGTCTCCCACTACATTATAAACCGCGTGGTCTCCGCGGACGGCGCAATCCGGTTCCGCATAGGAGACCAGCTCTTCGCAGACATGCCAGCACTCCTGGCCTTCTACAGACTCCATTACCTGGACACGACACCGTTGGTTAGGCCTCTGCCCCAGGCGTTGGCGAGGGTGGCGGCGCCTCCGCCCCAGCAGCCTCATCAGGTGTTGGAGCTGGTTATCGCAAAGTTTGATTTTTCAGGCAATGTAAGTAGCAATATTTTTTTTATTATTTTATTACCGTTGACATGTGTGCTGTGGTAACTACTTCACCGGATAAAAAGTAGCTAGAAAGAATATTTATATTCTTTCGCGACCAAACATTTATATCGGTTAACGGCCGTTAGCAATATTCTATCTATGGTTTGTTTCTGTGGGTTTACTCACTAGAGATAGGATTTGGCATTCATCATCATCCTCCGAGCCTTCTTCCCAACTGTGTTGGGGTCTGCTTCCAGTCTAACCAAATGTAGCTGAGTTTTACAGGATAGGATTTGGCATTAGCCCCCATAAAATTCTTACCTCTTGTGAGCAAAACCAAAGACAGATAGTATATTGGGAACTGACGCTAGTATATACTTTTGGCGCGAAAACGCGATAGTCAGAGCTACTTTCGCAAGTACAATATTACTAAAAATTCCTTTCAGGAAACGCCAAAAATGCTTCTCCAAAAACTTTCAGTAGCACGTAACCCGATATGATCACGGCAGTTAGTCACGCCGTCACTGACAGATCTCATGCTAATATTAGCTCAACACTGGAGAACTAGTTTTTACGATAATACGATGATACATACCATGTTCCTTGTTTGTAGGCATATTTTTAATTTTGTAACGTTACTCATTGTGATTTTTTTCGATGGGTTTGGTGAATGAAATTTAGGTCAATGGTTTTGGCGTAGATTTGTATGGATAAATGCGGATGGAACCGCGGGAAATAGCTAAAAGTTTTTGGCATTTTAAAATTGTGGAATGACGCTTACTGTTAATATTTGACTCCGTGAAATTAAGAGAATGAGTTGGTAGGAGTCATCAGAGATCAAATCTTTACATATTTAGACAGATAAAGAAAGAAACGCTAGAAAGACCATTAGGATTTTTTTAGTTAATTTTCAGTTTCTTATCACTTAATGTTAGATTACCAGTACTGAATGAGAAGTATTTAACGTAATTGAACTTCTGCTCAATAATTATATGGCTTCCTGCAAAATATTTATCTTTAGAAATTCATAGGAATAAGATAAAAATAAATGGGAAACTATGCCGGTTTGTGGCACAGATGTGTTTGTGTTATGTCAGTAATGACGCGGGTATAGTTATTATTTAGTTTGTGATTGACGTGCCTTTCGAGAGCTCAGCGGTCATTTTGAGATTTTTACCTACTTCCTACTGAGTAATAATATGGACGCGAAAGTTTTAATGTATGCTTGGATTGATGTTTGTTCTGTTTTCACGCAAAAACTGTTGAATGGTTTTTGAGAAAACTTGGTAGTAATATGTCTTATTATATCAGATAACCGTTTGTCCGCGGTTTCACTCGCGTCCCGTGAGAGCTACTGACCGTACCGGAATAAAATATAGAGTCGTATGTTACTCGAAAGAGTGTAGCTTGCAAACAGTGAAAGAATTTGTCGGTTATGTAAGTACTTTCGGGGTAAAAACAAATGAACAAAAAAAAACCTTGTTTTTATGTTACTTTAGACAGATAATAAAGGTATTAGTATACATAGATAGGGTCCCATTTTGTTTGTTGTGTAGCAAAGGTTGTGCAAGGCTTTTGGTATTCTATACTATGGAAATGAAAAACTAGGCATTTTCAGAAATTTTCATTTTTTATGAAAAAAGTTCTAAGTCCCAAAAGCCTTGCACACCCTTTGCTACACTCCAACCCCCATTTTACCCTTTTGGGTCCTTTCCAAAATAAGATCTCTAATTAAAAGTGTTATTTCATATATTACAGGACGCAGACGACCTGCCCTTCCGTCGCGGGGAGCGGCTGATGGTCATCAACCGTGATGAGGAGCAGTGGTGGACCGCTCGCAACAGCCTCGGCCGGACCGGGTCTATACCCGTGCCTTATGTGCAGAGGGTAAGCAAACATAATATATCCCATGGAGAACAAAGTGATAAGAGGAGCGGATCGGAAAAATCTTCTAAGAAATTCGAGGAAGGCGGGGGTTACTAGCTCCGCCCTCTAATGCCTTCTTTGAAACCTGACCATTTTTTGAAAACCAAATCACCATTAGCAAAGAACATCTTTGACAGATACAGATGTCTCCAGGAACCCGAATGCCTCGTTAGTTTCATAGTAACGATCTTTTACCAATGTATTAACTAGACGTTTGGGTTATTTGAGACATCATACATACATACATCGCAAGTTAAATAAAAGCTTGTAAGAAATGTATTTAAGCATATTTTGTTCTGGTTTCCAGATCCTGGACCCGTCGGGTGTGCCGTACCCGCCCACCGAGGCACACAACCACCTCACGGACCCGCCCAGCCCGCCCAGCAGCAAGCCGCAGCAGCGCTCTAATATGCAGGTAAACATGACTGTTCCATCACCAGACCCTGGAGTAATCGGGTCTAGACTAAGAACAACCGTGCGTGAGCGTTATTCTCTATGAGCGTTGTGCACACCTGTAACTGATTTATTTACACAGAACTAACAATTCTATACTAATATCTCTGTAATAGCATTTGTAAATAAGTTGTTGGTGTGCCTTGTACATAAATAAATAAATGAGGATTGAACGTCTTCTACTTTGGGTCATTCGCACAAGAGTACAGTGCACTGTGGATCCAACATTATTCTGCAACCATACACATGCTTATCTCCTGCATAAGGCCCGGGTCAGTCTCATATAGTCACATACATGTGAATAAGTAGTAGTTTCAGTATGATTCAAAGAGAAATCTTTTTATTATTTTCTTCCTCTTATTGATATTAGTTTACACATATTTCAAGTGTGTGTATGCTTTAATTGCGCAATAAAACTTATTTTCTTTCTTTCTTCTGTCTTCTACATGTATTATGTTTTATTTACAGCGTACTCTCCCGGCGCTGGCGCGGGTGAAGCAGCCGCGGGTGCCCAACGCGTACGACAAGACCGCGCTCAAGCTCGAGGAGGGAGACATTATTAAAGTAAGTCTAATTAAGCTAATGTAATTCCACGTAAAACCTCTTTACATAAGAATAAACAAATTTAAAAAAAAAAGTAAAAATTGAAAATTTTTATCGTTCCGAAATATAACTCAATACACTGGCTATAATGAATCTTCTTTCCCAAATACACCTCATAAATAGATGCTATATGTAATAGTTTTTGTGCTCCACGTAAGTCACACTTTTTTATCAGTCTTCTTATCGAGTGAGCGGCGTATTTAATCATCTAACAAACCCTGGTGTCAGCCTGACGGCCTCTCCTGCTTATGCCCCACAGGCATGGGGGTAACACCGCCAACTTACAGACTCCACTACTTCCCATGCTACTTTTTAAAAGTTTCTTATACCCACAAATCAATTTCGGCCTAACCCGGGCATCGAACAAGAACCTCGTGAACAGCAGTCGCGCTATGCGAAAACTAGACCAGAAGCAATCTCAACGCATGAAAATAAAAATCTTATACTTGTAATATTATTTCCAGGTAACAAAAATCAACATAAACGGGCAATGGGAGGGCGAGTTACACGGCAAAGTAGGTCATTTCCCATTCACCTGCGTCGAATTCCTGGACGAAAACCAGGCTAGTTAAGATTGTGACCTCACAGCACCATAGACAAGCTTGTCGATGGTATAGGCTTTATGGACTGTGCCCACCGATTTGGGCTTCTCATTGCACAATAGTCATGGTGAAAAGTGTATTTTATTGTGAATTTTTCGAATTCCATATTTAAACTTTATCATAGACAATTTTTGTACATGACAGAATCTATGGTTACTGGTTTTGTTTATGGTAACACCGTAGAGAAACTGGTGTTGCCAGTATAGCTTGTGTTTTGGTTGTTTTGGTATGGAATTCGAAAATAAATCATACTGCTATAGACTAATAAATACTTTGTGTAAAAAACTTTTAATTATTTCCAATTTTGTAAAACAGTTTTAGTGAATAAACTAACTTAGCTCACGCAGGACGCACAAACATGTATTTTATACATCATTATTTACACTTTATATAAAAAAATATTGTAATTATATAATTTTTTGTAATCGAAATCTACTAAAAACTAAAAATATTTTAAAAATCGATATTGAGATTATTCGAAACTCATTTTGACGTGTATTTATTATTATTGTTTTTTCGTGCATTTTACTGCATTTTTCTAATGTTTATAGATCGTGTAAAAATTGTATTGTCGCATCATTTTAAATGTATGACATTTTTTGAGTATAATTCGTGTCAAAATTACATTATTTCTGTGGGAATAATGTTAAACTAGAAATTAAAAAGTCATGTCAGAAGCTTATTCGGCTCGAAGGACCATTATAAATGTCTAGCTACTAATAAAAAGCTTGATGTTAAACTAACTTTAGAACAATTAGACATTGTACTAATTCATTCAATTGTTGATTTCTCTACCATAGACGGAAAATTACTAAATCAAGGTATTAAATACAAAATTCTGTATGTGAAAGTGTGAAAATTTTGTATCATAGACTAAAATACTAAAAACACCAAAACATAGACTAAAGAAAGACGTGAATCATCTTTTCGTAAAGTCAAGAAAAATATCCTACATCTTATTGTTAAGGTACGTTTGAATGCTAGCTGCCGACTCTCAACTGCCGACCGCAAGAGGTTGTATGTATTTACATACAACCGTTTTGTATCGAACCGGTGCTGCACGTGCAGTCGCCCTCACATATCGACCGACTTATGCAATCGCTGCATTTGCGGTCGACAGTTGAAGTCGACAACTAACATTCAGGACGCAACTTTAAAGTGCTTTTAAATAACTTACTAAAACATTAATGGCCTTACTACAAAAACTTTAAACCCTGTTTTACACTTGTCTAATAAAATTTTGGCTGCAAAATGAACCATATGTCAACGTCATAATTTGACATTTTTTTAAACAAGGCATAAACTGACGTTTAAAAGCTTTTGTGGTAAGACGGTAATAGTTTTTTTGGTACCAACATAAATAGAAATGATTTAAAGTTTAAAGGAATACTATTTACCTAATACATATACCATAAAAAATGGTTAGTTTACACAAAGCTTTTCTCTGACCCAACAACACACACTCTCTTCCATTTGAAAATAACACATTTGTCAAAAAATGATGGCGACGTCGTTAGATCAATTTGTTGATTCAATTAATTTAGTTTTAAGTGTAATAGACCGGGCATTGTATACTCTGGTAATATATACTTGTATAGTATAATATTTTGTAATAAGCAGTTACCTAAATGTTGTGGAGACCGAAATTGTGTTTGGTCAAACATTCTGTGCCTACTATCTATATAACATTACTAACTTGTCGTTTACTGTGAAATTACTGCAAAATTCGTAGCAAAACTGTGTTAAGGAAACTCGACGAGGCTTTCATGCTGTTGGTAAAATTAAACCTTTGTTATATGGGAAATCATCAAATGCAGCGTGAGGGAGTGTCAGACTCTTACTGACTAAAACCGATCATGTTCATTATTAAGGCCTTTATGTACCAGGGCCGCGGTAACTCTTTCGCACACAATTACAATCCCACAGCCCCGGCAGGCTTTGGCCGTGGTGGGCCCTACTGGGCTACCTTAGAATGATATTTGGGATGCTTCACAATTGGGTGGATGACTAGGTCAAAAATAAATTACGTTGTCATATTCATTTAGTGAAGCATCTAAAAATAATGTCACTTCCATTTATCGTTTTGATGGAATAATTGATTAAATTTTTTTATTGATAATATAAGCTAAATAAGAATCCAGTTTGATGTGAAAAATCTGTGACGTCATAAGTTGCGCT
This sequence comes from Helicoverpa armigera, assembly GCF_030705265.1. Lineage (NCBI taxonomy): Eukaryota > Metazoa > Arthropoda > Insecta > Lepidoptera > Noctuidae > Helicoverpa > Helicoverpa armigera. The sequence goes on along the minus strand of NC_087145.1, from coordinate 7,480,742 downwards.
TACATACATATTGCAAAGAAAGTGACAGTTTTTGACAGTTAAATAAAAGTAATGAATTTGACTCGTTGGAAACTACCGTATTATATGGTTATTTGTCAAAACCAAGTTCCCCACAATTTCGGTCTTCACACTACCAACAAATGTTTCCAATTAGGAATTGAATATTTATATTGTATACATCGAACGTTGACTGTTAGCATTTAACGTTTATACTTATATATTATACATTTTTGACATGACGTTGATTATAACATGCTTTCAGATGGCATATTAATCCCACTAACTCATTATTGTCGTAATATAGCTCAGGCTTTTACGTTGAGAGAATAAAATGGCGAATATGTAAAAAATATTGGCAGTTGTTGACAGTGAAATGTGTCTAAAGGTACTTTTTGAATGCTAGCTGCCAACTGCCGACCGCGACTGCAGGCCGCAGTTGCACTACTGGTTTGTATGTATTTACTTGAAACCATTTAGGATCGAAGCGGCAGCAACATGTGCAGTGGCTGTTATTGTCGGTATCTGACAGCGCAGTCACGGCACAGCAGTCGGCAGCTAGCATTTAAAACGTACCTTAAACCTTGATACATTTAATTTAACTGAGGTGTAATGACTATTATAATCAAATGTTGAAACAATCATTGTATATTGATGTGGCGAAATGCGAATATGCAAAATGTTGTCATTACACCTTTGACAAAAATAATACGATTGTGAGATAGATCATTTTTTAAATAAATCACTAGAATATAGCGAGCTCGATCATTAAAAAGTTGGTCAAATATATATTTTTAGGGTAAGCTCACTTGAAATATACTCGAGTCACAGGCAAAAAGGTTATAAAAGATATCACTCTTTTATCTTTTAAGTGAATTTTTTTTTTCTTTTTCTACACAAATCAATCTTGTTCTTCCAGTTTCATTTTTTGTACCATTAATTTTATAGTTTAAGTTTTTATTTTAATGATGACGTCGTAAAGTTATGTAAATATGATTTTCCACCGATATTTCTTGTGACTTGAGTTATTTTTGAAGTACCACCTTGTTTCTGACAGTATGCCATTCAAAAATAGCCTTTATGACCTTGGTAATAAGAATGTATTTAGGGTTGCTTGTATATCGTAATGCATTTTTTGGTTATCGCCAAAAATCATCGAAATATAGTAGACTTTAGCATCTTACATTGCATATCATTATAATCAATTAAAATTGTCATACTATATTATAGCCAAAGTATGCCGACAACATAAACGTCAATAGACAACCAGCCTTACCTAGGAGTATCGGGTTGCCCGGGTAACTGGGTTGAGGAGGTCAGATAGGCAGTCGCTCCTTGTAAAGCACTAGTACTCAGCTACATCCGGTTAGACTGGAAGCCTACCCCAACGTAGTTGGGAAAAGGCTAGTCAGATGAGATGATGATGAACATCCGTTATTCTTAAAACATTTACTTTGAAACTTGTTTGAAAATTCATAGTAAACAGTATTTTTTTAAAGAAAATTTACGTTTATGTTGTCGTTGAACTTTGGCGTCAAATTATGTGCTTAGATATTCTTGCTTGTATACGATTCAATAATTATTCGTGTTTATGTGAAAAAGTAATTGCTGTTTTTGATACTCTCAATCAACGGTCGTTGAACTCTCAGAAATGAGGTGTAAATCTTCCAAAATATATCATAGTCAATATTTTTATAATCGCGCAGGTGCAAGAAGTATTTAGTTTAGTATTATGGTAGATGTTGGCCAAGTTTATTTACATTGTTGTCTTCTTTCATTTTCATTCATATTAAAGTAAGTTTCAAAGCTATTACGTGCAGCCGCTCTCAGATATCGACCGAATTCATGCAGTCGCTGCAAGTGCAGTCGGTTGTTGCAGTCGACAGCATGCATTCAAAACGCACCTTTACTTGAGATTTCAGACTCCATTTTTGTTTCGCGCGGGTTTTTTTTTGTACTAGATGTTTTTAGTTCTCTTTTATAGCTCTTCCATAATAATTATAACATATTCTTTTTCATGATATTGACCCCAAATGAAATTGGGATAAGGGCAGGAGGATGATAATGATTCTTTTTCATGATATTTTTTTTTCTAACAATGTTTTTGAACTTAGCCAACATAAGTGAAAGTATTGAATTTTAAAGGAGAATGCTCGTCATCATTATTTAATTCGGGACTAGTACATACCAAAATGTTATTGTCATTGTATAGAACCATTATATTTTGAGATTATGTGTCATATTATAATGCATTGTACACTCTTTTAAGTCATATAAAAAGTTAAAAAATAATCTAATTTTTTATTAAGTTATGTGTAACGGTTCGAAATAAATTTTAGGAAAGATTCGCTGGTTTTATTGTGATACCTATGTATAATAAAACCTACATATATTTAATATTCTCAATGGTGGGATATCCTGGACGCCTACGGAACAAATTCACCTGGATAATACCGAATTTGATCTCAATCGGTTCAACTGTTTTGCCGTGCAAGAGAACTAACGCGTTTACAATATTTACGCGCTAAAGGATCTATCCTAGTACGGGAAGCAGGTAGTTAATTCTCTTTCTATACCCACGAAGCCTGTCGTGAATAGTGGAACCTTGTGGCCCATGTGAGGCCTGCAATGGCTGCAATCAGAACAAACTTACAACGTTTGATGAAGTTTGAAACAACGTAATGATGTATTATAAAACTACTAATTTTAATAAGACAGTTATTTCTAAAAATCTCATTTTCGTCTAAAAAGGGAGATTTAGAGTTGTGTTACGTACATAGTGTACAAGGGTCTTTGCATGGTAGAAATCAGCAACGCAGAAGATATGCAGCGCTGATTCCAAATCCAAATAATAAATTGGATGACGGCATGGGGATGACGATGATTTAGGCAATTTAATTTATTTACTTTCATTTTGAAATTAAAAATTGATATAAAGTTGCGTTTAATTTATGCACTTACAAACTAAACGCATTGATCATGGATTATGTCAATTTTGACAGTTCTAGTTGGGTTGAATTTTTTAATCGATATGGATTAGAAATTTTGAGAAAAAAAGGCATTAAAGAGGAACTATTTATAAAAAACTATCTAGATTATATTCCGATTATTATCAAGTTTCGTTTCTTGCCCCAGTTAATAGTATACGTACATCGGTGTTTGAAAGAATGGCAAGTTTTAGTTATATCACAGAGCTTAGCCGGTAGTAGTTAGTTTCAGAATATTGACCGTAGTGACTGAAAATCTGCAATAATCGTGAAGTTTTATGTGAAATAGAGTAAATAAATATATTTCCTGCGACTATTTACTTTGCAAACAAGACGCGGAAGCAATTATTGTTACAAAATACGCTTAAAAACATTCTAAATGATCGATCGTGATTATTTTTTTCTGCTTGATTAAACTATAGTTTCTGTATCCGTAAGTGGGTTAGCAATGGAAGACACAGTAAAAGAGCCGCTTTTAGTGGAAGTGACTGTGAAACCTGAACCTATGGACACTGAGGAACCAGAAGATAGTGAAAATAGTGGAAAAAAACAATCTACTGCAGGTCAGTGTAATAATTTGTTTATCTTTTGAGATAAAATCGCAAAACATCACAACACACAGAATTTCAATTTTCATGATCATTTCAAAAAAGCTACCTATACAGCGTTTGATAAGGTGCCTATATATTATTTAGCTAAAGGTAAATAAACTTAATCAAAAACATTAGAAAATACCTCTATATTAATATAAAAAATATATCATTTTTTGTTTGTACCCTAAACGCTCTGAAACTACAAGCCCATTTGAAAAATTCTAATGGGCTACGCTATAATTTATCCCAGTACAGTATAGTTCCCACAAGCTCCTTTGGGACACGGGTGAAACTACAGGAAAATTAAAAATCTTTTAGTCAGTTATAAAAAGAACCACAATATCATAGGAATATTATTAAAATTATCCTGTTTTTAAATGATTCATTTCAGAGTAATATTTTAATATTATTTCAGTCAAAGAGGAAGAAGTGTGGATAAAACCGGAGCCAATTGAGATTGAACCTCAAAATTCTGATGAGAAAGAGGATCAGGAGACAGAATCTGAATCTGACAGCAGTACTGATGAAGATGAAGACAAGAGTAAGTACATTATGAAGAAAAGTTAAATATTATGTAATGTTAAATGTGTAAAACTTGAAAATAATTTGATTAGAACTATAAATAGAATCAATGAAACCACTTTCTAATATCCTCGCCATTTCAAATCCACTTCGTGCCACTACCAAATAAAATTTGGGACAAGGGCAGGAACACAATGTAGAAATGCACCAACACCACAAAAGATTACCCTGAATAGGGCAATGTTATTTACAAAAATCCTTTAATACAAAACAATTTTTATTCAAAGCAGGTTAAAAAATAAACAATATCAACATCTATTTGTTTTTAGGGTTTCCATATCTAAAAAGGCAAATAAGAATCCTTCTATCATCACTTGTCTGTCTGTCACAATCTTAATCTCGGATCGCGTGAAGGTATTGACTTGTTCGAATGAGATTGTAAAAAATCTAACTTCTAACTTTACCTAAAAATAAGATACCTCCGTTTATTCCGCACGAAAGCTGACATTTCTTCACCCTCAAGGGAGTCAAAACTCTAAGCTAGGGCACGACAGACGGAAGCATTTTTATAGGAAAATCAATCTTAACATTATTGAAATAAAGTGCATATTCGGTTGAACCCGACGAAAAGAACTTGCGCGTCTGCGAGCAGTCGCGGGAATGCCCGCGCGACCTTATTTCAATAATGTTAAAGTTGATTTTCGAGTGCCTTATAAAATACCTTTCTGCTTTGCCTGTACCTGTCTAGGCTGCGCCATAGAATCTTAACAGAATCTGACATTATATGTCTACAATTAGAATAAAAGAAATCCATTTGGATTGCCCTCTTTACGAAGAACGATGGATATCGGAGGTAGGAGGTGCAAGAATGGGATCCCTACTAATATTATAAATGCGTAAGGAAGTCTATCTGTCTGTTACGCTTTCACTTCTAAACCACTGAACTGATTTTAATAAAATTTGGTAACAGAGATAGAGTTGACTTTGAGAAAGAACATAGGATAGTTTTTATCCCGGACTTTTGAAGAATTCTTTTGGAAACGCGATATAACCGAAATCTACGCAGATGAAGCCGCGGGCGGGAGCTAGTTGCTTATAAAAGTTACTAAGTAAATTGATGTTCGGGTTTGCGAGGTAGTGCCCTCGGGATACGGGTGAAGTCGTGCGAATAGCTATAGATAAAAAGTCGAGCTATATCTGTACGGGTAACGAGAGGGACCCAGGAGAATAGGATAGTGGGATGAGACGGGGTTGTTCTATTTCCTGGTGCATCTGCGTCGCGCGGAAATTCTGCAGTAATATTGGTCACTTAAGTTTTTTCTTTGTACAATGATCATTTTAGTACATAGTTTTTTATAAGGATCATATCCTTTTCATTAATTTTCCTCAAAGAGTTAAATGGGGATGTAGCAATTACATCAACTTTTATTCAATCATGTTAAGTTTTTTAGGAAGCTTGTATCTCAGCTGCGTCCGTAGCAGCCGTAGCCCAACAAGGCTTCTAACTAACTTCACAATAAGGCTAGTAGCTTCACGATTATTTTTCCAAACTTCTGGTCAAAAACTTCGTTACGCATATTTCTCTAATGACGACCATTTTGTTTGTTGTTTGGTAGTGATAGCTCGCACCGCCTTTTCCTTGGCAAAACTCCAAAAAACTTCACCGATGGATAGTTTGAGATTTGTACTTTTACTTATATTGTATTTCTAGATGAGACCAAAGATCCGAAGTCAAAATCTCCTAAAAAGTCGCTGAAGAAGAAATTGCACGAAGAAGTCAAATTGGAGAATGATGTCAAGGAAGAACATGGGAAGTCTTCTGAGAAACCAGACAAAAAGGATGAAAAGGTGAGTTTTTTGTACATTAAAGCTTCTATACGTACCAAAACTACGATAATCGTGTTTGTTTAGTTCATGGATAGAAAAAATCTTAACCAGAATAGTAATAACAAACTTTTTAGGGTAGTATCTACTTTACAAAATATGTATTTTTGACGTTTTAAAATTCCTTGTTTTTGTTGTTTTAGAAAACCACTGAAAATAGCGATGAGAAGCAAGCCGAAAATACTCAACCTAAAAGTAAGTAAGATAAAAAAAAAACTTATTTAATTTTAAATTCTATTTAATTACTCTATTGCAATATAAGATCTAAAATACCACCAATACCTACGAATTAAACCTTTACCTTAAGTCCATAAGTAGTTTATCCTTATTTTTAATATTAATACTTAGTAATAAATAAATTTATTTTTTCTTTTCACATGGTATGACAAGAAACTGTGCTTTTTTTTCTTCACGCTGACTGTCATATCGACGTTTCTTCCAGTGGAAACCCCCCTAATGTACTCCTACGAGGTGACAAAAAACATAGAAATAGTTACCATCAACGAAGAAGAACGGCAGAAGGAGTACGAGGAAACCCTGAAGACTCGACAGCATATGCGGCACGTGTGCGAACACTGCGCCGTCGGCTTCGTGCTCAAGCATGCCTATGATGTGCATATGAAGGTCCACTCGCCTGTAAGTATTATAGACGTTAGTGCCAGGGTGCTAGGGTTTAGTTTAGATTGCGACAGTAGACTCGGCAGCATATGCGACACGTGTGCGAACACTGCGCCGTCGGCTTCGTGCTCAAGCATGCCTATGATGTGCATATGAAGGTGCACTCGCCTGTAAGTAGTCTATAACAGACCTTATTGTCAGGGTGATAGGGTTTAGATAGCAACTGTAGAAGACTCGACAGCATATGCGACACGTGTGCGAACACTGCGCCGTCGGCTTCGTGCTCAAGCATGCCTATGATGTGCATATGAAGGTGCACTCGCCTGTAAGTAGTCTATAACAGACCTTATTGTCAGGGTGATAGGGTTTAGATAGCAACTGTAGAAGACTCGACAGCATATGCGACACGTGTGCGAACACTGCGCCGTCGGCTTCGTGCTCAAGCATGCCTATGATGTGCATATGAAGGTGCACTCGCCTGTAAGTAGTCTAATATAGACCTTAGAGCTCTGTCTCATTAAGAAGCCATGGCGACGAGGTCTGGCTACTTTTGGGTCGCCAAGTCGAGTGGCCATGGCGTCTCGAAAGTCAATTGTTTACGTCGTCGCTGAAGAATGGCACGCTGACTGGCGACCACACTGGCGACTGAGTGAGCGAGGTGCACTTTACCGTGTATATTATAGTGGCAACCGTGGCAACGTCGCCAAGTTGCCAGAGTATCCAGAAGCCACGTAGAGAACTGTAGCTCGTGGCCACGCTTCCAATATGGCGACGTTGCCAAACCGTCGCCAAGTGAGTTAGGTATCATACATTTCAATATTAACTGTTTGTATACCTAGCCGGCGACGTCGCCATTGGCGTCCTAATGAGGCAGAGCTCTTATTGTCAGGGTGCTAGGGTTCAGTTTAGATTGCAACAGTAGATACAGCAGCATATGCGGCACGTGTGCGAACACTGCGCCGTCGGCTTCGTGCTCAAGCATGCCTATGATGTGCATATGAAGGTGCACTCGCCTGTAAGTAGTCTTATACCTAGACCTTATTGTCAGGGTGGTAGGGTTTATTTCAAACTAACTAGATCTAAGATAAAAAATGTACCCCAGAGGGGCCCAACAGGGCCAAGGCCCGCCGGGGCTGTGGGATTGTTCGAAAGAGTTACCGCGGCCCTGGTACAGTCAACTTCAGGTCAGTGGTAACAGTTTTATAGGAAAATCGTACTTATTACTATTGAGTTAAGGTGCAAGCGGAAACGTGGCGGACAGCTGCTGCGATACAAGGATGTGCTGAAGCGTCACATGAAAAGCTGTTCCATTGACCCGTCTCAGTGGGAGAATCTGGCATCCAACCGCAGAGACTGGAGAAGCCGCGTTAAAGCCAAAGTCTTTGACTTTGAAGGACGCCGACTTTCTGAGTTGGATGCCAAACGAGATGAGTTGAAAGCTCGACCACCTGTAGCTATCAACTACAACTTTGTGGCTGGTACCCTGACATGTCCGCAGTGTGCGCGGACTTTCACGCACAAAATTGGATACTCCAGCCACATAAGAGCACCCGCACGCCATTAGGGTCGAAGTGGTCGCCGTTGCCGAAATCGGCGTGGAAGATTATTATTATGACAGTTACCACTGATGTGCAGTCTACCGTACATAAAAGACCTATGACGGAACACGACGGTTTCTGGTCAGTAAGAGTCTGACACTCCCTCACCGCTGCTAACCCACAGCGGGAGGGGTCATTTGATGATATTTGCCATTGCTAAAAAAAGATCAAAAATGTAAAATTGGTGTACCTAATAAAGTATGTATTTATCTATCTATCTCCTTCCAGGCTTCAGGTGACCACGAATGCCTAATCTGCCACTCGCGTCTGAAAACAGCGGACATGTTATACCGTCACCGTCTACGTCACTACCGCCGGTACCGCTGTCTACTGTGCTGGACGCGGTTCAAGGACAAAGATACGGCCGCGTGCCATGTCATGAACGATCATACGGGGGAGACTTTTGAGTGCGATCATTGTGGACGGGGGTTTAAGTGAGTATCAGTTTATATTAGAAAAAAGTCACATGTTAATAGAAAAAAGCCGTCATTTTTTTAAAACCCACAATTTTGATATAATGTTACATCGCGTTTTACCTGGCTTTACCTAATCGACCGAAAATAGTAACTAATATGAATTGTTCTAAATTCCTATCTGGTAATTCGAAAATTGTAACTTATAAGATTTATATACCTCTGGTTTTCCCATAAAGGAGTCAATAGCATGAGCATGTTCAGACGTACAGATACAGGGTAAGATAGATGCATTCACTATTCTTCACTCTCATAGATGGGTCGGCAATCCGACACCACCGGAGAAAGATCAGACATTAGCGTGCTCTCCGATGCACTGGTGTATCAATTGGACCCCAAACTACTATGATTACCATGAGTACGACCATATAAACATGTAACTTTCCCAGACGTCCTCAATACCTGAAGCGGCACGTGGAACAGTACCACACGAAGCCGCACCGGCTTGTATGCGGCGTCTGCTTCCGAGTGTTCCACGAGCGAGGCTGGTACAGGTCTCATATCAGGTGAGGATCTAATGTGCTTAGTATGCATGTAGATGGATTTAGATGGACAGGAAGACCTAAGAAAAGATGGATAGATTGCCTGAAAGATGACATCAATAAGAAGGGAGTGAGTGTCAGTACGAGTGACAGCGAGGAATGGAAGCGGAAGACATATTGCGCTGACCCCAAATAAAATTGGGAACAAGGCAGGAAGAAGAAGAAGAACCAGGTGAAAATGTACATAATTACTGTAATTTTGTTTAGGTTTAAGTGCTTGTAGGTGTAGTACCTGCCAAAATTATATTAAAAAAAATATATATAAATGTTTAACATTACCATCACAAGGTTGCCATTAAAAAAGAAGGCTAACACCATAAAAAATAACTCTTAAAATACTTTTGATCAACTCTAGAACACACAATGAAGAAGTGCGAGCCAAAACAGTCAGACTGCCTGCTACCTGTGAGATCTGCTCCCGTGACTATAAGAACAAGGCCAGCTTGAAACGTCATTTGCTCACTCACGACGAAGACGTACACTGTGACATCTGTTACGAGAAGTGTAAGAATAGGATCACTTTAGGCAGACATTATTTGAAGGTGCATAATGAGAAGTATGTTGGGTAAGTGTTTTTGAAGTATTTTGCTGTTTCTTTTGGGAATTTTAGTTTTTCGAGAGCGTAAAGTCTGGTAATTTATATAAGCGGGTCAACCATACTTGTGTGTGGAAATGTTGTGGGGATAGACTTTATTAAAATATACCTACTCTGGTAATGCGGTGGATTTGTTTATAAATAATTGTTGGACGTGGAAGGTGGAGAAAGATTGGGTGTTAAGGCGAATTTTGAGATATTTACCGAAATGTCCTGTTCACTGTCAATAATGAAATTGAGATTTTTTTTCGAACTACTATCTATCCCACACATGGTAGTGGGGTCAACTTTCCTGACTTTTCTTCTCCACTTAACTCAATCTCCAACTTCGCTCTCAGACTCTTGGTGCTATTTGTCCTAGGTTTTCCATAGCATTCACATAATAATACTGTAATATGTGTTCCAGCACGGACGAGGAGACGTGTCCGCTGTGCTCGCGCGTGTGCGCGACGCGCGCGATGCTCAAGCGGCACGTGCAGCGCATGCACGAGGACAGGACCAAGAAGTTAGTGTACAATATTCTCTTATTTTCCTTTCACATTTAGGGTACAGAGAACAAAATCAAGCATATGACCTGCCTAGTGTTCGATAAATCATCAAATTATAAAATGTTAGTAAAAAAATTATTTTATTCCGCGAGAAAAATTACACAATTTTATATAGATGAAATTGTAATCGCGACATGATTTACGCATCGCAAATTGCAAAAAGTTCTTTCTTTACATATCACCTTTTTTGAGATAGGAAATCGTCAGATGACCCCTCCAGTTGTGGATGCAACGAGAGGGAGTGCTAATCATAAGAATACACTTTTTTCTTCTTGTACCCTTTGTTAACCAGTACTACGGCAATGGTTTCTAAATATTTCGCAGTCATAAGTAAAGTTTCGTGTGACGATTATCATATTTTGACACACTTTTTGTTGATTAAGTCTGCCCATGTTCACCGCAATTTTTTTCACACAATTTTAGAACAGTCAGTTTACCTAACTACTACTCCACACTTGTTAGATACCAATGCGACTACTGCCAGCGTCTATACCTAACCAAAGGCGAGGTCCGGTCCCACATAACCTGGTCACACATGCCCGGGTCCCGCGGGCATACGTGCGCGTGTGGCCGGGTGTTCCGCACCCCCTCGCTGCTCCGCGACCATACGGCGAGGTTCCACGCGGCTGAACCGCCTCCCAGGGTGCATCAGTGTGATGTCTGTGAGAAGGCTTTTGCGGTAAGTTTTGTAATATTATTTTATTGTTAAGTTTTTATATAACTGTTTTTGACGACCTCGATGGCGCAATGGTCACCAAGCCGGACTGCCGAATCTGAGGTCCCAGGTTCGATTCCCGGTTCGGTCGACATTTATGTGATGAGCATGCTTGTTGGCCGTGGTCTGGGTGTTACAATATATGTATTTATCAATATGTATATATGAGTTTATCAGTTGTGTTAGCATCCATAACACAAGTTAATTAATAACTTACCTTGGGGCTAACCGACCGTGAGTGAAAAAAAAGGTGTCCCGACATTTATTTATAAAAAATTAGGTCACTCAAACGGTAAGTCCTTCATAGTGTATTAAATAAATAATCATCATCCTCCTCATCCCAATTTTATTTGTGGTCGGCGCATGTTTTCTTCTTTCATACTCTTCTGTCTGCCGTCATTTCACAAGTAACATTCCTTCTAGCCATGTCGACTTTCACACAGTCCATCTATCGTTCCTTGGGTCGTCCGGGACGACCAAAAGAACGATGGAAGGGGACGACTCGTCCCCTTCCGCTATATTCATCCACATTCCTCATAGCTCATCATCATCCTCCTCATTCCTCCGGATCGGAAATGACCATACCGTATTTGTGGCCGTATATGCTTTATATACTCTTCCCATTTTTTATGATAATACAAATATATATATATATATTTTTTAATAAAAATAATCTGTATACTTACCTACCCATTTTTCAATTCAATTCTTGATGATGATTGTCTAAATATTATAATTACTTAATTTAAAAGGTTTTATTTGAAAAAGAAAGCAGTTATCTAATATCGTCATTAAATGGATGGACTTCGCAATAGCTTTCCATCGAATACCAAGACCATTGAGATTTGTTAATATTCCTTGATTTTGGTACTCGAAGGCTTGCTTTTGCGGTAGCAAACGCTTTATTTTTCCATAGGCTTCTCTAGGTAAGTTGTAGCAAATAAAATAATTATTATCATGTGCACATACTGGATCTAAAACCCTTTACCTCCATATTAATTATTTGCCATGTAAAGTACATTTTTGTCTAATTTAAACTCGCTCTTTTCTATACAGTAATAGAGAACCTGAAATTCTAATCTTTCACAGAACAAGCAAGTTCTAAACCGCCACAAGAAGAGTCATTCAAACGAGATGTATCCTTGCAACGAATGTGGATTACTCTTCAAAACTCAGCCTTACGTGAAAGTGCATTACCAGCTAAAACATCTCAACATGACTCGAGCGGAAATCAACGCCCAAAGGAAAGCGAACAGAAACAAACCTATTCACACTAACATACATAAGACCACGAATTGGGAACCGCCCATTTCGAAAAAGAAGAGTACAACTGCAATTGAGAAGGCAGAAGACCCTCTTTTGGTAAAAGAGAGTGAGATTCAGATCAAAGTTGAGAGGGAAGATGACCTTCAAGTCCCAACCTTTCAGACTTTTGTTGATATTTCTCGGAATAGCGATTGAGCCAAAGCTTGTAGTAGATAATTTTTAAAAGAGTAGATTTGTCTGATAGAATGTTGCAGGTCAACGCTTGAAGAAACCCAGTGCATAAATTACAGATTTCTTCAAACTTAATTTAGTTTGTCATCAAAATAAGGATGAAAACTATCAGCCAACCTTACCTTCAAATCTCCTTGAAACTAACTGCCCTGGGGCCCGATTCTACTAAGTTAATAATGTCAAAATCGAATAGAAATCGAATCGCAATATGATCGTAATAGCAGTTTTAACCATATCGGGCATTCTGCTACTAATAAAAGACCAATCGTATTCGATTGACATTTGATTGGTTTGCGATTGGTCTGCTATTTTGGTGATTTTGGTCTATACGGTAGTTTGCTCTACAATCATATTGCAATAGTTAATCATTTGCAGACAAAATGATTCATTATTGAAAGACAGAAAAGGATATAAATCGTTTATTTCAAAGAAAAAATAGCCGAATGCCACATACGTTTCAATCGTAATCGAGTCGGGATTGGATCGCAGTCGAACGTGAATCGTATGTTGCTTGTAAAATTAGGAGAATCGTGCCCCTGTTGTGTGACTGTCGTGCACGAGGTCGCGGGTTCGATCCTTGGGTCTTGCCTAAATCGCTTTGTGGGTCTTAGAAACTTTCACAAAGTCCAGGGTCTGAAAGTTGACGGTGTTACACCCCCGTGCCTTGGAGGGCACGTGACGCCGGCGTCCCCGAATGCTACTCAGTAGCAGTCGTTGTTACATACCCACGTCAGAGGCCGTCAGGCGGGTTTGAGTAAACTCGGACTCTGGGGCTTGTTAAGGTATTAAACCTACATGTCACTCGATAATAAAACCGTAAAACTAAATAGTCAAAAGCATTTAACTAGCTAGTTTTCAACGTAACCTATTATAAAATTACCCTCCGCACGAAACCCATCAAATCCATACTTTATGTTGTACATCCATAGATTATAATTATTCCCTCTGAAACCAAGATCAGAATTTGTTATTATATTTTTGTTATGTTGTACAATCAATTTTTTTATTATTAAATAGAAGCATGGTGGTTAAAACCATCTTCTGTTTATAAGAAGCTACGTAAGCCGATTAAATAGCCAGAAACTCTCCAGGGTAGAATTTAGAAGCTTTATAGTTATAGCAAATTTTTAAACTTAGGTATACTCCATTTGGCTAGACACTTAAAAAAAGGTAAGTAATCAATCTTGATACTTTTTTACACAAATACATATTAAACAAATGAACTACTAATTAAAATAATGAGTCAATTTAATAAGTAATCGTCAATGTATTTACACTGTTTTAAGCCGCATTTATTTTTAAACTATATTTTGAAAATATCAAGTATCAAGGTTGTTTATCTTTAGTGCCTACTTAAACGGAGTATTGATATCTTCAGCAAGAGGTTAAAATGACCTTGTTAATATAATACAGCAATCTAGGAAGATAATTTAATAAGTAGGTATAAGTTTATTGAAATGAAATATAAATAAAATACAGATTAATTTCTGTTTGTTTATACACCTGAGCAGTGATACGAATATTTATAATAATATTTTGTAATTAGATAATGGCTGTCTGGATAAGATTGTAATTAAGTGACTTGCTGAATCAGATTGCCACATATGTTAGGTAGTTATGTGCAATACGACAATTTCAACTGTATCACACATAGATCAACTATTATACTACAATTTCAACTGTATTACGACAATTTCAACTGTATCACGACAATTTTAACTGTTATACTACAATTTTATCTGTAATACGACAATTTTAACTGTATCGCGACAATTTTAACTGTATTACGTCAATTTTAACTGTATCACGACAATTTCAACTGTATTACGATAATTTCATCTGTTATAGGTACGACAACTTCAACTCATATACAACAAACTGATCAAGTGATGATTTTTCATAGTTCTGGCAATTTTATATAATTCATCATACTCCGAGCCTTTTTCCCAACTATGTTGGGGTCGGCTTCCAGTCTAACCGGATGTAGCAGAGTACCAGTGCTTTACAAGGGGCGATTTTAGCGAATTTTATATAAATGTAGGTCATTTAAAAAAATATCCAGACAGCCTGGCTTTAGATAACATAGTGTTCCTATTACGAGTATTAAGTAGCTTCTAGTAATTTATTTGTACTAATTGTTTATATGTTCGTAAAGTTAAGTGATCTCTCACATGGATTCTAGTTGTAATTCTTGTTTTCAATAAAATAAGGCATGATTTCTGATTGTTTGTTGGAGTTTTATTTGTTTTTCTTAAGCTATTTAACAGTAAAATATTTTTTTCAAATTGGACCCGAGTTCCTCGGATACCAACAAATAGGTAAACGAACTCTTCAGTTTTATAATATTAAGTATACGTAAATAAAAAATGGTAAATTATATTTATTCACATTGTTTATTTAGACCAACTTCTTAGATGATAATTTAATTCATAACAACTTATTCTATAACACAGTCTAAATAAGGCACACCTGACATTTCACAACAAAATAGATAATTTATCTAATCGTTATCGTAACAAAATAGTCAATCACTTGATCAATCCCATTCACACTTATGATAACAGAGATAATGATGAGTTTAAAAATAATATCGATAGGAACCAACTATTTTTTAATTCATAGACTTAAATCAAACATGGTACATTTTTGTTTAAATTTTCTCATAATTTTTGTAAAGGATAAAAAACCAAACTTTATCTTTTACCAAAATCCAGAGACAAAGATTTGAAAAGACTTTTTCATCCCACCATCTCGGAAAGAGTAGTTTTACCCTTTGATATCTGAGCGCAAAAGCCGTTTTTATCCTCTAGAGCGGCAAAGTGATTTGAATTTAGAACATCGAGTGCAATACTCCATTTGTGACAATCTTGATAAGACTTCAAACTAAAATACATATTAAACAACATATTATTCAATTAATTAAGTATTATTTATTATTGTTTTTACACAGATTTTTAACGTTGTTTCATTTTTAAAGTGAGTTTTCAAATATATGAACTTTAATAGGTAAGTACATCTTTTTAATTTGATACTCGTATGTGCGCGCCATATTGTTTTTTTGCATTTAGTAATTTCCTCGATGAGGTGGGATGAAAAGTTACGTGTTGCACTCGAGTGCAAAGATTTTTCACCTTGTGCTCTTTTGATTCCCTCGCTATCGCTCAGGATTCTAATTATTGAAACACTCGCTACGCTCGTGTTTCAATTTTAGAATCCTTCGCTTGCTCGGTCATCAAAATTGAGCACGCGGTTAAAAAGCAACTTTGCACTCTTGTATAACAAATAACTATTATCCCCCTTCATGCTAGAGTGGTGCTATTTTTTTTATCAAAACTAGATGACAACATTTAATTATTTTAGGTAATTATAATTAATAACCAGGGCTCTTAGAAATAACACTACTATCCCACTGGACAATATCCTTGTCGTGCCACAAATATTTGCCTCTTACGGAATCAGGGGCATCTAAGGCGAGGTAAAGTGGAGCCGCCGCGCCTTCATCGATCGTCAGAGGTCCTTGGTGAGATGTCATGTCTGTGTCTACGTAGCCTGGGTGCACGGAGTTCACCTTTATGTCTGTGGAAGATGGGTAAGAAAGATAAATAAGTAAACGTACATATTTAAGCACGTGGGGTAATACATGTATGAGGCTGTAAATAAGGAAGTATATAGGGGAGTGAGTACAGAAGGGCGTCCATAGAAGTAAATATCTACATATGGGAGGGACAAAGTAAATGAGAGTACATAAATAAATACATATATGCATAGAGGTGGGTGTACATAAGCTATTAAAATTAAGCTTGTTTAATTAGTAACTAATTAGCTGCAGACGCGTCCCGTGGAAACGTCCTAATTACCGAATCTTGGACGAAATATAGCCAATGAAAGAATTTTTTAAATCGATTCGGAACCTATAAACCAAACAACAGCCAACCAAAAATATCTTTTAAATATTATAAATATACTCTTAGTAGTATTAAACTTACCTCTATCATTAACCAGTCTCTGCTGAATATTCGTCAGAGCACTCACACCAACTTTAGAAACGACATACGAGGACTTGCCCCACTCCTCAGCATAAGACCCTCGCTTCACAGCATCTATGTAGTCCTGCATCAACTTGGACAGTTCTGGTATCGTCAACTTTTCATCAGAAAGTCGGTCTTTAAGCGCTTGGCTCGGAATCCTGGACAAATGTCCCGCAGAACTAGAAACATTGACCACTCTAGCGCCATTTTTTAGTATCGGGAATAGAATCTCGCATGTTGATACCAAACTGAAGTAATTTACAAACAGGGTTTGTTCAGCTTGGACTGATTGCGGTTCAGTAGCGGCTGCTTTAAAAGCTATAGCAGCATTATTTACCAAAACATCAATTCCGCCATATTTTTCCTTGATATAGTCTCTAAATACTTCCACACTTTTCTTGTCTGTGATATCCAGTTGGTGGAACTTAGGTTTTAAGCCTTCTTTCTCAAGGTCGGCTACAGCTTTTTTCCCGCGCTCAATGTCTCGGGAAGTCAAGTAGACCACGCCATCAAAACGCTTGCATAATCCACGAACGATTGCAAATCCTATGCCTTTATTAGCACCGGTAACTATGGCAACCTTTGAAGACATTTTTCTGTTGTTAAATTGTTGAATTTGACTAGGATTTGAATACACAACCTGCTAAGTCAACGGACATTTAAATACTGAGCTACATACCACTTCATTCAGTATTTATAAGGAGCTGGCCGGTCATAATGATATCGCAGTTAATCTTGAAAATAAGCAAGTCATTGTACGATCGATCGAAGTTTTGTTTTGTAGAATATAGTCGTTACGTTAGTCACTAACTCAGTAATAATTCTATTTTAGTTGCCGTGACTCATTCACAAGGACGTTTTTCTAATACTTTGGGTTTTTCTCTAAAAGTTTTTAGTAAACTGTATTATTCACTTAATATGAGAAGTAAAAGTTAAACTTGAAACGAATACCTACAGATACATATTAGTATTACTTAAGACAAAAGGTGGGTACTCGTAAATAAAATAAACAAACTAGTACGATCAATATTACAGTTTTGTGGGTAGATAAGGAAATCGGAGTACCTACATGGCGTATCGAATGTTTTTTTAAAAGTTGTTTAGGTACAGAAACTAAGTTTTTAGGTAGGTACGAGTACTACTTTGATTCGAAAAATTTCAGTGTTAGTAGTTATTAATAAATACTTACTATTTAGGTAACTACCTACCACTTACATCAGATCTAATTTTGGCACCATAGAGGTGCTAATTGTTCATGAGATTACTTCATCTATCTTATTGCTTGATCTATCTGTTCCATGTAAATGGAATAGATAGATCAAGCAATAGGCAAACACGTTTTCTGGTTGAAGGGGCAAAGAAAACCCGTAAGACCATTTCTGTTTTAAGGTTGCAGTTCATATTTTTATACAAAAATGTTTTTAAGAAACGGTGTAATTTTCTAAATGTTGCACAATAAAGTGTAACCAAAAATAATATTACGCTGTGATTACACCATATTTGCAATTGTTATGTAAATATTGGGTAGGGGTCTGAAAGATGAGTATGCAAGAGATATCTTTTATCAATTGAATGATAAATGTTTATATTGTTATGTAAGTAGGTGTTTCGGAGGGCACGATAAACTGTAGGTCCCGGTTTTCATTTGAACATCTGTAGCAGTCCTTACGGGTAGTTAGACGCTAGTAATTGTCAACCAGTTTAACCAAGGGTTGGCCGGGCGGGTAACTGGGTTAAGTAGATCAGATAGGCAGTTGTTCCTTTTAAAACTCAATGGCATCCGGTTAGACTGGAAGTCGACCTCAACATAGAAAAAGAAAAGGCGGAATATGAATTTGACTATTATTTAGTCAGGGAAACTAGTATCCTATACATACCTATACCTACTCCCCTACAGACTTTGGCCTATTACATGATTTTTTCGATTAGTATGATGCAATGTGTTATGTTTTTGTGCAGGTGTCTAATCTTGCCACTATAATCGTGGGTATTTCGTAAATTCATAATATACTTAATACTCCACTGAAGTAGGCACTCTTTGATAGGACTTTTTTTATACCAACAAATACATATTAAACTAATAAACTACTGCTTAAACGTTTATTGTATTAACATTGATTTTAGCCGCATTTTATTTTTAAACTGACTTTAAATAAAAATGATTGTAATTTTCAAGATTTAAGCGCGTGCTCAATTGGAGTATTGAGTAAATAATTCCTATCAAAACAGAAAAAAAAATCAATGGTGCAGAATGGAAAGAGAGTGAGTTGATAAGAGTGAGATCAGTCATATCTCGATCTCGATATAGAAGCGATTGTTGAGGCGTTAAAAACTCATATTCGAATTAGGACAAACTCTTGTATTTTGAGGGATATCGAATAAAACATGCCAATAAAATGTGTATATCAATTTATTAGGTCTTTTAAGTCAAAGGCACTTATAACTTAAATTATTTAAAGTTTCTTATGTTCACTGGTCATCTTGTAATACCAAGATTATTATGTCAAAAAAATTAAGTAAACATACATTCTTAAAACGTTAATATAAACTATCCAATCAGTTGTTTTTTTTTATAAATAAAATATTTGCTATGTAGTCTTATAATTAATCTATGATTACATTTTAAAAGTTAATTCTTTAATTATAAATTCTGATACACTAGCAACACTTGAGTGTGTACCATACATTTTTTGTAACGGCAACATTACAAAGTTTATTTTATAAAATTATTTTTGACACATAATTATGTAACTCTATTTAAAATATTAATTTAACTACAACCAAGAAGGTATAGAAATAACTAGACACCAAAGTGAAAAAAAACCTACACAGACAAACTGCTTGATAAAAAACGTATACAGTGTTAAATATTACAAAGTTAAACAGACCTTAGACACTTGTTTTAGAAAATGAGGCGAATGTTACAAAAATATTATTTATACAAATTAGCCGCTTTTCAGTACAAATAGCTGTTGTTGATCTAGTTTTATCATATCATAACATGTTAAGTATTTGAATATTATGTTTTGAGACTCCCAACAATTTTTACATAGTTTGGTCTCCAGTTATATCTACAAGCTTCTTGAATTACAACTAATATTTAGTTGGAAGGAATGATCGCTTGCACAAGCAGAGCACCGTTAACACTTATCTTACATACTGGCTTATAATAGTCGCCATTTCACTATTTCCCAAAAATACCAGTCCCTTATTATTTTGAAGTACATGGGTTTTTCAGAAATGGTGAAACAGGAACATAGAATTCTATGATGAATATAAAGCTATTGTGAAATAGGCCACTATTTTAAAACCACATTCGTACGCAACTGCATTCGCAGTTTTCAACAATAGATATAATCATTCATAATTAGGGCTTTCTTATAAGTATAGCGAACACCTCGGACACAATCAGATTTCCCTAAAAAAATTACCTAGTCAAGAAAAAACCATACAATTCAATAAAAAAACTGGGTTAAAAATCGCCTTTGGGCCTGTCAATTTTTATCTTGTCACTGTTAACTAATACTACGAAGAAAATTTTCAAAATTTCTTGATCAGAAGCCTATTCACATCACTCTCCCTAACCTAGCGCTCAGCATTCAACAGATAAGGTATGACGTCATCGATGCTGACGTCGCCCACGAAGCCCACAAAGAACACGTCTTCCAGGAAGGGCCCGGAGAAGCTCCTGAGCACCGGCAGCTGCAGCAGCAGCGTCGACAGACGATCCTCGTCGGGCTGACAGGTGGCTCGGAGGGAACGGAGGACCTTGATTTGATAGTCTTGAAGTTTGCGGGTTAGGAAGTCTGGTACGCCGTCTGTGGGAAGAATTAAAATTATATTCAGGTCTAGTTGAAGTGATTAGTACAGTTGTGGCGAAACATGATGACGTTCCGCAAATAATTTCTGAGCAAAAGTGCTTTCTGCTCAGCGTATCGAGCGTCGCTCCGAGTCATAAAGTTAGTTCAATTCACATTTTGATATTTTTTTAGCGGTGCCTTCCTATAATCTATTTATCCATTGTTTTGCGATACGACCTTGTTAGACACAATTTTTAAGGAGCAAAACACAAAATTAAATCTCTAATCGCACAACAATGGATAGACAGTTTATGTATTTGGTGGAATTGCAAACCAAACCATAGATAGTTGGTCTATTCTAAAAAAATAACGGAAAAAGCTGTAATTGGTTTACATTGTTTATTTAGACCTCCATTATTTAATCAAAAAAGCAGATTGGACTATTCTCTTCTTTAAACACTACATTGGTGACCTATAGAAGTCACATTTATATCAGCAGCCTACGCGTCTACTCACCAGGCGAGAACAGACACAGCGCCCTAAGATGAGCATGCTCCCTCTGTTGCACACGAAGTTGTTCCATGTTGCTGATGAACTGCTGCAGCCGCGTCAGACTGCTGCTCACTTCAGCTATCCGCTCGTCTGAGTAGTCTGATGGTGTGATCTGTAAATAAAGTTAATATTAGACAAGGTGAAGTGTGTAGAAATTACTGGTGCATTACTGCTGATGTAGTGTCTATGATCGAAAATAGACGAGATACAAAAAATATTTTCAAGGACTGCTGATGATTTTAATGGCAAAGATATTTACCTATCATGAAACAAACAAAACAAAATAACACATACATGAAATGTATGATGTCGCCCTTTCACTTAAAACAACTAAATTGATTCTTGATGAAACTTAGATCTTGGTTTGGGTACTCTCTCCAACAGCCATTTTGTAAACAAAGTTACGACATCAGATGTATTATGCTTTGTATGAAACCGAAGAAGATTGTGATGTGTAACAAACCTGGTTTCCTTAAAAACTTTACCATTTCTCTAACCAATCGCTGAAGGAGTCTACTGGAAAGAAAATATTATATTATATGTATAACCTAACATTCCTTACCTCAGGCACAGCCATATCATGCGATCTATCCACGCAGTCGCTGCTAGCTCTGTCCCGCAGCACTTGCTGAAGGTGGCTGACCATCTGTGGCAGCAGCGAGTTCAGCGACAGCTGCTGGCTGAACATCGACAGCGACAGCACGAACAGCTCCGGCCAGCACTTCTTTAGAAGTGTCACTTGGATCTCGAAACTGTGGGGGAGAGAAAATTGTTTCAAAATGAGATGTTTCAAATCTGGCCCACTATATGTACTTCGAAAGATTCAGAAAAATACATGGAATTCGGGTAAAATACAGGTAAATATCTAAAATGCATATTTTTTCTTGTAATAATTTGTTATTTATTGTAATAAGTCGATATGAAACTTTCGACTGCGATAAACTGTAATCCGTATAGTTTGATAATCTGTGGTAGCTTTTGTCAATAGGACATCGGTGGTAGAACTCCCCGCGCATACCTTAACGCCATGATGGTTTTTTATTATGTTTTACATCCAAACAGCCAAATTAAATTAATTGGATCATGAAACAGTTTTAATTTTTTTTCCTCATTTTTGGTATGGACCAAGCGTGAGCAGAAGCTCCTACATTTTAATACATCTACTTTTCGTCAAATACCAATGTCAGATTTGGTAAAGTCTTATTCAAATTGAAATATTTTATTTCGGATTTCTCCATATGTTATGAATACTTATACTTACGGCAAGGCATGCGCAGCTGGCACAGCTCGCAGCCAGCGTGCGGCCGCGGCCAGAAGTCGGGCTCCAGCTTCGCACACCGCGTGTAAGCGCAGGTGCGCGGGCGCAGCGCCCGGGAGGGACACGCACAGCTGCACTGACTCGGGGGTGCTTAGTATACCGCCGCCGCCTTCCGCTGTGTAAGGTAAAATTACGTCAAGATATTGCCTAATTTTAAGTTTTAAACAACCTAGTATTCAACCCTGTGGAACACCAAAAATACTATCACAGATTGCCTTAATAATTATTTCGTAATATTTTTAATCACTCCACACAAAAAAGTGCATATCTACTGTTATAAGCACCTACAAGTTCCCAAACTACCTACAAATTCATAGCTGCGTTAGAAAATTAACGTAAAAAGTTCGACTTATTCAATATAATATTTATATATCTTCTCTTATTTAATCACCAAGAAGAATCGTGAACTAAAATTATTTTAGCTAAATCAAAATATTAAAATTAAATATTAGAATTATTTATCCTTTGTCGACAGATGGCAGTAGCAGATAATAGATATTAATATTACAAATTGTAACAATAGTTACTTACGTTCAGTCTGTTGTGTTTCGGCAGCGGCGTGTAAGGCAGCTAGCGGCACTTCTGGCTGTGTCGTGCCGTAAGCCGACTGAAGATACTCATTTATTGCACCTGGACAAAAATATTATATTATTCATCAGTTCGATTTTGATTTTTTGAGTAGATATATAAATGTTTTTTTACAATATTTAAGTGTAAGATGCAAAAAATTAAACTAGTTAATAAGCTTAAAGGACAAAAAAAAATGAATTGAATTACTGTATTTTCACAAAGCATTTTACTTGTAAATAACAAAATAATACGGCTATAACATAATCAGATATATATATACGTAAAAAAGTGAATTTTCTGAAAATCGGTGGGGAGGTAGCTACGACGGACATAAGGTACTTTTTATCCCAATCCAATACAGAAACTCATCCACAAGCTGAAATCTAGTTGACTTTTATGAGCTACTCACCAAACTGTCCCATTTTGAAGAGATTCTTGGCAAGTTGTGTTTGCAACATCAACTGTTGTCTGCGAGCGCCTTCTATGTCCCCAGCGTTACCCGGAGTTAAGTATGGTGATACTGTAACAAATATCTTGTTTTAAATACCTTTCTCCATAACATTTATATGGTGAACGCACACATGTCATGGGCAAATTCTGTCAAATGTCCTATCTGGGATTTTTCCAGATTCAGACGATTCGACTAATTTCCCAAGTGCAAGTGTGTGTAAGGTTCCATATGATTTCTTTCATATCATTCTAAAATTCTTTCGCCGTGGTTGATTATGTGTGGGTTTAAATAGGGTTCGGATCGGTTAGTTCAAAGAGAAAGCTGTATATGCGGACAAATAGATGCGAAACAGTCACAATTAGAACCCATAGTTTTTCACCTTTGTGTTGATAAAGAGATTATTCTTCGAGATATGAAATTTTGAACTATCTATACTAATATTATAAAGCTGAAGAGTTTGTTTGTTTGTTTGAACGCGCTAATCTCAGGAACTACTGGTCCGATTTGAACAATTCTTTCGGTGTTAGATAGCCCATTTATCGAGGCTATAGGCTACTTACTTATCCGGGTTCGTGCAGAGGTTCCCACGGGATGCGGGTGAAACCGCTGGCAGAAGCTAGTGTTTAGATAAGTGTCTATCTTTTTCGTGTTAAGGAATAAGCGAAGAATTCTACTAATTCACCAACATCATAAACGTGCGATTTCGTGATACAACTGTTTGCTAGGTAGTTGTTTGAAGAAAAAAACACATTTACAATATCGGTAAATTTGGGCCAAGGGCCACTACTATCAAACAGTTGTCTAAAGTATAACTTACCCGGGTTCCCCTTATTGAAAGCGACGGCGGCGGCGAGCGCGAAATTGATGGCGGGCGCCGGCGACACCGCGCCGTACGCCTCGTGAGGCTCCTCCTTAGGATTTATCTGAGAATATACGTCCTGTTTACTTTGAGTATAGTATTCGTTTCATAGTAGGTTGTAGACTAGGGTATTGTAAATGGATTATTTATTATTATAATAAACCCTGTAATTAAAACTGATAAAAAAATGCGAATCACAAAATGAACCCTGGAGTGTGTGATATTGTGTCCTTCTTTTTGCGGACATTCCCCAAAAATAAATATTAGGCTGACTCGCTAAATTAATTGAATATATCAGAAAGTGGGGAAAAAGATGAGTGTCAGAGAGAAAGATTTAAGAGCTATGTAGCACAAAAAAAAAATCTGCATAACATTTAGCAGCAGTATAATATGGTAAAAAAAAGACTAACAATTTTATCATGTTTAAGAAATATGCGAGTTTATCAAAACTCTTATAATGCCTACCTCATATCTCATATGCAAAATTTAAATTATTTACTTTATTTTTTAAATAAATTCATCTTACCTGCCCCGCCTGAGCCTGACCAGCCAACCCCAAGAACTTGGAGTAAGCGGCCTGTCTATCATGCAGACCTTCCCTCTGCTCGCCCTTAGACTTGTCCACGATGGGCTTGCGTTCATGCTGGACCGCTGTCGCATACAGTGCAAGAATTATTGCTCATCAGAATTAACTTTATACACTCATATACATTTTAAGTGTCATATTTTACAACATTTCTTGTTAGATGCTAGGTAAACGTTTTTTTAGGCAGGTGTTTAAATTATATTTTTTGTGGAGGACTAGGTAATATTTACAAATTGGTGAAGCTATATTTATATTGTAAAGCTGAAGAGTTTACTTGGGTGTGCAAATCTCACTACCTATAGATCCGATTTGAAAATTGATTCCAGTGTCAGGATAGCACATTTATTCTGGTGCGTGAAGAAGTTTTCACGGAATCTGATGAAATCACTGGCGGAAACTTTGAAATATTATAAAAGATTAAATTCCTTGTATCCTACATAATTTGTGCCGTAAAAGGAACACAACTGACGACTAAAGTATTCATAAATTTTGTGAAAATGCGAATAAAATGCGTTCAAGTTTCACTACCCTACATTTTCGTGAAGTAAGTATTTTTGCCTCCTAATTTCTCGAGTCTTTACTACGATACGTTTTCGTGTAATAAGCTTTTCATTTATCTTCTTACCCAAGTCTAACCATACTCTAAAACTATCCTACTTCAATACAAAAGTTTAAAACACTCACAGTCGCTCCTCATGCCGCAAGCCAAACACTTCTGCAGACGGCAATACTGGCATCTGTTCCGATGATGCTTGGTGACTTCGCAGTTCATGCTGCCTCGGCACTGGTAGCCCAACTTCTTGCGGATTGAACGCTTGAAGAATCCTTTGCAGCCTGGAATGAGGAAGTTTTAGTTTAGTGATGAAATTAGGTACTTTCCTGTAGTTCTTTTGAGTAGCCACTTAACTAAACGTGACTAGCTTGAAGTTTCTAAATAGCTTTTATAAACCTATTTGAACTAGAACATTTTGATTTTGCAATGTTAGTTTATTGCGTCACTTCTTCCCAGTAAAAAGTGCCTTTTATAAATTTTGATATTCAAGTGCTGCTTTACAATCAACTTTCAATAGTTTTTAAGTTTTAGCAAAAATTCATGATATGATGTTTCATTTAAAAGCTAAATTCAAAAATAAACTGCAGCCAAAATCAGTACAAAGACATGAATGACTATTACCTAATCAATTGTATCATCATTTGTATATGTATTGTATCAAGATAATGCCTACTCACAGAGTTACTATCTTGGATAAATATATTTTGTGACAATAGTCTTACTTAATCTAAAGGTTTTGGGTTGCCCAAGTAACTGGGTTGAGGAGATCAGATAGGCAGTCGCTCCTTGTAAAACACTGGTACTCAGCTACATCTGGTAAGACTGGAAGCCAACCCTAACATAGTTGGGAAAAGACTAGGCAGATAATGATTTGTGTGTCAAGATAATGCCTACTCAAAGGAAATATCTATCTTGTATTTAATAAATATTTGACTGTGAAATTATTATTTCTTATGCAGTGCTTAAATGACTTACCTTCACAGCTAATAGCTCCATAATGTCTTCCAGAAGCCCTGTCTCCGCACACAATGCAGAGCTCCAGGCCGCCCACCTCGCTGTTGCCACTGAACTTCATCTCCATCTGGTCTTGACCTTCCATTGTCACTGGAGACATGAGAATATAATGTTAGTGCACATTTTTAAGAAGGATTAACGTAGGAGTATGTGTGTCTGGGAGCTTGTGGTTCGTCTTCTTCTTTTTGTCTATGGCTCCTCTGTTAGTATCAAGGTAGGAAATGACACTGATCGCTTTTTTTATATTTTTTTTAGATCAATAATTATCTAGTGACTACAGAGATTGTGTTTGTGGCTATGTTTCAGTTGTACTAGCTAATAATCATATGGATGAATTATGGCCCGTTTTCACAGACTACATACACATCCATTATTATGAAAGCAACTGTTTACTTTGGAAATTGAATGTGAGTTTATAGTAAACAGTAGTTTTGAAGAAAACCGATGTTTATGTTATTGTTGAAGTTTGGAAATCAGTGAAGACGATTATGACAAGATAGGGTCATTTCGCCTGTTCGCGTCCATCGCCCAGTTCGCGTCCATTTTGCCGATCTCCTTTTAAAAAACTTCGAAAACAAGATAATTAACACACCAATCAAACGAAAGATCATTACCGCTAATACGTTAATGTATAAGAGGCACGCACAGATAGACAAAAGTTCTGTGCGTCCAACCAATCCTTTTAGAAAAAATAATTAGTCTAGGCTCTTCAACAAGAAAGCACAAACACGCTGAATTTTAGATAAAAATTAGTGTGCAGCGGCGTGTTTGATGGTAAGTTTTATATTGTTTTATGTGAATTATAGTATAGATAGCTATTTCTACATTTTAATGATGAATAAAGGTATAATGTTTTTATGAATTTGGTAATGTTTTTTTATATTAAACGAATAAAATAAGGTGGACGCGAATTACTACATCGAATTTTACAAAACTTCCACTTTGCGTCCACAATGGACGCGAACTAAAACTATCCTCTATAATAATAAACCAAATTGCGTCCACTGTTTTCGTTAAATACTTGCTTATAAAAATAATTAAAACATAGGTACTGTTTAATATATTAAGATTAAACAGTACATTTTTTTACTATTTTAAATTAAAAATCAACATTATCATAATTTAAAATTCACTTTAAAAAATAAAAATAATTCTTCTCAACATTGGTTTAAGTAACTTAAAATTAGGCAATTAATTTTGCAACTTGAAAAATAAACAGTAATCAGTTCTATTAATTTTACCCTAAAATCACAGGGAAAGACCCGCGTTGATTATAGTAAGTTTTTGGCCAATATAACAATTTTGTATAAACATACAACTAAAAGAATTGTTGAGTCAATAAATTATCAGACAAGGTAGCATATTCTTTGCATATTTTTTTTATCGATTTATTCTTCTCTCGAATATCATTTAATGCTTTCTTTAAATCTTCTTCTGTGTATGTTGTCTTTTCCTTCTTTTTTCCTGTATCCGAAGAACTTATCTTAAATGAAATTACTTAATATATTCAGATTAAACAGTACATTTTTTTATTAAGATATATACGTGGTTATAATTAAATCATAATTAAATATTTAAATTATATATATAATTAAATTACATTTAAATTATAACCACATATATATCTTAATAAAACAATTTACTGTTTAATCTTATTTTAAGTTACTTAAACCAATGTTGAGAAGAATTATTTTTATTTTTTAAAGTGAATTTTAAATGATGATAATGTTGATTTTTAATAATTAAGTTTATTGTTAAATAAAGAAATTGGTCAAATACAATCTTTCTTTATTAATTCTTAAAAATTTCACCCCTATATTCCTTTTCTAAGCTACTGGACGCGAACTGGACCATGGGTGGACGCGATTTGGATTTTGTGGACGCAAACTGGGTAAAACGCCTAATTCTGAGGTTTACCTATTTAAATAGAAAACGAAAGATATTTCTAATACAACTGAAAGTTAATCTTAAAATAGAGTATATAATGAATACATTACACAAATTTTCCATAGAAATTAGTGCTGGGGCATTTTTATTATCGCCGTCAAACTTGCCAACTGCACTAAATGGACGCGAACAGGCGAAATGACCCTACTAAATTGTATGACCGAACCAATATTGGATTTTAAAAGTTTAATATTATTGAACACATGCGATTAAAGGCTACTGCTGTGAGATAACAATATTTCCATTGCAATTAATAAGTTGCCATTTACTTGGTAATATATTTGATACCTCCAAAGTGAGCTGTTAACAGAAACTACTAAGTACTCCACATAAAATATATCGAGTCAGTACCATTAGAACTATTTCACACATCATATTTGCATCAGGTTTGTCTTATTTATACAACAGAAGTCCTTCATGTATGTCAAGATACAATGAACAATGTCATGACAACCTTTGAGCCATATT
Source organism: Helicoverpa armigera (assembly GCF_030705265.1). Lineage (NCBI taxonomy): Eukaryota > Metazoa > Arthropoda > Insecta > Lepidoptera > Noctuidae > Helicoverpa > Helicoverpa armigera. Next base: position 7,452,027 of record NC_087145.1, on the reverse strand, counting down.
TTGACCTTCAAAACAGAACGCTCAAGATTTCTGCATGGTAATTTACTTGAGAAAGCATCCGTGAGGCCATGAATGCGCTTATGTACCTTATGAACGAGAAAAAAAACAAGTTGCATACATTTGTACCTTTCACTTTTTAAGATCATGGGATTTTTCTTATTCCAAACACTGATTATTTTGTTTCTTATTACTAAAGAGGTGCAAAAGATAAGGTTTCCTTGTAGTAAACTATAAATATCGTATGGAAGGCAAGCCAAGAGCACTGAAGTGAAAAATACAGCCACAAATACAGTTATCCCGTACGAGCTCACCTTTTGTTTTGTGTTAAAAGTTTCCGTGTGTTTCACATTTATTGTGTATCACAACGTTGTTGTAGAGTAAGAAATGTCACCATTTACAATTTATTATGATTTTTCACTATATTCATCACTAATTTTCCACGATACAACAAAACAAAAGTAAATAAAAAAAAAGTTAAAGTGGTCATGAATGAATGATGTTGTGTTGGTGAACGAATCAAAATGAAAACGAATGAATCAAGGATCGATGAAGTAGGACTTTTTTTATAATTTGCAATTGATTTACTATTGCAATTGATCTATTATTATTTAATTCACAGTATTTTTATTGTATAAATATAAAGAAAACTTGTTTTAACAACATCACGTCATATTTTGGGTTTATTACATTTCTGAATCAAACGATTTTTTATCTGTTTTGATCATGCGAAAATTGACATTGACATCGACACATGACAACTCGGATATAAACGAAACCGCGTGTGATTTTGTTGTAATCAAAGGTTCTCTTCTCATTTATTTTCATGTGAAATCTACAGTGAAACGTAATATAATTACTGTTAAAAACAGAAGGCACCATGGCTTGTCCAAAATTAAATAATATCATAGACAAATTCAATGTTTTCACTGAAAAACCAGCAAAGTTTTTGACTGTACAGAGTGAACTCAAAGATGATATCCAAAACTTGGTTAAATCTCTTTATGACTATACGAAATCCCAGGAAACTGTTGATAAGAAGGTAAAGAAGGCTGCGTTACCCAAGTTGATAGTCGAGGACTTTGATGAGGAGCAGATTTGGCAGCAAATTGAACTCCAGAACTCTGAGTGTTGGGATCAACTGGTTTGGGAAGTTGCTAACTGCATGTCCACTAAAACTAACTTAGAATTCCCTGTAAAGACTTCTGAAGATAAACCTAAAGATAATAAGGATGTAGATAGTGAAGAATCCATGTCAGAAGGAGAGGAATCTGATTTAGGGAATCAGGATGATGAAAATGAAAATATCAAAGAGAAACCTAAGAAAAAGAAGCCATCGTTACCAAAATCTAAAGCCAAACCCTCAATAGTAGATGATAACTTCTTCAAGCTACAGGATATGGAGAAGTTCTTGCTCAGCGAAGAGAAGAATGAAGGGAAAGCAAAAGGTTCTGACAGTGAAGATGATGCTATTGATATGTTCGAAGATATTGATGATGAGGACGGTTCTGATGGTGAAGAAGGAGGCAAGGAAGCCATGTACTCTGACTTCTTTAACCAGGAAGGTGAGGAAAATGATGACAGTCAAATAAATGGTGACAAAATGGATGATGAGGATGATGATGGTGAAGATATGGATGATATTGAGGATGGTGAAGAAAGTGAACAGTCTGAACAAGAAACTTCAAAGAAAGGTGATAAGAAAAAAGTCAGATTTGCTCTTGAAGCCTCTTCGGATGACGATGATGATGAGTCAGTAGATAGTGACGTACCAAACAACAATATACAAAAACTGCCAGGTGAAAAGCAATCAGAATTTGAACTACGGCAGCAACGTTTGAAGCAACAAATAGAAAAATTGGAGCAGAAAACGCTCTCTGAAGCACCTTGGCAGTTGAAGGGAGAGGTTGATGCTACCCGTCGTCCTCAAAACTCACTCCTCGAAGAAGTCGTAGACTTTGACCTGACCAGTAGACCACCGCCAATCATCACCGAACAAACTACGGTCACACTAGAAGAACTAATAAGACGCAGAATCAAAGACAAAGCTTGGGACGACGTTGTAAAGAAGGAAAAACCAGTTGATGACCAACTCTCATTCCGTAAAACGGAAGTACTAGATCATGCTAAAAGCAAGTTGAGTTTAGCTCAGGTTTATGAAGCTGAGTATTTGAAACAAAAGCAGGCGCAGTCAGGTGAAGTACAAGAGGAGAAAGAACCGGAAAGTCATACGGCGATCAGAGACGCAATGAGCAAATTATTTGCTAAGTTAGATGCATTATGCCATTACCATTACACGCCGAAAGCACCACAAGCCGAAGTCAAGATTGTCAGCAACACTCCAGCTATTTCAATGGAAGAAGTTGCCCCAGTTGCTACCAGTGATGCGGCCTTACTCGCACCAGAAGAGGTTAAGAAGAAACGTAGAGGAGAACTAATGAGTAAAGAAGAACGGACGGCAACAGACAAGAATAGAGAAAGGAGGAAAAAGAAGAAGCATCAGAGACAGAAAGGAAAAGTGGAGAAGGTTACGGAGCACAGGAATACGGAGAAGGGTGCAGTGTCTGATGATAAATCTCTGAAGACGTCTAAGGCATTCTTCCAGCAGTTGACAGATGATTCTAGAAGTATGATTAAGAAGCGTAATGTTAAGAATAAAGGACAATAAAAATAAATGTTTGTTGTGTTTATTGTTGTTATTATTTTTCAAGGAAACCTGTCATAATTGTTTATAGTATAAGCTTATGTTTGATAAGCAGATCCAATTAGGTATTGAGCGATTAGTGCATATCTAGTCAAGTCAAGCACTGAAATTGATTATAAAAAACTTGTAAAAGTAGCCTTTCGTAAACTGGTCGTTATTGCGACTGCTGAGTACAAAGGCCGGGGTTCGATTCCCAGCCAAGCTACTTATTGGTTCTTTCGTCATTTGTGAGATGGATGTTTACGCATAAAAATTTAAGTAATATTTAAAAATATATGAAGTAGCCAGACTTCTAGCTTGTTTATTTACTCAAAGAGATTATTTCTTCCATAATACTTACACACTTTGCTAGATTACGGGTATATCATTGCACCTACAATACATTTTCAATACATGGCATAAGTCGAGAGTTAGCATCCAATATTTAACAATAACAACATTTCTACACCATTCTATCTTCTTTCAAGTAAACAGACAAAGCCTACAGCTACATATGTACGGAAATACAATGAAATCCCCAAACTGTTGGCTTTCGGGAGCAACTCGGTCGTAACTGCGCACTGGCAGTAATTAGCAGTGGAAAAACCTAGCGATATGGCCCGAGACGAATCAGACGACATGCGAGTTATGAAGAAGTTGGTGTGGAGTGGGCGTTTGTCGTTAGTTATCTAACTCATGTGCATAAGGGAAGAAATTACTGAAGAGCTTGTTCGTTTGAGCTTCGGGTGTGATATCTAAATCAAATCTTTGCCTGTAAGTAGTGCTCCACCAAAGACTGTACGGCGTAGCTATATCTAAACAAGTCTTTCAATGCCCTTTTCATTATGCCCTTTTCATTATGTATTAGAAAGTCATGGGGCGATCGCCGTGTGCTGTGAATGTGGCTCGTACGTTTCGCCCATATACCTATCGAAGAATACCTACTAGAGGCCATTCTTATCCAGGTGCGCTAACTAAGTAGTTCCTACGGGATGTGAGTGAAATCGCTGGCTGGGCCCAGTTACTTAACAAACTCAAAATCATCTCCCCTAAGCGAGGAGTCCTCGCCATACCGCCTCCATACAAAGAGACAACTGCTTCGCAGCTCAACGTGACCCATAGCAGTTAGCCGACGACTGAAAGTTACATAACGGTGGTCGTTACTTTTTAGTTTTAGACTACAAATGTTAAATACCTAAGCACACTTGCTATTGTGCTTATGATACGTAGCTAAGTGCGGTTTTGGGTATTTTTTTTTTATGAAAGCTAAAGACGCTAATAAAATGCTATTTTCTGAAACTAATTTAGGAGTGATTTAAGATTTAATGTAATATATTGGCTGCTTGACCTCCTATAAGTAAATATTAAACCAACAACAGTACCTAGGTATACTTACTCTTTCATATATGTACTTCAAGAAAGGATTTTAAAAATTCAGGCATTTTCGATAAATCGAATATATAGGTAGGTAGGTATACCTAGAATATCTTACATATTCAAAAATTCTATAACTTCAAACCATTTAGGCTGTATATACGAGTTCCTCTATTTCCGAGTAGAAGTACAGAATGGTCCCAAAAAACAGACAAGCGCCTAATATTGTCACCACAGTCGCGCTTACTACAAATTGCTGTGAGTTTTTTTGCAGGAACTACGAAATTTTTAATTTCATCTGGTGGGTTTCCGTATTTCGGCTATTAGGTTGTAGTTTCTAGTTTTTTTGTTGTATTTATTTATTGACTTTGACAAGAAGTCTAAATATTTTTGGTATGTTAACTATGGATGTCGTGGAGGCCTAGTGGGTAATGCACCGTCTTTTCATGTATGAGTGTGTGGGATCGATTGCAGGTCAGTTAACCTACCAGTACAACTTTTCTAAGTTTGTATGTACTTTCTAAAGTTTATTTTAGACACCAATAACTGATTAACAGGAAAATATCTCGAGGAAACCTGGCCTGTAAAGTCTGACCAACCCGCATCTGTCGCACATGGTGATTAACGCTCAACCTTCTTGTATGAGAGGAGGCCACAGCTCAGCAGTAGGATGATAAAAGGTCAATGACTAACTGTGATAGGTTTTGAAACTACCGAAGCGATTTGAAAAATTATTTCAATGCTTGACTATGCCCGAGTAATAGGCTATATTTTCTCTAGGTACGCAGTAGCAGTAGTTCCCGTAGTACGCGGGTGAGAACGTGGGAAAATCAGTTACAGATGAATATTAAAAATACGTTAAAAACAATTACCACTAATCATAACTTTTTTTTAAATATATAAAAGGGTAAATGGTAATCTTAATCATAAGAAGTTGTTCAAATAGTTTACCAACCTATGATAGGAGAAATTCTCTACGGTAACTATATTTATCTCAAAGTAAGAAACCACTGCGTTAGACCAAACGTCTTCATACCGGTGCTTTAGGATGAAAATCACAATGCATACATGTTATAGATAGTTCAACTCAGATTTGCGCGCGGCCCTATGTGTGCGTCGGCTTGTAAATATACAACTTTCATTCGTGTGACAGTGACGTCGTCCGAGGATGACGTGTTCTCATCGCTTTTTGTTATGGGTACAGTCGTTTACGAAAATGTCTAGTTCTTCACGGAGAAAATGTTTTAAGGAGTCAGGTAGCGTTTCAAAAAAATGAAACAACATTCAAAGCTTTTTATTATTACATTTTACAGTTTATCATTATTTTCTCATACGGCTTTTCAAATTGACATTGACAGTATCTAAGAAATAAATGAAGTGAAATATCTAAGATGAATTAAATACTCCTTACATATTTTCTAGCTCCCCGAGCTACGCGGACAATAAATAAATGTGTGGACTAAGAATGTAAAAAGACCTATAATTTAGTATAATAATGGAAACAAAATGTGTGTTCGCATAATGTCGACCAAAATAAGACGGAAATAATGAAACTCATAAATGAACGTTTAGGTAAGTCAAATTGATGAAGGGATGTTGGGTAATACTTGTCGACATGTACAAAAGAAAAAAGAAGAATACTATAGACATTTTGACATGGAGTCAGAATTTATAATTAACATTGGTGAAAGTAGCGAATCCGAAAATTCATCATTTGATTTTTCAAGTAGCGATACAGAATCATTATAAATAAATAAACTAAATTACGTAATAATTGTACTTTATACAGCCGTATACAACCCCTAAATAACAGTATTTGTACCCGACTGTACCTCTTGTCACGCACACAAAGTCACTGTATATGTACAAGGGTTACCCACACATAGGGCCGCGCGCACGACTGAGTTGAACTTACTATAATATAAATGGCTTTAATAAACAAAACACTGCGGGCGATAACGCCACTGCAAATGTGTGTTAGAAGTTCTAGTTTACTTCGTCATTCAGATTGAATAAAACCTAGAAATTATTCTTCATAATCATTGCACAGAACCTTTATTAAAGTCTATCTTTATATGACAAAAGTCTACTTTCACTCCTCCTGCTCTTATTCCAATGTTGTTTGGGGTCGTTGGTCACGTTCTTTTTCTTTCCTATTCTTCTATCTGCCGTCATCTCACGAGTAACATTCCATATGTTATATAGGTACGTACCTATGGACCCTTTAGGGCACATGCAGGATTGTTCGAAAGAGTTACCGAGGCCCTGGTACATAAAAGGCCTATGAAGGATCACGATGGGTTACAGTCAGTAAGAGTCTGACACTCCCTCACGCTGCTAACCCACAGCGGGAGGACTCATTTATTTATTTAGGATCTCGAACAAAAGATGTACACATAACAGTACATAGGTATGACAAAACAATGGGATATTGCAGGTGATGATTTCCCATAAAAGGACCTTCTGAAATATTTTTGCTTGTTGTACGCGATGCGACGCGACTGCGACGCCGCGGCGACTGCGCTGCGACCGCGCGGCGAGTAGAGCGCGCGATTTAATCCCGCAACAGCGGCAGTCGGTCACAAATTTATAATTTGTACAATTACCAGCGCCCCCGAGACTTGGGGAGTGTAGAGTTGGGATGTGTAGATGGGGCAGGTTATATTTTTTTGGAGATTTTTTTATTTTTTTTGTTGGTGAATGAAAACAAAACGAAACTGAGTAGGTACTGTATTGATCTGTAAATATGCGATTTCTAATTGTTTTCCATTTTTTGGGCATGGTTTTATCTGCATGATTAGAGCCATTTAAAGTGTTGATCGGCCACAATATCTAAGTAAATGAGTAGCAAATTAGCAGGTAGGTACACTGTTCAAAAGCGATGGATACTAAAGAGCGATGTTTAAGATATTTTTTTTTGCTATTTTTACACATTTTTTTGCTATTTTTGCTATTTAGTCTGTATTACTGATCCTAGCTAACATCAAAAACAAAAAAAACAACTTTACTTTCCACCCACCCTTAATATCCCGAGCCCTATCTAAACATTCACAACCCAAGTACCAGGCCAGCATCGCCGGGAAGCAACGCAGACAAATAAATTTAGCAGCCAGATAAGCGACGTATAAATCAGACGACTACAACGCACGCTTACCACGGGAAAAATGCTCTGTGCAGCTAACTTCAGAGGTAACCTAGTGACTTGAGAAAACCGGTTTTAACTGGACTAATCTGGCTTGGAATTTGCGAGTTGGACTTTCTTTGCGGGTTCTTGTGGGATGAAAATTATGTATATTTGTAACTAATTGAGAATGGATGTCTTTTCATGTTTAGTGAATAACATTCATAACTGTCATTTCTTCTGTTTATAAGAAGAAGCTTGTGTCTCGCAATGGGACAATAAGAAGGCTGGGGATGACGATGTTTTGTATGAAATCATAATAGGTACATAATTTATTGTTATTTTGAAGAAGATAAGAAAAAGGAATAGGTGCGTTTATTTAGTAAAAGATACATAATTTGTGAAAAATAAGTACCTACGTCTGGATGTGAAAGTCGAAGTTTATTAGCACTTTTTTAACCAGCCCCTTTTGCTAGAACTCACAAACTCAAGCTAGTCTATAACCACCTTCCTTAAACAAAATAACAAGCCTAACCCAAACATACGCTAACCCGCAGTTTTAAAAGCGTTTTACATAAAACTATTTCCAAAATGTTTTATGAGGGCGACGAGTGGGGCAGAGAAAATTGCAATTTGCCCCCTACATCCAACGTTCTGCCTCAAATTTGTGAATATTGGTTCGGAATTTATATTACGTTGGTATTATACGAAGGAAGGATTAGAAAGTGTTAGAATTTTTAGAACAACCTTTTATGGTTGGGATTTATAGGCTGGTGGTAAGGCGTGATTTTTTGAGCTTCCTTCTTTACTGGAAATAATATGTGGGATGTGGTGAAGGTTCGGGGGTTAGGTAAGTCAGTTTCTTGTAATTTTGATATTAGGAAAAGGTTATTTTTTTACAAGACTGAACTAGTAGAAGCAAAAAGAACTGTTTTTTCGTGCTGTTTGATATCATTGCTACGAGAGCTATGAAGTGTACTACGAATGTTGCGTAGCACGTCTCGAAATTAAGGCTAGGCTCTCTTTCTAGATTCTATTGGTTTTGCTGTTCTGAAAAAAAATTGCGTATAGCTAAACTCAGTTTTTTAAAATAATTCATTGCTCGAGACTTAAGCGCTGTTAAATCTGGTAGCTATTTGACTTCAACTGACTACAGACACACGACATTGAATAACAGACATTCTGAGTGAGAATATTTTTTTAAACTGTCCTAATATAACATTTAAATTGTACCTAAGGTCACAACCCTCAATTAAAAACCCACAACCCGCAATAAACCTGCAACTAACATTTACCCTGTAGTGTTGCGCCAATTTTCAAATAAACATAAAACGATATTCGATAGATAGTGCTGCGCAGTTACTGTTATCGACAAAATAAACTGGTGTTGTTCGAAATTAAAAAGAATAACGGTCAGTGGCGTCGCCTGAGGCGGTTTGTGAATGGTTCCCTGATATTTTGTTCGCTTTATAGCTTTGGTTTTTGTCACAATTATCGAGGTTTGATGTAAAGGACCTTTTTGGGATAAGGATGGGAGAGGTTAGGGCTGTGCTCTTTTCAGATCGTAGAAGAGATATAAAAAATGGTGATAGTTAGTGCTAAATGGTTTGGTATACCTTTAGAATTTTCCTTATTCTGCTAGCGGTTTCACCCATGAGACTTCCCTTTTTAAATGGATTGTGTAACACTGAAATAATTTATCGAATCGGAAGAGTTGTGTCTGAGAATGTTGTTATGGAATTCGGCTATTCTACCGAAGATAAAATTATGTTTTAATATAAATGTACCTACTCCGTTTCCCAATTCAACAAAAACTCAAGGTTATATCTATTTTCATAACAACAAAAACACTTTACATGTTACAGCGTTTTCACACTAGCGGAATTTCCGCTTGATTTTCCCGAGCGACATCGCCTGACATCTACCGGTGTAAAAGATGACGTTTTGCAGCGCTGTCACACTAGCCGATTATTAGCGACAGCGCGTCGTGCGTAGCAAATCCGTCTTAATACTCTGTGGTAGTTATGCGGCCACCAGTCTGTCGCCAGAGTATCATTTGGGTCGGCTTCCAGTCTAACGGGATGCAGCCGAGTACCAATGTTTTACAAAGAGTAAAACTCTGATCTCATCAACTCAGGCAGTCAGGCAACTCAATACTCCAAGTTAAGCAGTCATCAGAGCCTCATCCGTTTTTCAGCAAGGAGATACATAAGTAGGTGGTGAAGTTGGCAATTGAGGCATTACTTTGTTGGTTTGGCCACCCTTTTGCCCTCTTGTACCCTGCCCTTGCGCAACTAATATCAAGCGGATAATCCACTAGTGTGGTTTCACTGTTAAACGTCGTGCTCTTCAATCACAATTTTATCACCATAGCGACGGGTTACAAGTGTCGCGTCAACTCCGACGCGTCAATCAACAGTCTTGGCACTCGTTATGTTGTTGATTCATGAAGATAAGCTGTTGTTTTTGTACGGTAGCTGTTGAATCTTTGAATGAAAAGAAGCTTGGAAGTTTAAAAAAAACTGGCTAAGTGCGAATGGGACTTATATATGAGGGGTTCCGTGCCATTATATAAAAGACTAAAATGATATCTATTTTATGTTAGGGACTTAAAGTTTATATTCTATTCTAATTTTCACATATATCTAATATATTATATGTGATGATATTCAACCGTCTAGCTATAACGGTTCATGAGAGTTCATGTCTTACCTTATAAATCGAGAAAAACACATTAAATTGAAAAATCAAAATTATTAAACTGAGTTAGAAAAAGAAGAATGAAAATTAAGTTCCTACAAAATAGAACTTTCTTTCCAAAGAAGCCTTACATAATAACAACCTTAAAAATTCACCTCACTCACAAGGAAATCAGAATTTCTCGTCGTCCTAAATCAAATCATCCATTAGGGCGCTCCCACACTGCGACACGTGATTAGGCAGTGCGCACACGAGCGACACGTGAGCTATTTAAGCTGAGTTCAGCTCTGTAATATAATAAAGCGCCAGACTTGTTGTACTGTATTAGATTTACTACTCAACTATTGTTTACAGAGTAGTTGGGGATAGAGGGTGCACATTTTTTTATAAAGTTTTCAAAAAAAGATGGTTGTATGTAGGCATTCGGTAGAATTGTCATACGTACGAAAGAAATTATTACGAATATTTATTTTATTTTACGCTATTTTAGAGGGTCCAATTGCTCTTTTTTAAGCTTAGTACTAAGTATGAAGTTTTTATTTTTATGATATTTATTTGTCATGTGTCTACTATTACTTTTATAAAGAACCTTACCTTAAATGTCAAGGAGATTTTCACGTGAGATAGCTGCTATAAGCACTAATTGTTAGTTGACAAAATTAATCACGACACAAAAGAATACTGCAAAACATTCAGCGCAAGAAAATATAAATCGTAACGCTTATTTCACAGTATTGTTATACTTTCTCTTAACCACCTCTACGTTCAAAAATGTGAGAGGAAAAGATATAAGAATATCTACATAAAAAAAAAACAATAAGGCACATTTCGAATATTATGAAAATAGCTTTAAGAATTATTTTGTAGCTACTACTTTTGCTACTATTTCTTAAAAACCTCTCTACAATTTTCACGAAAACTACTCTGTGCTACTGCAATAATATTACACTGCACACATTACGTAACACAGCTAATCACTTACACACATAAATTTATCAATACTGCGCCTGTGTGGGTGCCGTAGCGCCGTAGCTCGTAGCCGCGTAGCGCTACGAGATAGGACCTGTCTACGGGAGTTGTGTTTTCTGTGGAGTATTTTTTTTTACTTTGGTAGTTTTTTTTTTGTTGTGTGTAAATGTGTTTAGTTTTTTGTGAGGTAAGTAAGGAAAGAGTGGTTGCAATATGTGTTGTTAAATAATTAATGTATATGTATTAAAAATATGTATGTTCAAAGATATAGACCTAGTCATTGTATTTTTACGCTTTTACTTGTAAAAATGTTTGTCATAAATTAACATAGCTTGTCTATAGCATAGAATATTGGGGACAGTTTTGTAAATTATAAAAACGTAATAACTAACACTAACAGAAACCAATTGAAATTGAATTGAAAGTAATTGTTCGATATTAACCTCAACTGATTACATTATCCAATGGACTTTAAACAAATTGTTTAACTGGTTAAAAACAACTGCAGAGTTCAGATTTCGATTATCAGATGAAAAGAAGAAAGTACAGTCAACTTCAGGTCAGTGGTAACAGTTTTATAGGAAAATCGTACTTATTACTATTGAGTTAAGGTGCATGACAGTTACCACTGATGTGCAGTCTTATGCACATGTTTTTCATATAGAGTATCTTTGCAAAATAGTAGTATTCAAAATTTGTACCCAATGGATGTCATTGTAGACTTACCTTTATAATGTAGGATTGTAAATAAATAAATTGGTTTTAATTGTAGGCACAGTCTCACAGATGTACGGAACCAATGAAAATATGAAGAACGTCTGAGCTTTTTTTTTAAGGCCTAATACCTACTAATCCCTACTAATATTATAAATGCGACAGTAACACAGTACATAAAGGGAGTACACAAGGAGAGTACATAGGGGGAGTAAATAAGGGCAGTATATAATGAAGTTCAGAAGGGGAGTACAAAAGGGGAGTACATAAGGAGAGTACCTACATAAGGAGAGTACATAAGGAGTATACATAAGGAAGTATATAAAGGGAGTCTATGAGGAGAGTATACAAGGAGAGTACATAAGGGGAGTACATAATGACGTTAATAAGGAGAGTACATAAGGGGAGTACATAAGGACGTTAATAAGGAGAGTATATAAGGGGAGTACATAAGGACGTTAATAAGGAGAGTATATAAGGGGAGTACATAAGGGGAGTACATAAGGACGTTAATAAGGAGAGTATATAAGGGGAGTATAAAAGGACGTTCATAGGGAGAGTACATACATACTTATCTTCTCTTATCTATAAACTTCCTTGTGTACTCTCGTAGGTACTCCTCTTATTATTTTTATGAATCTTAGGCATTCCTCTTGTGGACTCTCTTATGTACACAATTCTTCTTCCTCCTGCCCTGTTCCCAATTTTATTTGGGTTCGGCGCAATATGTCGTCCTCTTCCATTGTCCTTGTCACTCGTCATACTGACACTCACTTCCTTCCTATTCATGTCATCTTTCAGGCAATCCATCCATCTTTTCTTAGGTCTTTCTCTTCCTCTCCATCCATCTACATTCATTAGATAGATAGACCTTTGTTGCATGCGTATCATCCCTCCTCATTACATGCCCATACCATGATAATCTTCTACTTCTCATCTTTTCTGTAACTGGCGCTACTTTACACCACACATCCATCTCAGCATTCTCATTTCTGTTACACGCACTCTCTTCTCATCCCTCTTTTTCAATGCTCTCTTATGTACCTGCACAATTAAAGTTATTTAAGTTAAAGTAACTAAAGCCAAAGTTACTAAGGAAGTTTATAAGGTGAGTCCATAAGTGCAGTGTTTTATTTGAGCGACTGCCTATCTGACCTCCTCATACCCAAAAACTAGGTAACACAGTCATGAGAGTTTCTGGTTCCTAACTTCCTGTAACGACTACCAAACATCAAGAAAAATCAAAAAGCACCCAATTTAGTAATTTCTTGAAAGCGTCTTTAAAAATTTTCAGTACTCTAACTTTCCAAAAGTCCGTTCAGTTTTAAATGATACACACATAAACTTTTTAGATAGCGGAAAACGTTCAGGGTTACCATTTATTATTTTCTTCGCTGACCTACTTGACTTTTCATAAAAACAAGACGTCTTAAGTATAAGAAAATTATTATTATCTAACAGGGAAAAAATCTGCCTAAATTCGCTCCACCGTCCGCCCAAGATGTGTTTTTAACTCACACATGCAAAAAAAACACGCACACAAACGCACATAATGTGACATTTATAGACGCGTCAGCTGAAAAAGGCATGCGGGCTAAATTGAGCCTTCACACAATTCAATAAGAGTTAAAATACTCAGCAAAAACTGAGCTAAATTAGGATATTTCAAAAGTCAAACACAACACTTGAACTTTTTTTTGTCAAAGAAAAATCAACTCTGTGTCTATAGCTTTAACATTGAAATTGCATTGTTAACGAAAACAGATATGTCATGTCTATGTTCCGAATTTGAAAGAGCTTTCCGAGGGAACCCGAGCGCTTACCGATCGGGTCCGAGTGGCGCCGAGACGAGGCGAGTGCCGCGAATGCATTACGACGTACGGATGTAGGGCTGGTACACGAGAAAATGCTATTTTTACATATACATACATTTTTGTTGTTATGCTTGTGTAATTGCGTTTTTTTGGGTAGTTAAATATTTGGAGTTCTGGTTGTTTTAGGGTATTTTCGGAGTGTTAGAAGCGGGTTTCTTATTGAGTTTTAGATAAAATTATTCAATAATCAAAACTTATTATATCTAATTCAATCAATAATTATGCAGTACAGTTCTAATGAAAAGTAATTTAAGGGAAATTTTATTAGCATTTCACATCTCGAACCGCAAAATAATGCACATAAAAAATCAATACTTCGAATAGCTTTCATCTAACCCGAAAATAGCACCCACAGCCTAAAAAAACCTTAGGAAAAAGCCGGAAAAGCTTGCCGTCAGCCCTGTGCGTAGGGCGGGGCGGGGCGGGGCGGCGCGCGCGGGGAGGGGGTCGGCGAGTCGCGCCAGTCGGTCGCGGGGCGCCGCGCAGCCCACACGCGATATGCGCGCCCTCTAGCGTATTATGTTCCTCCCCGACCTCCCGCGAGCCTGCATGGTGGACGACGTAGCGACTTACTTGCAAGCGCCCTCCTCGGGACAGGTGGCTACAATTATTAACAACAAACCCATATGTAATTAACAATGATCATATTAACAGATGTTGTGAGCTAATGTTGCTTACCTAAACTGCGTCGGCCGCCCGGGTATTTTCGGGACGTACCGATTTCGCCGTCAGATCGATGTGTGGACGCACGTGATCCTCTAATGTTGTAGGCTGGATGCGACTTGCCCACATCACTAGTAACAAGGTAACATAAAAAAAATAAAAGAAAAATAAAAAAACACGTGTTCGACGCTCAACTTCAAGATTGAGAAGAATTCAAATTAAGAATCAAGTGTAACGGTTCTCGTTATGGTAAATTTTGTGTTCAAAACAGACCGTGTAAACAGATCGATAAGCATGCTTTCGTACAAGATTGACAGTTACGAGCTGTGTTGTACGTTGAATTTAAAACAATTCAGTGCAGAATTAAAATGCCGAAGCTGCTGTGATTCCACGACTAAAAGCTCCGAGGTACCGAATAATGGTAAATATAGGATGCAATCATTATAATACAAAAGCATATTATATAAATATAAAACTAGATTTCATTGCGAATCTTTATGCGAGAGCATAACCTTCAAATGATACTAAATTATTTATAATAAAGAATCATCATAAAATGTTAACGTCTTAAACTCGTGTTCTCTCTAATGCTAGACTAAAATTAAGTTCGTAACATTGCTATAAAAGAAACAATTCGATGACTAAGAAACGAATGTTAAATGACTCAGAATGACAATCATTTTCGTTTATTGTCATCCTTAAATAAATCAGAAAGATTATTCACAGCTACTAATAATAAAAATCCCTATCAAAACCACAATTATAGAATAACGAAACCACGTTCAAACTCTAAAAACATTAAAAAAATAAACACTAAAAACAAACTTTTTAACACCAAAAAACCTACAACTAAACTCCTTCCTAAAACTCAACGCTAATCAATAAAAAAAACAATACAGAACCACAGATTAAACAATAATAGATACGTAAAAAGGTTGGTGAATCAATATGGTATGGCTAAGATGTGAATAAGTTGACTGCAGGGAAACTACGGCATAGCATAGCATAACGCCCATCGCCTCTGCAGTTTAGCCTGTTTTGCTAAAATCGGCTTTATCTGACTGCAAAAACAATTTACTTGCAGTTTTGTGAAAACTTTTTGGGTTTGAAGGAGGTTTTATGCGGGTTATGGAACCTCTTTTGTAGTGTTTATGCTGTAATGCTTTTTAGGTTAGGATAACATGGTTTTTTTAAACGTGCTCGGTATTTTTTAATTTCGTTTCAATTAATCTTTATTGAGTTTAAATATATGTATCTGGTTTCTAAATGCCCTTCAATATATTGATCAGGGCATTTAATTTTCTCATATTTCATAAATTAATAAGCTCTCGCATAAAAGTCGAGTCCACGTTTTACTCGTTTAAAAGCCAATTGTTTCGCAAATTCTTCTGTATCGTTTGTTTATTTATACAGTATTAGTTAAGTGTTGAAAAGCTTTCGTTTATTTTGTTCATATCTTTGAGATTTTGGAGTTATTGGCTCCGTGCCCTAATACTTCGCCCTTGATCTTGATGATGAGTATTCGTAGTCTAAACATTTAGTTTTTTATGTTATACTGATAAATCGATTGGTTTTACTATTTACTATTTATTTACGTTCAGTAAAAAGTTGAGATTTTTTTTCCGGTCACCTAGTTCTGATGGTTCACAATCTCGAACTTTATACAGTTAATTAACTGATTTATTGACAGAAAAATAACAAAAGAAAATAACAGTAATTTCCTACCTATTCTTTTCAGTATTTTACAAGATATTTTCACGATAAATAACTTAACATTTTTATCCACCACTGCTTAAAAATCAAAACCGGGTAAACAGCATTAAAAATACAGCTTCTATATACGTAATATATTTAAGTATAAATTGAATTTAGGCAAGGTACGTTGCACCAAGTTAGTCGAGCATTCAAAGCTTATTCAGCAGAGATAACCCGACCAGAAACTTGAAATTCTAATTTAATTTCGTACATTTCACTTTGGAAAACTAAGCATTTGAATAAAACTCATTTCTTTTAGAAAAATACCTAATGAAAATGTAAATATGTACTTACATGTATATAATTCATTATTACTTAATCTAAATAAAAAAAGTATCTTTCATATAAAACTGATAAAAATGGCGATGTATATTCAACGTGGAATAATAATTTAAAGGATAAATGTATGTAAAATATTTATGAATCAATAAAAGAAAACTAGCAACGTCTGTCATTTGAACATCTTTGGCAGTCGTTACGGGTAGTCAAAAGCCAGTAAGTGACAACCAGTCTAACCAAGGGGTATTGGGTTGCCCGGGTAAGTGGACTGAGGAGGCAGTCGCTCCATGTAAAACAGTGGTACCTACTCAGCTGCATCCGGTT
The DNA here is from genome assembly GCF_030705265.1 of Helicoverpa armigera. NCBI lineage: Eukaryota > Metazoa > Arthropoda > Insecta > Lepidoptera > Noctuidae > Helicoverpa > Helicoverpa armigera. Next base: position 7,435,574 of record NC_087145.1, on the reverse strand, counting down.
AGACTGGAAGCGGACCCCAACATCATTGGGAAAAGCTAGGCAGATTATGATGAAAAAGAAAAAGAGTGCGTTGTACAACTTGATGTATTATTGTAATCCAATAAGAAATCAATTAAACTATAAAGAATAATAGATTTCTTAAGGAAGAAATAAGAATTTTATGATGTTTTCGCCATTTTTATGTTACGGAAACGCAAAGAGCGATGTTATTCCGAAAATAAATGTCAATAAAATAAAACAGTAAATTCTGATAAAGAAGAAAGAAAGAAGAATAAGAATAATAACAGTCTTGTAATTCTGAAAGCATACTTTGATTTTAATTAAAGGACGATGAAGACAGTTTTTCTGATTCAAACTCTTATAAATACCTACTCGGACATCGTTTATCAGTCAAAAAAGAAAAGATATAGAAAGGAAATTATTGTAATAAGGATTTACCTAGGCGTCATCTTAAAAAGCTTTATAAATATCTTATATGCAAGGATTTTATATAGAAATTACATTTTAAAACTGTGTAAAATTCGAACTCGATAAAAATACCAAACTGTAGCATTAATTAATTAACGAAAAAAACAAAACAAACTAAAAATTTTTCAAAACAGTTTTTCAAAACTTTCATAAAAAGAACAACTCAATCGCGATTTAAAAAAAAGGTTTGCAATATCTAAAAAGGTTGAACATGATTAAAACCTCTACGGCCAAAGTACCCGGCCGGCTGGCGTTGAAGATCGCGACGCATCGGTGTTTCGATGTATACCCCTATTATTTCTTCTATCACCCTTTTTGCCACTCGATGTATGAATGTTTTTCACTAACTGTTAATGTTGATATTTTAATGTATCCCTAATAATTGTTAGTTTGTCATTTTTTTTCTATGTTTCTCTTGGGATGCGCGAATCGTACCTAACGTTGACAGCTATTCTTTGACAGCTCAATCATTTCTTGAAACTGTGTTTGAAATTCCGTAAATTAATGACTAAAAGTTAATTTTGGAATAGATCAGTCATAATTGTAATGATTCACGTATCCCAATGTGTATATTTTTATTTGTAATTGAATTGCTACATTGATTTTTTAATCACTCATTAAGAAACTATGTAATTTTATTTCCGACCGATTCTAAAACGACAGAACTTAATTATATACCTAAAAAGAAAATGGAAAACCAATGTAGCATTATATTCATTTACAAAAGTGACTGAGGAAATAAAAAAAAAATCTTTGGCAGTCGTTACGGGTAGTCAGAAGCCAGTAAGTCTGACAGTCAACCAGTCTTAAACCAAGGGGTATTGGGATACCAGGGTAACTGGGTTGAGGAGGTCAGATAGGCAGTCGCTCCTTGTAAAGCACTGGTACTCAACTGCATCCAGTTAGACTGGAAGCCGACCTCAACATATGTAGTTGGGAAAAGGCAACGCAGATGATGATGATTACACAAGGTAACCTGACAAAATCGACTATTTTTCTGCAGATTTAGTAAATTTTTTATTTCCTCAGCCGGTGTGTTTAGTCGATAATTCTGTATATGTGCATGATTCCCGAATGCACTACCCTGAGCGAGAATGTGTTGCACGTACCTGTTATTTTTTTAAATTTCCCTTTTTTTAATTTCACTACTCCGAGCAAAGGAATCCATTAGTAAATTGGATCTGTATATTGATGTTTTTTTCGATTTCAGCTCACAGGTAAATTGTATTCTGCCTGTATATAACCTCATGTATTTTTGACTGTTTTTTATGTGTTTCTTTCTAGAGTAAAAGGGGCAAGTTTTTAAATGGAAACTTGTGAAACTGTGAAGATATTTCGATAGTGAAATGGGTTAATATGATCTTGCCACGACATTAGGAAGCGTGTTTAATATAAAGCGGATTTTGGATCTATAAATAAACTGAAATTATGTTTAGTCGTGACCGTTTAAATATTACGAATGTTTTTTGTTTTTCGGTGTAAAATATTCTCGGTGTTTTTTGTTTTTCTGAATGACGTCAGTAAGTTTTATTGTAGGCTTAGTATTCGGTGGAAATTATTTACATTTTTCTTTTGAAGACAAGTCTAATTTTAATGTTATTTATGAAATCACACTAAAACATAAAATGCTCTTACTTCGAATATCTTAAAATATATTAAAAATGTGGAGGATAGTAAGACACAAAAAGTACATAAAATAGTGCACCTAGGTTTTAATCAATTTCTAAAATAACTTAATTCAGAGTCGGTGATCTTTTAAATGTACAACCTACGTACTTGTTCATGTTTCATATTTTATTCTACGTACTTAGTTTTATAAAACTGTAGTAAATGCGTTTGAAATGATAAACTTCTCATTAAAACGCCCCATAAAATTTCCCATTTGAATTGCCACATCTATCATTTGAACCCATTATGAACTCCATAAGTTCAACCATTATTTTCAAGTACATGAAGTTTTGTAGAATACTAGATACACAAATACGTACATAAAAACATATTGAGGAGAAACAGAACGAAATAAAGTTTATTGTCTCTCTGCAAGAAACAATAAAAAATAAGGAAGAAATAAATACGCATAGACAAGGAGGGGTTACTTCTAATATCTGTGTAGAGAGGCCGTAAATCCTTGATACAACCTTTTTATGTGTTTCATTTGGCTAATTGTCTATGATATTTAATGGGGATGTTATGGTAATATGATGTTTTGCTGTTGTGGTGAATAATATTTTCTATTCATGTTGTGAAATCTAATTCGTTCAGGACTCAATGTAAATTCACACTCTAAAATTCTCCTAATGATAATGTTTATTATCAACCTATTAATTCAAAGAAAAGTTACACCATTTAACTATAACGTTAACCGAACCATCTTCAGTTGTCATATCGCTGATTTTGGTTATGGTTTGGTTAACGTTATAGTTAAATGGTGCAACGGGGTCTAAGTGTAACTTAACCAATATATTTTCACCTCGTCCTGTCGCATAGAACAAAATTTAAATAATAAGCAATCGGATTGCCTAAAAAGTTAAAATTTTATGACTTTCAATTTCTTTCAATATTTTTTTTCACACTCGCCATTTTGATTTCCCAATATAAGGAACAACCCGTTAACTGACGGCTAGCTTGCTAACCTAACACGATGATAAGCCTAACAAACACTCACAAAGTGGATTATATCCCAGAAAACCTTCAGCTTTTACCCCCATGTTTTCCTTCCATGATTTACAACATCAATATAAGGTTTTATCTCGTAAACAAGGATGGTGGAACGCATACTGATGTTGAAGTAAGTTATTACATAAATTGTAGACGAAGTTAGTGCTATGTATCATGGAGTTAGAAGTCAGTGGTTGTAGTGTTAAAGTGGGCCTTGAGATAGTGGTTATTAAGGCTGCATTATTTTTGGAAGAATAAAAATATTTTCGAAATATAATGTTAGGGTTTGGGGTAGATACTTTAAGTGTCGAGCATGAAGTTGTTGTCCTCTTAGCCGATTGTCGGCTGTTCTCGTATAAGGAGATCAGCCAGCTGTGCACTATCCCCCTTGAGTAACATAGGCTATATTTTATTCGGGTGCGGGAAAAAGTTTCCCCAGGACGCGAATGACACCGCGGAGAAGCATCTTACTTAGATAAAATAATCAAAATTATTATATCTATGCCAATGTGCTTTATCTTTAATATTATAAAGCTATAGTTTGTTTGTTTTCTTCACATGTTTATCTTAGGAAATGCTTTCTCGATATGGAAAATGCTTTCAACGTTAGATTGCCGATTTATGGCGGACGGCAATTAAGTTACCTTTCTATCTGGGTACGCAGCATGAGATCCTGGTGAAACTGCTTGCAGAAACTAGTTTAGTTAATATTCTAAAAAACATAAAATCTAGGCATTTAACCACCGCCAAAAACCTCCCGAAAAACAAGTCATCTTCGTTAAAAATAAAAGTTAATTCGTGTTAAAAACTGCTGGAAAGTCAGGAACGGCAATCTGAGTTAAGTTTAAATGGTAGCACATAACAGTTAGGTTAGGAGATAGCGAGATCTGGTGCCAACTGAGGCTGCTGTGCCAACGGACTGGAGAACCGACCTTGAGGGTTAAAAGTCGTGGATTTTGGTTGACAGGCGGCATCTTTCTTTAGAAATGATCTAATACAGATGTCCCAATTATCTCAATTGATAAAAGCAGAAAAAACAATGATGAATATGTGTATTACACAGGCTTTATATACATGAATATATAGATAATATGTTTCGTTAGGTGATTGAACCTGCAACTCGCTCGATAGGAAGTTCCCTATTTATTACTTTGTGTTGACGCAGCATGTCTTCTTCCATACCTTCTTAGCAAACGTTATTTTCCAAGTAAAAATGGTTGTGTACCATTATTGGAAAAAATACTTGAAGGTTTCCTATTGGCCAGGGGGGATTATAGTCGTCGTCGAGACCAAAATGTTCAGTTATTGAACTATGTACTGTTGATCAGAGGTGTTCGTTATCTTTTTTCATTCGATAGCCTAGGAAAACGACCACCGGTAACTAATTAAATAGGTTCACAAATTATTTCAGTTAGACAGCCCATTTATATAAGAAGGCTATAGGCTACTTTTTGTTAAGGTGTGCAGAGTAGGGCTATAGTTTTCGCCAGAGTAACCGCGGCCCTTGTTAGAGGCTCCAGAATCAATGGAGGTTTATTTTCATTTTCATTTAGCATAAGTCTGCTTCCCACACATCCGACTATTTCCCACCTCAAAAAAAGGGTCACTACAACTCACACCTCTGCCCACCCCGCACTGGTAACCTGATTGAGGAAACATGACAGGCTCGCACGTGGCATGGCGTGTTCCTCACGAGTCACGACTATGCGCGGGCGCAGCCGTGTGAGGAATTAAACTGACCACCACGAGTATGATCGTAGGTACTGGTTGTAATGAGTAATTAGCTGTTCAGTTGTAGTATTTACGACTGCTAGCGGTTACTAAGGCTTATGTTTTTTTAAATGACTTCCAAAAACATATTCGGAATTTGGATATGGCGTTTTGTGATAGGTAGTTTTCGAAAGTCCTGCAAAAGTCTCAGTTGTGTAGGATATATAATTATAGCTTTTTTACTGTAACAGTGCTTATGTCTCGTTAAATCTATCTCTCCTCAAGTTTTAATCTTTTTCAAAAGGACATACCAGCTGTTCCGGGCGGCATTACTCAAGTGCCGGGATTATCACTTCCTACAACTCGAAACTATTAGCCTATGTCCTTTCTCAGACTGAAGAATATCTGTGTACTTAAAACGTTCGATTCAGTAGTTATGGCGTGAAAGCCTGTAAGAGAACCAGAGATACTTTCGTCTTTGCGTTATTAAATAGGACTTTTCAGTAGTCTAGCCATGAAATAGACAAGATATGGCCTGCATATGTAAATGTTTATAATAATTATCCTTTAGACCTTCGTTCACAGTTTTAGCACAGATTATATAATGTTTTATAACAGTTACTCGGTTTTGGTAAAACTGTTGAAAATCTTAGGTATAGAAACGATGATAGCCCGACCCCGGAATCGACTCCAAAACCGCAGAACTATACTGTGCTTCGTAAGCCTCGTTAAAATGTAGTTAATGGTATCCCATGGGTTATTTTAAGGTGTCTACATGCTGTCCCAGTTTCTTACACATTGTGTAACCCCGTGATTTTCAGGTCAGTCTAATTAAGCTTTTATAGACAGCCGTGCTCTGAAAAGATGTCGAAAAAAATCAAGCAGAAACTTTATTAACATTTTATAATGTCAAAGTAACTCTGTCTGTCTATTCGTCTGTCGCACTTTCACGCCAAAACCACTGAACCAAATTTTCATGAATTAATTTGGTACACAAGTAGTGCAGAGTCTGAGAAAGGGCATAGGCATTTACTTTTTATTCGGGTACACGGAAGAGTTACTTTAGGGTTCGGAAGGAACTATGGGGTCCAGCTAGTACTTATAGAAGAAAATTAAATTCTTAGTTACCTCAGTATTAATATTATATGCGATGCTACGACGGTATATTATAAGGCTCTAAAGACTTTACTACGGCGTAGCCAGTTTGCGCGATCACATGGATTTTTTATAGAAATTGCTTTCACATTTTTTTTTTTTTTTTTTTATTTAATTATCAAAAATAATGTTTACATTTTTTTTCACTGATTCAGCATCACTTAAACCTCTCAGGTTTGTATGTGATACTTCACAATTCTATTCGTCTCACACAATAAATTATACATAGGTAAACGTTACGTTACACACTTTATAACAAACACAAACAATTAATCAACACTGCCGAATATTTTCTAAGTACCCACTACTTAGAATACATTCGACAGTGTTCTGTTACAGATTTGAGAAGAAGTGTGTTCTTAATTTATATTTTATGTTATTTTTTGTTATGGCATCACGAGTATCAGTAGGTAAAGAATTGATTAATCGAGGTATTATATATGCACTCGTTCTTGTGCCGTAGAAATTTTTTGCAGATGTGGTGACAAGTTTTTTTTGTGCTACGCTCCGCGTGTATACAGGATGACATTTTTCGAACTTTATTGAGTTATTGAAAAATTGTTCTTTTAGGATGTTAAACTTAAACTTATCGTGTACAGGTAATGTCTCGCAGTGCTTAAAATATTCAAGGTCATGTGTTAATGTAGATTTGACTTTAGGTAAAATTATTAAAACAATACGATGTCCTGAATAAAAAGGTATCTTTCCTAACGAAGTGTTTTGAAAGAAATTAAATACATATTACTAAGTTTATATAAAAAAATAAAAATAAAGTAATGATTGCCATCATTCAAAAAAAATCTGAATCTATTTCATAACATTGTCTATGATACCACCACAAAATCCATTCACTCACTCCAAATTTGAATCCCAAAAAAAAAGAACAAACGTCAAACTTCACCAAGCAGTTCTCACCTGTGTGACGTCACAACATGGCCGCTACCACGTGTTATTGCTAGACTGCCAACTGGCATATACCGCCCTTGACACTGCTTATTCCTTCTGACTAACTAGCTTTATGAAATATTACTTCCTTGCGGTTTTTGGGTTTAATTAGGAGATATTTGGTTGGATTTATTGAGGTTTTAGAATTTACTGGAATCAGTTATCAATGTCCTCGTCTCGTTTCGTGAATGTCCGCGTGTGTTCTCGTCCTGGCTGTCATTTGTTCTTGATAATCTTTGTCAACCACTTTGGGATAAACTTTGGTTAACTGTCTGACTAAATATGTCTGGCTAACCTCCGAAAATTGCCTCGGGTTGCCTGGGTAACTGAATTGACCAGTCGCTCTATGTAAAACACTGGTACTCAGCTACATCTGGTTAGACTGGAAGCCAACCCCAACATAGTTAGGGAAAAGGCTCGGCAGATGACTGATATTGTAAGAATTTCATTGACGTAGCGAAATTCTTGCTCCTTAAACATTTTAAAGAACCTTAAACAGTCTCAAACCAATATTAAACATTTTACAGACGATTGTGCAAATTCGATTTCCGTTTGTTAACTTCAAAAACTTGGTGCAGACCTGTGGCTGACAACAAAAGCCGCTGAGAAATAGATACGGCCATATTTTATACGTATTTTCAGATGTGTATCATTGTATATCGGCTGTCTGTTAGGTACGGTCCCTGATAAATGCTCGTCCATGTGGAAAAACTGTACCTGAAAGTTTACCTTTATTTTTTGGGGAGAGACCTCTTGATGTGCTCTTTTAAGTTTAATATTGGTACTGTAAAATGTGGCTACCTAGTCTTAATTTGTAGTAGAAGGCAAATAGGTTTTTTGCCGTCCAACCATGAGCTTACAAGGCTAGAAGTGATATGTATTTCGTAACTAAGTATAAATACAACTATCTTGTATTTTCAACAACAATAATTTAATATGAAAAATACACTGCTATACGATATTGTATAAAAAAAGTCCTATGTTTTATGAGGATAGTACATAATACTATGAGTGTCAAATAAAATTATTACTTAAAATAAAAATTGTTTAGGCTCGAAATGTATTGGTATAAGGCGAGATGATTTCAAATCGTCGAACCAAAAGTACATTTTCTTATGTTTGTGGTTTCAAGCCATTAAATGCAGCTTTTTTCTCAGCAATTTTCTTCGGATACATATCAGGTGAATCACCATCACAATATAAATACGTGTACTGATATTATTGTGCTCGGATCACGCTTGCCAGACGTGTCATTACGTGGATGACATAGCTGGGTAAAGTGCAATGATATTTACTATGTAAATATAGGTAAAATTAAGGGGACTAGTTTCAGTATTACGGTCATAAATGGACGTTAAAACTTCTGTGAAAGTTGATTTAAATTATAACAGTTGAGACATACGAAATATAAGAAATTCTTTAAAGTGTTAGATAGCCAATTTATTTAGGGCCTCATCCGGTGATAACTATACTCTAAGCAAGCATGTGCTATCAAACACTGGAAGATTTACTTTTACCGGAGTCATTACATTAGCGCGTTAAAACAACAAGTAAAGATATACAACAAGGTGATACAAAAACATAAGGGAGTCTTCTTCAATTCGGCTCACAAGATCCCTACTTTGGTTTCGATTTATCTCTTGATATTTATTGTAAAATGGTTAAAAGTATGACTAAACGCTCTCTGGTGCAATCCGTATGCAATATTTTTGTGCCTACAAAATCTGAGAAGAAAACATTGATGCATATATTTTTTCTCTCATGTCACGAAAATTCTTGAAGTAAGTACTCTCTTAATTCATAATATGTATGCGTAAATTAGGTTCATTGATTTCACATTAATTTATACAGTTTATTAGATGGTAGTTTAATTTGTGTAAGTGACAATGAAGTTGTTAACAGTCTTTCAAAAAGGAGGAATTTCTCGAATCAGATGTTTATTTACATTAATCTTACGGGTTAGATTAAATTCAGATATCGGCCATTTCTTTTAGACAGAATCTTTATGTGTTATGGGCATCGTTTCGTTATGCTCCTTCACACACAAGTTCGAAACGAAAATATTGTACGACCTTAATTGATTGATGATTTATTGCAAGTTCGATTGCCTCAACATGAACAAGTGCATATCAACATTATATTTAGCCGTGACGATTCCCGATAAACCGACAACACATCTCAACGTCACGCTCATACATCATAGGACGAAAAACTAGCGAACGAGCGACAGATTCCTCGTATGTATCAATCAGGCTCCGACTCTGTATCCCGACGGGAATCAAAGATCCGAGACTTGCGGCCGACGTCCGTTGCGTTCATTTTTCCGATAATAGACCGCGCCGTCTCCCTCGCACCACGTTGCGCAAACGCCACCAAGCCGAGCTAAAACAGGGGCTCGGGCATACTAAATTTAGTTCTGCAACACTGCACCGTGTCATGCCCATAGAAAACATTAACAGCGATACACCACACGATATATGGACACCGCATATTCCCAGCCAGATTTTCGCGATCACAAATTGGTGTATAATATTCAATTAGGTCGGCCGATATTGATGGCAGAGCCGGCCGGCCGGCAATTTTGGTTAGCGCATCTGCTGCTCCTATACGCGTAACGTTTGATATACGATTAGTTTTCGAACCGTTTTCACCGGTTTACCCGGTCGATAGTCCATTATCCGGCGGGTGTTGGCGAGCCGGGCCGGCTGCCGCGCCGTTTGTCCCTCAAGGTGCGTCGCGGGGACAGCTAAATATAACCGCACACGCGGCCGGTCGTCTCCACAATTTTTCCTCGGTCCGGCGTACTCCCGGCATGCTGCCAGCTCGACGTCATACCTCTATTACCTCATAAACGCCAAACTTTGAGAAAGGACTTTAAAATTAGCAAGGACGCGGGTTCAATCGGCTACAGACAGGCCGCGGCCCGGGTATTTCTGTCCCGCGACACCAGCGCTCCTGATCATTACGCAAGCCTCGGAGCATCGAAGATGGCCGCCGCCGGCGCGCAGAAGACGCGGGAGAGGAGAGATGAGCTGTCACGGGATATTTATGAAATTGGAACTAAAATAGATTCAGTAGTAGCTTGGAGCGAGTCACCTTGACGCGCGTGTCTTATGTAACTCGCGCCACGCGAATCGAACGCGACGCGCTCCAAAATCGAAATTCGAAAATGTCAAAAACGTGACGCAATCGGTGACGTGTCGATGTGTGACGTAAGTTTAGTGTTGCCACTCCTCCGTTCGACTAATAAATTTATTGTTTGGCATGTAAACGGATGCGTTCGAGCCAAGAAATTACAGCGTTCGGTAAAAAAAATATTGAATGAAGCAACGGAATGATGGCGCAGTGTAATCGGGCCCGCCTTGCAGCTTTGCCAAACACTATCTTGTTTATAGTTCAACAGTTGCACAAGATTTTTGATTATGGAATGTTTACACCTTCCAGTTTCCTTGTTTCATTGTGATCGGCCGGACTTTTGTTCTCTCGCTCTATTTTTTATAGAACTTTTAATTACTCCTTTCTCCTAATGACGGCGGCGCCTATTGAAACGGTGGACCACTTAAACTTAAGTGTAGAAATGACTTTTTATTTTTGCCGTCTGTAGGTAGTTCCCTAATGATTTTTCAGCGGTACTTACTTGTTTCAGTCGCTCCAAGTTTCGTTTGCATGTATTGTTTGATGAGTAAAGTTGGGGATTATGTTTGGCTGTTTTTGGCGTTGGCAATACTGGTTAATGTCAGTTCGTATTTTGTTATAAAGACGTTTGCAACATTGTGTATCTCAATAAACAGTTATGGTCGCTAATCTTGTATCGTTGGTTTCTAAATGTGTATAGTTTAATGGCATTGTAACATTTTAGCTTTGTTTATGAATAAGAATTGAAGTAAATCGTTTAGATTTCTGTCCATTAGCTGGTTTCCATTATTTTAATAGTGTTATTTATTAAGATCCCTCTCGTTGCTCAATTTGGGGTGTAGGTACTTATGTATGTGTTTCGCTACGAAAATAGTTCTTCTTTCGGTTTAAAATAATGCACTTTTTATTATACTTTACATAATTTATAAGTAAAGGTTCAGTAAGATTTTTCCAATGTTTACTTCCTTAACTTGAGTCAGAAGCTTCCTAAATAGGCATAAAAACTATACTTACGCAGTTGAATTGAAAAATATTTTTTTCTGCCTTTCGTTAAAAAATACTGTTTCAATTAAAAAAATATATAAGTATCCTTCTCTTCTTATTATTCATTCCAATTTTTTATTTTGAAGACTTTTTATTTATTCGAGACTCTCATAAAACAATCGTATTCACTTAAAAATAAATATGCCACCATTCACCTATGTCAACTGCCCATAACCTATGACAACTTTTAGACAAGCAAAATACTATCCTAATATGGTTTTAAATATTCCGTTCCCGTATCACGCGTGGTATAGAATCATAAACTAAGTGTGAACGCATGTTTTACTGCAGATTTAATGGCGTATCTACTTAGTATGAGTATGGCAACACTAGGCGATGTTGTCCTTTACATAAACTGTGATACTGATCCGATTGTGATGGGATTTTTTTGGAACACTCTCTTTTGTTTTTTTGGGTGAAAGTGTAAGTGCTGTTTTTAGTCTAGTTAATGTCAAGTTGCAATTCGTGAATTTATTTAGTTAAAGTTATCAGCGTAAAATAATAATATGGATAGGTAAATAAAAGCATGTAAGTCTCTATGGCATTTTGTGAATTATCTTGAATGTATAATTCTTAAAACAACTGCATTTTTACTATGCATTTTACGTTCAATTTTCAAAGTAAAAACGTTTTCAGAAAAAAACGCCGTTTATGTATTCGGTGAACTTAAATCTAAGAGACTTATCTCTCATATAAATTAACGCTAAGATAACGTCCTTTAAAGTACTATATCTGTAAAGTGACTCAATTACTTAAGAACCAAAGAAACAAAACAGACACCAACCAGCCCACCAAAACTGTTACCCACACAAACAATTAACACAAACAGGGTATAATCATCAATTTTTCCGGCAGCCGCCATGATGGAAACGCGGGCGTCTCGCCAACATCCACCATTGCAAATCATGAACCACAGACCGCCAATAGGCTGCCAGTTATCATAACTTCAAACACAAACACAGCACTACTCCATATCTTACCATAAGCCGCTGACAACCCTACCAGCCGAGGATTAGTGACGTGGGTAGCCTGTAATCCCGGCATATCCCGGGACAACACGGGAACTATTTGCATACGATTGCAGTTAAACGTCATCTGCGGGATTTGAGACAGTGGTGCGTCTTAGCGGGATTGCAGCAAGTCGGTAGTAATTTTGTGTAATTTCGCCCCGGGATTATAGGGGGTTGTATGGGTAGGTTGGACCGGGGGCTTGTTGTAACATCGTTATGGTTCGAATGGTTAAAGTTATGGGATACGGTCTTGGTCTGCAGTGTTTATGTTGTTAAATTTCTGTGCTGTTCATAGTGTATTTATTTATTTACCTCTTTGTATATCAAAGATAATAAAAATAAGAAAATCCGACCAACAGTCATCACTCGCAATTCTTATGAAGAAAATATTCAACTTACAATCTTTACCTTACTCGTGACAAAGCAATACTTATTTGTTGTTGCGTACTAAGATACATTAAAAACATAACGGTAAACTATTATAAATACTGAATTCATCAACATACATAAGGTACTATCTAAAAATACTTCTTATTTTCCGATCACTTTTTAAATACCTACTTAATTAGATCCCAAAATAACCCAAAAAGCTCCTTTAAAACCAGCAAAAATCACTACCAGAAATCAATAAAGAATCAAAAAAGTACCTAAAAATTGCCACCAAAATCCCTAAAGGTCAACCGATCCATTTGACCCAAATAGCAAGCAAACCCGGGTGAATGTACGTCACTTACGCAACAATGACAGTTGACAATACAATTAACATAGCATATTTATTATACGAACCGTCAAGCCATTGTAAAAAAAGTCGTGGCGCGTGATCAGACTTCTAGTGGCAAATTTGCAAATAATTGTCGAGAGTGCATTGGCCGAAGCTTACCTTGTGTTACGTGAAAGGAATATAACTAAATAGCGATCTTGTGTTGGGTTTTTTGGTGTAACGGTGGTTTAGGATTAACTGGGATGGTTGGATATTAATTTGTTTGGTTTATGAAGTGTTTTTGGTTAGGTTGAAGGGGTTCATTGGGTCATTTGTTTTGAAAATAGCTGTTAAATATGACAAATGAAAATAGCTAGATGAAAAGTAGCCTATATCCTTTTTAAGTTCTAGTACTTGTGTAACCCTCTTCAATTGGTTCAGTTTTGGTGTAGTGATTTCCAGACAGATTTTCTTTCGTGTCTACCTCTATATAATTAGAACCAGCCGTTTTCCCTCGGTTTCACTCAATTCTCGTGGAAACTAGACTATTGTCAGTGCCGGGATAAAATATAGACTATGTCACTGGTAAAGAGTGTAGCTTTCCAAAATTGAAAGAATTTTTCAAATCAGTTCATTCGTTTCGGAGAATGAAATTAGTAAAAAAAATGTATTAGTATGGATTAAGAAAGGTTTATTTAGATCGTACTTTCCCTTGTGTAAGTATTTGATATATGTATCGTTTTCTTTCGACGGCGCCATACTGGATCGGTAATTCACAATGCGTTTAGAGTTCGGACATCTGACTACTAAGTGGATCAGTAAGCTTTTCCTTAAACTTCCTTATAAGACTAAAGTAAAACATGTGAAAGATTTAAACCATTGGTTTTATGTATTGAAAAACCTTGGGAAAATTATGACGTAACTTTTCTAGCCGCTATGTCTCGTGTACTTTCTTAAAAGAGGCATATTTTGTAAACTAACAGTAAATAAATACTCCTTTGAATATACTGCTCTCATTGCATTTTGATACTGGCAACAATAAATAAAAAAAAATCGAATTTAAATTCGATATAAAATGACATTCTATAATCAAAACTCCCGCGACAACATGCTTTCTATTTTTAAACACCCAATTTTCCTTCAAATTGAACCATAACCAATTAAGATCTTCGCATTTTAAACTTTTTGGTAGAAAATCGAGGTCGCTGACATGAATAGAAATATGACAGTTTTGCAAGATTTCTAGGTTATAAAATAGGGTTTTGCTGACGTGTCGTTTAATTTAGGACGGATAGAACCTTGGGGTATTTGTGTTCGGATACAATGTGTGCACAATGTTGTGGCGAGATGTTCGGCGGTAATCGACGTTTAGTTGCTTCTGTTTTTAAGATAAATCTACAATACTAAAACAATCTAAACCGCAGTCTAGTCTTAAAAAAAAAGGCTTAAAAGTCTAGACTGTACATATATTGAGCGTCGCGTCTTTCAGAGATAATGTTGATGTAGTTTTTGTAATTGAAATGATAATTATGGTAGTTGTGAATGGTTGTCTAGGTTGATTTTTTATTCTTGATGGTTTTTTATCGAATCTGTAACGATAACATAAATGACAGAAGCGCCAATTACACTACAGTATTGTTTTTTAAATTTGAAATTTAGAAAAACCGCAGTCAAAAGCGACCTTAAAAAAGAAAAAACTTGGAAAGAATAGGTACAATAAGTAAGAGATCATGTATATTTTTTTAAGGCTCTGATGTCTAGAATGCTTTCAAACGAAGTAAAATTTAAAGTCATTATTAACTACGAAAAACATAATAACTTCGCTACATAAAATATAGCACCTATTAACATACCCATAAAGCCATTCCCCGATACTTTAAAACTATTAACATAACCTTGGGGATTTGAGAAGGCAACCATTTGAGAGGATGCCAAGGAAAATATTAGCTTCTTAAAATGGTCGGGTTACACAATTTCAGAGATAAATAAATCACAAAGTTTGGAAGGTAGTTCGATAATACAGTCCCATGCAATTTTCCGTATCACTGCAGTATCTATTGGGTTTAATGATTTGTGGGTAGTTTTGTTTTTGTTTCTTCATAATTTTACTGCAGTGGAGTATCGGCCTATTGGTAGGAAGGTCGTTTTAATTGGTATCTGTTTTGTTTGTTGAGCATATTTTTAAAAGTATATTTACTCATTTTCTATATATTTTGTATAGTATCGTGAACGTCGTTATTAAAATTGGTTTCAATAGCAAATTGTAGAGTTAATACCATATTGACTTCAACAATAATGTTAATTTTTCTAAGGGAAAAATTTAAAAATTCTCGTAACAGATATTTTCCTTCTTCACATCTCTATCAGCTATTACCTCATATTCACTTTCTTTGTTACCAGTTTTTTTCTGACCAAAAAGTTTATCACAAATCTCTCTTACTACAAAAATCAGTCCACATCTCACAAATAAAAACAAAAGCGCATCAAAACCATCATACTCACACACGTTACATAAACTCCTAACATAGGAAAACCCGCGAACATCACATTAAAACGCATCAGCTTTATTAGAATTCTTCCCAGTGAGTGTATTTATTAGTACATGCTAGTACTGCAGCCTGCATTCTGCATTGCATCCGGGAGCATGCACGATTATCCACAATTACTTGTACTAGGCTACAAACTTCACTTATGTATGCACTATGCACTTCGGATTCTTGAAGAGCGAAATCGATATGCCGAACTGCCAATAGGTTTGGAAAATCTTGCAGTTGGTAGTACACCTGTGGTTTGTGCATTTGTTAGCGGTACCTTTGATGGGTAGGCATTGATTATTAAGACCTTGATTGGATGTAACTAGCTTTTATTGTGATCATTGACGTTCATGTCAATCTCTGCTTTAAGCTTTTGTGGTGAATTTAAAGTCATTAGTTCTTGCACTACCAAAATTTGAAGACTTGAATCATTTTGCTCTCTAAAGATATAATTTTGACATATGCCCAAAAAGTAATAAAAGTAATGCAAATTCTCTAGTAAGCAAATCAACAGATAAGTTATTGAAATTCGTCCGTCAGAGGTGCTAAGGAGCCTTCTGAATCAATCAGAATAATAAAACCAAGTAACCTGTCAAAGGTTGTGTTTCCTTATAACAAACATTTGCCCTAGTGCGGCTATCTGTTCCCACCACGCTCCATATTGAGAGGCTTATCGTTTGCCTTCGATATAAGTTGATAACTTTAAATAATTAGGTCGAGCTGACTTAAGAGAATCAGAGGAAGATTCTACCATGTTTGTTACAAGTTAATATGTTGTTAACTCCTTTAGATCTGAAACTAGAGGATATTTTTTCTTTGTATTATCAATATCTTGCTCTCGCTTTACATATAGCAACGGTATTTGGCAATACAGATCCATTCATTTTTCCTGACGAGGCTGCGGGATTGTTCAATACTCAAGTCTTTATTAGTTAGTAAGAGTTACCGTGGCCCTGGCACATAATGGGCTTAAAAAGGAACATGACGGGTTTTAGTCACTAAATATACATTCGTTTAGGAACCACCAACGTCCTCTTAAGAAATATTTTTTCGTGCTTTCTCCTTGCCTACTAATCTACGATACATACATCATTAATATCTATGGCACCTTCATCCCTCATCTCTTCACGACCTACATTCCTGTCTACCCTCATACCACCACATATAGGACTGCGTCGTAAAAAACGCTAACGTTTTGCGTCGCCCGAACTTTGAACGAAACAACTTGATGTAAGTTCTGCCTCGGAAGGTCGCTGGATTGCGCCTGAGGTATGGCCTCTGTTGCAGCGAGAAGTGAAAATGGGATCTGATGTTTATGGAATAGGGTGTTCATTTGTTTGTTGTACTTTTATTTGTCTCTTTTTTATAGTATTTTGGTCGTTTAATCATTCTACTTTTACGTATCTAGATTGCTTATATAACAGTCTAATGTGCTCCGTCGTCGGTCCGGTCTTAAGGCAGACATATACATGTGACATCATGTGTTATAATTAATAATAATATCATTAAGAAAAGTAGGCAAATAATTTCTTCTTAATTATTGACTGTCCTAATTCTAACGTCTCTTGTTTTAACTCTAGTATTCTTCTATGATATACATAGCTTGATCATGCTCAAAATTATGATCATCGTTTCCATTGCAACTTCCCCTATTTCTCAACTAACAAGCTGAAGCGTCTTACCCACTCCCGCTGCCACTGAAACCACAACTTTAGTTCTTGAAACTATTTTCTATTTGTGCGCCAGTGTTCAGCTGTTACTATTACTCAAGTTGTTCAGTATAAATACCTATACTGTCCGCACCTAGGATCGGAACAAATATATTTATTTGAAGGTATTTTAGTTCAATATATTGCGAACCTTTCGTGTTTCAGAAGGTATGATATCTTATAGAAAGTATTTCTATCTTTGACCGTCGTTATGGTAAAAAATGAAGTGCTTCTAGTTTTAAGTTATACTTTTTGAGACTTTGTCTATGTTGATGACGCTATAATTTCTGTTTTACATATGTTTTTTGTATCTAATACTCATACACTATTTCATCATCATCATCAGCCTATCGCAGTCCCCTGCTGGACATAGACCTCTCCAAGTGCACGCCACTGAGATCGATTTTACAATACACTATTTACTTACCACTATTTATTTTGCTATAATTTTCTTGTTAGAATTACAGATGCATCACATTTTCAAATCATCTACATAAATTGCAAAATTCCAAATTTACAATTGGTATTTGCTAGAACCCGCACAGAAAGTCGAGGGAAGATATTCAACTATGTTTTCAAAGATCACGTTACGAAATTATTGTATTTTCTTGACACCATATCGCTTTTACGATCGAGCTCGTAAAACTAGCCACGTGTGCTGAAAAATGTTCGTGATGGTTTCAATGCATTATATCTATGCTATTTTTGATTAGCCCAGTATTATTGGGCAAGCTAAAGAATTGTATGATGTAGCTCTCTTTTATGATAATTTGAGAACAAAAAAGTGCAAGGATAATTGAGTACCCAATATTCACCTCTATTTACTTACTACTTGCAATGTTTTTGACAGTTTTGAAGATAGAGATTTCCCGTCGTACCACAAATATTTCAAACGTCTGTTGAACACTTGTCTAAAAAATGTCGATTGTGACGTTGACATAAGGTCCATTTTGCAGCTACACTTTTTTTAGAGAAGTGTTCAACAGATTATTAAGTGTTTGTGGTAAGGCCATTCATGTCTAACTTGACATTGCGACCATTTAGCGATTTATGAATATTTAGCGGACTCGATTCCCTATACGTAAAAGTTATGTATTTAAAAATTATAGCATTTATTTTCCGTACAGGAAAAAATGAGGTTTTTCTTCCATGTCCTTAACCACTGCTTATGTATGTATGACAATTTATTATGAGCATAAAAGACCTTGGCTTTAGAAAAACTGCTATGACTAACAAGTGCAATATTATAAATGGAAAATGTTGTTATTCTTTGATTAGGTATGGTAAAGACTACCAAGAAAAACTCATTTAAATACATTATTTACGTATAGAGAAAATGTTAATCATAATTTTGTAGATACTTTCTGATTACTCTTTATTTTGGTACAAATGACACAATCACCGAGGTACTATAATATGAGAGAGATTGCGCTTTTTTCACCAAATGTTTTATGTAATTCCAAACAATGGACGAAATATGTATATATCAAATATGTAGGTACAGATATAGAAGCTTCGTTAGGTTAAACAAAAACGTATTTAACCTTGAAAACTACATTGCACATGCAAGCATGTAACTCGATTTTCTGAAAACTAGCTTGCATAACAATTTTCCCTCAGTAAGCAGATTGCGCCATTCCACACACATAGTGCATATCGATGTATTTGATAGTTCATTAGCGGCTCTCTAATCCGCCGCAAACAGTTTAACATACAAATATATGCAACAAGACAGGTGCACTGCACACATGTTTCTAAGAAGCTTTTCAACATATTTCGAATGCATACCGTTTAAGTACCTAAATACATATAATCGCACAAACATTTTGCATTCCACTTACAATAGGATTTATTGTAAATTTACGTGCTGCGTGCGATAACCGCCTTCGTACGCATCACTTGTTGCGCGCCAAAACCGCGCGTGGCAAGATGGCCGCCGCGCGCTTTTTTTCACGGCGTCTTTCCGCGTGTGCCGTGATTTTGGCCAGTTCTCCTGTGTGACGTCGACGACCCAGTTAGGTACGCCAACCGGTGCCACGGCCAAGTCCATCCGGGCATCCCCAATGAACCAGCGCCAATGTCTATAAAATAAATTGTACGCACGAAATAAAGAGAAAAAAAATTATAATGAAGTAAACGTCAGCTCCTGATTTGCCGCCAAAACCTGGGTGAACGCACTCCAGTGTTTTGGCATGGCTCGTTGGAAGTTGTCCTAATAGTTCGTTTATTTGATAAGGCGTTTTATTATTGCCACACGGCCTTTTAATCAGTTCGCAATGGTGTGACATTAATGCTGTCGTTACTGAGAATTATTTTAGGATAGTTGCAGTGCCAATGTTGAGGAGCTAAACATTTTCTGTGCTGGTCACATTGACAGTGAGAGCGCGTCCCATAGTTTATCTATTCACGACAAAATAATCGCAGGATCGTTCGATTGGGCTGCGGTTTGACTTAGTATTCGTGTTCCAGATTGCAGTTCGTTAGCCGTCAACTATCTACGAGCGGTCGATTTTATCGTCAATGTGCGCCTCGTCTAAAAGTATAATAACATGAATATCGCGATTCCCGTGTATGATATCATCATAGTAGCAGAGCCGGCTCGTACCGAGAATCCACTATGAGCGAACCATTGCCAACAATCTTACTATTCAGCATTTGTTGTTCTTATATTTGCCAAATATTTGCACCTTATCGCCAGAGTATTGTGATAGTTTTACGAGCACCATTTTTATATTTTTATTTCGCGCGCATTTTGGCCGTGTTTCCAATATGGTGGCTGTTTGTTTTGGATAATGAGGTTGTGTTAAGCTTTTTAAATGTTATCATGAGGATGTTTGTTCATCAACGTTGAGTATATTGAGCGATCAAAGTTAAAAATATTGGCTTTATAGATTAATTTTAGATTATCCTTCATTTTGAACACCTGTGGAGGGTAAAGATATTCAAAGCTGAAAGTTACAGCAACAAAATTAAAGAGCGGAAATAATTGAAAGGCAGACGTCGAAATCTATAAACAGTTGCCTGCACTTGAAAATACGGGCGAAGAAATAACTGCGCGCGAAAAATTTCGGTGAGGCTATTGACTCTGACATTTGGCATGATAAAACCGATAATTTTATAACAAGGGGATTCCGTCCACGTGTGACCATGGATCCTGCCAAGGGAAGACACCAGGCGCTGGCACTGGCAATGGTTCGTCTACAGCAGCAGCCAACTCAATGTTTTGACTAGACCTTTTTGTTTATACCCGCGGAAGTCGACCGGTTTTGTTTGGCCAATCAATCATTTGGAGTTTGGAAGTTTTTCCTTCTATTTTCTTGGATTTGTTGTCGATTGGCTGAGGTGTGTGGGTTGATTGAGTAAACTTGTGTGATGTTGTGAACTTTGATTTGGTTCTTTCATTCATGATGCTGTTGTCCGTATGAGGTTTAGTTTACTGGCTATGGATATTGAAGTTCATACAGAATTTATTTTATTAATTAGGAAATTAAATGATACACATATTAAAATATAAAGACGATAGAAACAAAAGCGACGATAGATTCTTTTCGTCATATTTTGGGACTATAAATAGAAAATGAAGAGAAACAAGTGCCATTTGATAAATTCTAAACAAAGGGTTACATACACTCGACAAACATAGATTTTCTATTCACGTTCTTCGATAAAGTATTGTTGAAGTCGATCCCAAGTAGGACAGACTTCGCCATCGACAAGCGAATTCCTGCGATAATAATACAATAAACTCTGAAACAGACATTAATTTATTAGTTCCGTGAGTAGATGGACTTGTATCCATTTGCAAAACATTGAAAAAGAAGCTGAAATTGAATAAAATAAGGAAGATGAGGTGTTAGAAGAAGAAAATACTCTGGATACAGAAGATAATTGTATTTCAAATGACGACGGAAATAGTAAGAATAAAAGATTCTGATAGAATGATGTAGATATTCATTATAAATTAGTTGTTTAATAATTAAATGACAACCTCCGAGGAAATCATCATTAAAGTAACAACAATCCCCAAACAACATTGGAATATAATAGAATCATTTATTTGCCATTTATTAGGTATCTGGTATATCTCATAAACTGTAATTTTTTGTAAGTAAAACACTCTACTTAATATTGTGGACAAAGCATAGCCCATCAATCAGACACTAGCAGGATCTAGACTAGATAGACAATTATAGAATATTGAAAAGAAAATTCACACCCAAGCCATGTAGCTTTATCAAGAAAACTGAATCCATCACACCCACCTTGAAGAGTACCTACTAAGACAAAGTTCACAACAAATTCAAATAATATAATATTAAAATAATTTTCCCGAGTTGTCATCTGAAGTTCTCCTTTTGGCTGTTGATAGGCAATGAGCTAGCTACCTGCTACTATTTATATGCCATTGCTAATTCTCGTTCTATATTTACTTCAGACGGTTTTAGTCGAGTCTAAAGATGTCGTCTATACTAGCTCTTTTGAACAGAAGGTTAATATGTTCCTCTGTGTTAGTATCAATTTTAATGTTATTAACTGTGTGGATAGTCTGTTCTTTGTTTTCTGATGTTTTAGTGTCAGATTTATCTTCGTTGTTTTTAGTTGAGTTTCCATTGGGAATATTTTATAGTCTTGGATGACTGTCACGATTTGGATTTTGTTTGTAATTAAGACTTTATTTCACTTGGGAATTATAGTCTTTTTTTTTGTCCAGGGAAATATGGTTGGTAAAAAGGATGGAAATTGATTATTATATAAATCGTAGTACGTTAGTGTAACTTTTGATGGTATTGATAGTTCCATGACATGTAAATGAACCCATCAAAGTTTTATGGTTTTACATTACACAGTATAACTGTTGAAGGTGCGATTAATGATCCAAAGTAATATACATTACTAATCTTATATGAAGTTGGTACAGCTATGTACTTTCAGCCTGCTTTAACTGATGGAATTACTAATAATTTTTCGGTTATACGACCAATTTAGTGATTAGTCCCACATAATTCTTTATTTTCCTTTGATTACCACGTTTCATATATTTTTTGTCTATAAAAAATTATATCGATGATTTAATCAAATTGTTATTATGAGCTATCCTAAAGAATTATTTTGCTCCTTTGTCTGTTTCAGAAATATCCACAGCTTTTAGATTTCCAAATGATCCCTTTTCAATAACATTTAATGGGTCTTCCGTGATAAGTGACAGTGGTAGTCTAGTCACGTTTCTTGGCAAAGTTTTTAAACATATGTCTGTCCGAATACTTGCACTATGCCCGTCACGATCTTTAATATTATCGCCATGGTCCCTGTTCCTTAATATATTTCGAGCACACTTTTTTCTGCCTCTATTACTATATACTTTGTTACATCTTTCATTTGTTTCTTAAGAACTTGGTTTAACCAAATTGACCAATCTATAGGATAATGAGCATTATGATATGAATCTTTATGAGTGAATTCAGGACAAGTGAATATATTTTCCTTTTAAAAGAGGAAAGAATATACAAGTTTGTTAAAGCTCATCTTGAAGCAGAACGCACGTCGAAACATCATAAAATGCCATTGATCGATTAAAATTCTGGTCGCGCTGCAAAAGAATGTGGTCAACACAGCATAAGAAAGGGATACATCAAAAATCAATAATGTCATCTCAAAAATCATTTCACGAAAGTCGCGAAAATCGATGGTAAATTCTGATAGCCGAATCGGGTAGGCGGTAAATCACAGTACATTTGCATACATTACGCTATGATTCAGGCATTACAATACAGTATTTGTTTCGCGCATGCGCGTTGCATACGTTATTAATTTCTGCCTGTGTGCACGTAGATCTTTTTTCTTTTGTTCGTACATGACACAATTAGGCCTACCGCTGTTGAATAATAAGTTAGGTTTTTGACGTTTATGACAGGTGTCAGTGTTGGAATGTTAATCGATGCCACGCGTGGATTTTTGGACACGATTGGCATTTAATGTGGGATCTTGTTTTGTGGAATCGTGAACTGAAAGATTATAAGTGTTTTCTTTTTATTTGGCTTTATATAAGTCTCGTTTTGATGTAGCAGTAAGTAGGCTGAGCTGAGTAAAGTTTGAAGAAAGAAATGTGAAGTTCGATTATTATGAGGCTAGACACTAGCCACTACATTTTTGTAGGTCAAGGGTACAAAGCTGAATAACATAATAAATGAATTGTAACAAAGTTTTTTAAATAGAGATTCATATGTAGTACTTAAATGGTTGAATATAAAATATTGTGAATTGCAGACAGAGTTCGTTTTGAAAGCGAAATTGTAGCCTAAGCTTAAAATAAATAAAGAGTTCTAGGTTTACAAAGAATGTCTAGTTCATCTCTTTATTTTTAGCAAAATAAAATCAAATATTTGGTCTATGCCTATTTAAATACGTAATGTTGGTTTAGAGAAGTATTAGAATTTCTCATTTCCGATGAAATTTGTTTCCACCTGGAAAAGCTCACGTCATCAGCATTTAGCATAATAAATTAGCCCGGATTTACTCAGTTTTGTCTACAAGTCTGGTTTACCGTAAATTTATTTTTTCATTACCGTTTTGCAAGTTGAATGTAAAATCAGTTGGTAGATATATCTTCGTCGTAATGGTCGTATATAACACAACGAATAGATATGAAAACTAACTTGTCAGTTTATTTATAGATTTCCAAAACATTGTTCATGGTTTCGTTTATTTAAAAATGTGAATTTACGTGAACGAAACTGCACTCATCACTTCGGATAGTTTAAGCCTTTCGACGTCATTTGAGAAATCTTTGGATATTTAAAAGATTTTATATATTAAACAAAAGTTTGCTCAATACTAACTTAAATACATCTTAACTGATGAATTTATTACATCAGAAAAACGTTACGGGGCAGTATTCGTGGCATCCAGACTGGATTGGCGAGTCCCACGGTGGGCGCCAATAAAGAAAATTCAATATACCAAGTTAATACCTGTTTTGAATGTTTCTCTTGTTCACAGGACGAGTTCCATCCGTTCATAGAGGCCCTGATGCCATTTGTAAAGTCCTTTTCGTATACTTGGTTCAATTTACAAGCGGCCAAACGGAAATATTACAAGAAACACGAGAAGCGGATGAGTCTCGAGGAGGAACGCCATACTAAATATGAACTGCAGGTAAATAAAGCAAATAATTTTAGGTCATAATAATTTGAGTTGGAGTTTGAATGTAGTGTTCAACTGTAGGCCTCTGTCAAAATTGGTAAAGCTAAATGAATCATTATAATTAAGACACAGATAGTTACATAAAGTACCAATATAATCAAGACACCACGCAGTGTTTATTAGGTTTAGGTTAGGTTAGGTTTTATCTAGACCCTACTTGTTCATGTAATCACAAACATCCAGAGACGAAGTTAATATGTGGGAGTCTGACAGCTATTGCTTTCAATGTGGCAATAGAACTTACGCCTGAAGAATCTCTGTCTACAATCCTTTTGGGTATATTTGGGTTGGTCGGATGCACTTCTATGGCTTTTACTAATATTTTATTATTTATGTCAAATTAAAGGGTATCTACAATAATTGAGATAAAAATATACCGCATTTAGAACCAAAATCCAAAACGAAAGTCCCCAAAACTAATAGAACCCCCAAAACAATTACAGAACGAGAAAGCAGAAGTGAAACAGAAATGGGCGTCGCGGTTGCTAGGGAAGTTACGCAAAGACATCACCCAGGATTGTCGGGAAGACTTCGTGCTGAGCATCACGGGGAAGCGGCCGGCGGTGTGCGTGCTCTCCAACCCCGACCAGAAGGGCAAGATGAGGAGGATAGATTGTCTGCGCCAGGCTGATAAAGTGAGTTCTAAAGTCAAATCGTTTATTTCACTTAGGCCTTTAAATGATCTTATGAAAGTCAAAGTTGCTTCATATGAAGAAGAACGAGCAAGGAAGTGAGAGTTTTTTCTTGGTGTTGGTAGGTAATTTAGGTGAAAAAAATATGAGAAGGTGTAGTCATTGTTGACTGTTTTATCGGGAATTTAACTCGTATATGAGTTGAAGCTTAAGTGATAAAAAGTATGGGCTGTTGGTAAATGTTTACGCCAATGTGATAGGTGATAAATTGGGTAATTAAAATGCGATGTAATGACTGAATAGTATTGATATGCTTAGAGCACTTTTGCGTAAGTATCTGCAAGCTTCGGTACTTCAAGACTTAAATCGTAAAAAAAATGCTTCTACCTTTGTCACCGCGGCATATTCGGGAAAATGCTAGATCTGCCTAGTTATGTTCACAACTATGTCATGGTATCTGGCACGGATCATGGCTGCGATTCTATCCAAAACCCATATTGCACTACGTGACCAACCTAATATTTTCTTTTTCCATTCCAGGTATGGCGTCTAGACTTGGTAATGGTGATTCTATTCAAAGCGATCCCCCTGGAGAGCACGGACGGCGAGCGCCTAGAGAAGCACCCAGAGTGCACCCAGCCGGGTCTCTGCGTGAACCCCTACCACATCAACGTGTCTGTTAGAGAGCTGGACCTCTATCTGGCGAACTTTATAAACAGCTATGGTAATGGGAGCGACCGTCTACCAGGTCTCTCGCTCAATACTGTTGAATTTGCTTTGTTGGTTTTTGTTCTGGTATTTGCAAGATTTACTTTGGTAAATGTTAAAGCAATGTCTTTGAGGAGTACGAGATGATTAGCCGGTCATACTTGACGAAATTAAATTTGACGCTGTTTGATCAATTTGTATTGGGGATTGTACCGTTGCTGTCATATTTACCAAAGTATTGATTGTGAATACGAGTGTTAGTTTGGGATGATTGTTGATTACAGAGCCTGTAAATAATGTAAGAAAATATTGAAGCCATTTAAGATGCAACTAAATAAAGACAAAGCGTTTGATAATGAAGATGAAAACGTAATCGACAGTCATCCTTTATTTTTATTGTTTGCATTAGAATTATGTTTAATAGAAGTAGATATAATTAGTAATAACATAATCTAGCTTTTGCATGTATTTAAACTTTGAGGCATTATCCAACTTTGCACTTCATCTTATAATTTTTATACTTCTTTTAACAGTAGTCTTTTTCATCTTTAAATGAAGATAATTTAAGAAGTAGTATCTCTAATCTGTTTGTTGTTGAAAATAATGTCTGGTTCTCGCAACTTGCAACAGTGCAAATTCATTATGAATCGTTTTCTAATCTCCAGAATCGCCATTCATTTCAATATCTAAAGCTTGACGTAGCGTAGCAAAATCAAAATAATGCTTAGCCTCTACACTACATCATCACAAACTGCAATTTCATTTACCATTCCATCATTGGTCTCTAAAACTTTGTACAGGCTAGCCGTCTTAATATACATAGACATAGTCTTCGGTGCGTCCTAGCAAGTGATCTGGATGCGAAAGCGAAGCGAACAACAAATAGTAGCTTTCTTTGAAAGTGACGTGGATTATACAGCATCCATATTTATTTCGATTGGCTTCACATCGCATTTGGGTTGATTTGCCGACGCAGGACGCACTCTTACGAGTACACAGGAACGATAGTCCAATACCTATGGTCCTATCAAACGCTGTGCTACCTAATTCGTACGTTGCTTTGCACATATACAATAAAGTTGGTGTGATTTCAGATATACTTAGCGGTTCGCTATCGCCTCAGACGCCTAGGGACAAAGAGAATGAACACGAGGCTAAGAGTAAAGGTAACTGGCGTCTATATCGTATGTGACACGTGTGTTGTTTTGCGTTCCTTCTTCAGTTTTGTGGCAAACAATGGCTTGGGGATGTTTTTTTTTGGGTTTAGATATGATAATTTTACTGTTAAAATTTAGTGCAGTGTCAAAGCATATATCTTTACCACATTCTTTCAGTAGAGTCTCGTAATTTTCAAGTTATGTATATCGAACTATTCTGATGAAAACGTTTTCAGGTGTGTAAGTTTTCAGATTTTTTTATAACGACTTTGATGATCTTGTAAGGAAGGAAGATGAATGTTATATAGTTGATTGATAGAATATATATGACGGAACTGTACATAAAGCAGTCAGTAAAATAATCGATAAACAATGACATTACATTAGAGTGAGGATGGCAATGAAATAGGAGTAAAAAACCTCTTCTGGAGGGTAGAAAATAGTTTCAAAATTGTAGAGGCTGCAAGAATTGTTTGCCACACTGCAGAAGGAACATCAATGTGATTGGTTTGCACAAAAAGTATTGTCCTAAATTATTATTTTTTTAATTTCATTTTATGCATTTTTTCAAAGACAAATTCTTAATACCTGCATCAAATTGGCTTGCACTCACACTTTTCATGCTTTTATTGGTATCAAAATTTTGAAAAAGATCACATTTGGGATTGCCAGAGTAATGTTTGCTCCTTTGTTGTTTTTTGAAACTTATTTGTATGTAGTCGGTGTTCCTTCTCTTTCACTATTTTTATCTTCGTATTTATCAATGCTTTTGTAAACGTATTATTTGAGGATACTTAAAACTGTGTCTCTTCTATTCAATCCATTATTATTTGATATTCTTGAAATAGTACCTCTGTAGTTATCAAAGTATCTATTTCATGTTTTGAATGGTTGATCTCTTCACCATGGACTGATCAATTCATTTTTGATAAAACCATTATTATCGTTGATTATCCTTACAAATAATACGTTTACAAAAGGCATTGATTTGATGTTATCAGTAAAATAAGTTGCATTTACTTCTTGTACTAGTAATATTTTACCCAATTCATATTCAATATTGATAACTTTAAAATCAATCGTTTTTGTGTCATCATTCTCATCAACAATGATTGGTGAAATGATGATAAAGTCCTATAAGCTGAATGTACAGAAGTATTAATGCAACATATAAGTTATTTTTCTAAAGCAGGATTTTGGAAAACAACATTCTATGAACCTATTCTTTTTATAACTCTTTTACAAACAGCTACAAATTTTGAAAAGGAAGATGTGTTTTCTCACGAAAGCGGGTGAGTCAAGCTAGTGTGTGTAAATGTACATGAAAATTGCCTATGTATGCGTAAGCTCAAGAGAGAGCTTAGCAGTGGCCGAGTCACCGAGTCATACAAAGACAATATGCATATACACTTACACACACTAGCTTGGCTCACCCGCTTTTGTGACGTTGTTTTTCAAAAATGCTTTGGAAAATTAACAGTTCTATAGTAGATACTGTCGTTGGATGTTTTCTATTGTACAAATGTTTGATGTCGTGGCTTTATTAAGTTTAAGTTATGAAACCTGTAATTAATACACAGGGGCTTAGGATTAAGTATTAAAGTCTGTTTCATCATTTTCTTTACCTTGAAGACTATTAGTTCCTATTTTATGGACCAGTTTTCAATTGGGTTTATCAGTTTCGTTAGACATTTGAGTAAAGCATCGCTGGCTTTAGCTTTTTTGAGATAGTAATTCTTCTCAAAGGAGTTTCATGGTTTCACGTAGGTAGGTATCATTATTTTCTCTGTACGGAAAGTGATGAAACAGACGTCTAGTTTAAGTATTGTCTAAGTTTAAGCTCTTGAGTCTCGATTATTTTATCAGAGAATTGGGTTCACTTTAGGAAATGTTTATGAGCAGAATTCCGTTCGAGTAACAAATCACCTTATTCTTTTGGATCTTGTGGGCGAATGGGTGGGAAATAATTAAACCCTATAACGAAGACAAGTAATTTTAAATAGTTAAAAAATCATGTTTAAAAGTAGTAAAATAAGCAATAATGCTAGGGATTTTCTGCATAAAGAATAGCTGTAGAATATCTCATAAGATCTAGTCAGAAAATCATTCAACACTTTTCCAACACTAATTTATTTTTACTTCATGAATGAATTACGTGAAAAACACGAAGAAAACAATTCACACTAAACAAAGTAACGGTTATTTATAATATATTTTGTGAACGCTAATGACGACTGTATGCGTCACTGCAGGACGTCAGTCTGTGCGTCATAGACCGAAATATCACTGCTAATTATTGTAAGTCTTAAAAAACATTTGTGTTTTTGTAATAGAGAATATTATCTGCTTAGGCTTTTCCCTACTATGTTACTATGGACACCTAAATAGTTTAATAGGATCAGGGGTGTCGATGAAATGACTGCCTATCTGACTTCTACCATCCAGCATATTCTTCTTCTTATCGAGTGAGCTGCAGGTTTAATCACCTAACATCATCCCTAGTGTCATTTGCTAAAATTCGTCTGTCAGAGTTTTCTTAAAAATCTTTTGATAAGGCCGGTTGTTACACAGTCTAAATGGGTATTTTAAGAGTTTTTTAGGGTGTTAAAAAATGGTAGAAAATAAATCGTAATTTAACTGATAGCCTCATGAAATTGTAACGTCTGAAATGGGTGATTTCAGGCTATAGTCACAATCCGTACAACGGTGTAATATGCAACGATATTATTCTAGCGACCGGTGTCTTCTCCTCCAAGGAGCTGTGGAAGCTGTCTAAAGGTATGGAAAACAATAATTTTAATATTATAATTACTATGAAAAGCAAAATAAAGATCAAGAAAAAAAAGTGCCGTTATATTTGAAAGCAATATTGCGTGATTAGGAACGCACAACCTGTGTCCCAGATTAATTGCTTCTGTATAATGTGGTCGTCTTATTACCTACTTCTTTATAGTACCATGTGGTATGGAGATTCATAATATTTTGCAAAATAGCTATCAAGGTTAAAATAAATAAATACCTGATTGCTATACAAAGAAACGACAGATTTTTCTTACGGATGATAGTTTGACGATCGATGATGAGAAAAAGTTTGATATAGGAATATGCCTATAATTTTAAAAGTCGGACCAATAAGAACACCAATTAACCCCATTCTCCTTTGATTCCAGCCTCAATACTCCAAGAGACGGGTTCAGAGTCTCCGAGCGGGTCCGGAGGCGGCATCAAGCTGGAGTCAGGCTACTACTGCGGGTACAACAGTCCAGCTCCGGCCGCCTTCGAGCCTCCAGCCGAGAGGGCCACCCCGTCTGCCATGCTCGTGGGGCAATGTTATAGTGAGTTCTTTACATTATATAGACTTAAAGACCGTTATTTGGAAGGCAGGATAGACTAAAGGTCGCCGCTGTCATTTGAACGTCTTTGGCAGTCTTTACGGGTAGTCAGGAGCCAGTTAGTCAGGCAACTAGTCTTGCCAAAAGGGGTTGACGAGTTCAAATAGGCAGTGGCTCCTTGTAAAACACTGGTACACAGCTGCAAGCGGTTAGACTGGAAGCCGATCCCAACATAGTTGGGGAAAAGCTAGGCAGATGATGGGTTCAGTCTCCGAGGGGTCCGGAGGCGGCATCAAGCTGGAGTCAGGCTACTACTGCGGGTACAACAGTCCAGCTCCGCCCGCCTTCGAGCCTCCAGCCGAGAGGGCCACCCCGTCTGCCATGCTCGTGGGGCAATGTTACAGTGAGTTCTTTGGATTATATAGACTTAGGAGACCGTGTTTTGGAAGGCACGATGAAATGTAGGTCCTGGCTGTTATTTCAACATCTTTGGCAGTTATTAGTTGTTGTCAGAAGCCACAACGTCTTACCAAGGGGTATTCGGTTGCCCGGGTAACTGGGTTGAGGAGGTCTCATAAGCAGTAGCTCCTTGTAAAACACTGGTAAATCAGCTGCATTCGGTTAGACTGGAAGCCGATACCAACATAGCTGGAAAAGGCTTGGGAGATGACAGTTTTAATTGAGAGATATAGACTATGATAGATATAGTTCTTATAAAACCTCAAAAGCTCATAAGAGAAAAACTATAAAAAACCAAAAAACATTAAAACAATCTCTTTTTCAAAGATTAAAAGGTGTCAAACACAAACCAAAATGACTCATAACAACAACAATACAGTCACATCAAAAATCTTCCACAAAAACGTATATGTCAATCAACCTCTTCGAGTTATTCAACGCACGTGCTCTCGCGCAGCTAAATATAGAGACACGCACACACGCACAGACTCACACATACATGTAGATGTTACATTCGTAGTATATGCACTTGTAGCCGGGTGACCGGGCAAGTTTATTTTTGTAATAAGTTATTATTGTAGAGGAATGTGTGTTAAGTATAAGATTTTTGATGATTCGGTTGAGATGTTAGGGATTGAGTTATTGTGGTTTCCATTGAGAGAGTAGAAATGAAAGTATGGATAGGTAAAAATATTTAAAAAGATATAGAGGATTGCGTAGACGATGATGATGATGATGTAAATATTGGAGGGTGTGACTAAGGAATGGCAAACAGCAAAGGTGAAAATTCGCTTGGTCGCCATTGGACCTAGCGCTACTACCATGCACGGGATTCTGGACTTGATTCCTGTGTCTTGCTGAAACTTTGAGAGTTATAGAAACTTCCACAAAGCAGCCTAGGGTCAAGAAAGTAAAAATTGGGTGTTAAGGCGTTGTTACACCCTCGTATCTGGGAAGAGCACATACTCAGTAGCAGTCGTAACAATTCTACGTCAGAGGCCGTTAGGCGAACTTGAGGAAAGTCCAACACTTCTGAGTCCTTCATTTAATCACGTTCATTTGTCAGCAGGTATCCCGCACAGTTCAGCCGGCTTGTCTGCGCAGTCGCCGCTGGTGCCATCAAACACAATCTTCTACCAGCACGCAGCACCACCCACCGATACTCATCCCACTAGTGAGTAGACACTAGACTTTTTATAAAAAAATAATATATGAGATAGGTACAAAAAAGCAAAGTTATATAGGTTAGCTGACAAATTGCTTTTTTGAATGCGCTTATCTCTGAAATTATTAGTCCGATCTGAAAAGTCTTCAAGTGTCAGATAGTGCATTTATTGAAGAAGGTTGTAAGGTACTTTTTTATCTACCAGCAGTTAGTTATCTAAATATATAGCGAAAATGGCGTCCAGAGCCATTTCTAGAGTTGGGATGGAATTGAATAGTCTAGATTTGGCTGGAAGTATGTTTAGCGAATTCCATGTATGTGTTACCGGCCGAACCCGATTTTAGGACAAACCAGTTTTGCCTAGACTCAACTAGTTCTTCCTATAGGCGTTAGGATTAACTAGTATAGCCTAGTCCAAACTAATTTGTCCTAAGCCCGATAGGACGGACCAGTTTAGGCTAGGCAAAACTAGTTGATCCTGATATCAATACGCACACTCTAGGATAAACTGGTATGGCCTAGTCTAAACAACATGTTCATGCGGGAATGCTCCGAACGTCCCACGCCGCTCGCTCCCCGTTCGTCATTTGTCGCGTGGTTTTAAACGCATTTAGCGTCTAGTTGCTAGCCGTGCATAACGTACACGCCCCGAGCGCCTCGCGCCTAATAACGTATTTA
This sequence comes from Helicoverpa armigera, assembly GCF_030705265.1. NCBI lineage: Eukaryota > Metazoa > Arthropoda > Insecta > Lepidoptera > Noctuidae > Helicoverpa > Helicoverpa armigera. The sequence continues at coordinate 7,403,175 of NC_087145.1, read as the reverse complement.
GTTAATTTAAAAAAATACTTACCTATTATTTGTTAGTTTGCTACATATATGTAGTATGATTGTTCGTATTATCAATTTATCCATAACGACGAATCATTATATGTAGTTTAATAAAGATGATTATTTTTCTAAACACGGAGTAGTTTATTTAGTTCATCTATTTATTTAGACTTTTAGATATGTATATGTTTTGACTAGGCTATACCAGTTTATCCTAGAGTGTGCGTACTTATATCAGGATCAACTAGTTTTGCCTAGCCTAAACTGGTCCGTCCTATCGGGCTTAGGACAAATTAGTTTGGACTAGGCTCTACTAGTTATTCCTAACGCCTATAGGAAGAACTAGTTGAGCCTAGGCAAAACTGGTTTGTCCTAAAATCGGGTTCGGCCGGTAACATATGCATTTGAAAATAGTCAACGATATAGCTATGTGTCAGTTCATCAATATTTCTTCGCCTCATGTCTAAAACTAACTATTCGGAGTCAATGCACCAGTAACAGCTAAAACCCCCTTTTCTAAAGCGCTTTAAGGTGAATTGATCAAAGTACCAATGCAATCACATCTCTAACTCTTATCTTCCAGCATCAGAAGCACTGTCGAGCCAGCACTCGGTGGGTAAGTACGACGGCGCGCCGCAGGACTCGCTCGGGGACTTCGTCACCTTCGTCTGCCAGGACCCCTCCGAGGTGCAGCAGTTGCAGGTCAGATATCAGAGGAATTGCTAACTTTATTGTCCCTGTGTCAAAAATGTTGCAAAACCCCCTCTACCTTGTAATAAAATGTGGTCTTTAAAATTACTGGCTTTATGACTATGTTTAATCATGTCTCGGACAAAGTTAAAGCCTAAGACTAAAGCCGGTACTTTTAAGTCGATGTTTAATAATAAGGTGGATTTTTTCGAAGCTTTAAGTAAGAATAAATACCGTGTCGTTTGAAAAGTAAGCTTTCTCTATCTTTGTAAAATTTACCTTCAATAAGTGATAATTCTCAGCTTCTTTAAAGAAATAACTTTATATGATCTAACGTGTTCACGTTCTCCTTCATAGAAGCAATTTTCATAGTATTAAACCTGATCATCTTTCCCCAGGTGCATAGCTTGTCGAGGAGTCCGAAGCCGCCGTACTTCAGCAGTTCCATGCTGCCACCACCTCCGCTCCCGCCGATGGCCAGACCAGTTGCCATTATCAGATCTACAGGTAAGTTAAAAAAAGCACAGCTATATTAAGTTGGTGATCTTCTCTTCAAAGAGAAAAGAGAAGATTTTAATTAATAAGGGTTGTTGAAAGGAAGGGTTTTTCTGAAAGTAACATTTTTAATCAGCTTTCGTGATGTTCTGTGCAAGTAATTTCTGTAAGTCAGATATGAATTTTTAAGATCACCTTATGATCGAGTACCTAAATGGCTGGGTTTTACAGTCTACATACATAGTTCAGAAAAAAATTATAAGGATACACGGGCACAAATTTTTCATAACTCATAAGACAAACCTGTTATGTAAAAGTGTAGCTTTTATGTCCTTATTCTCTTTGTGTTTATACATGTTCTCTTCATTTCCAGCAAGTGAGATGGTAGGGGGAAGCGTGGTAGGTGGCGGGGGCACATCCCCCTCGTCCCCCGAGGTGCGGTCTCCCCCCGCCTCCCCGCGCCGCCGCTCCCCGCATCCCTACCGCACCGACTGCCATCCCCCCATCACACACTTCAACCATTTCCACTCGCAGCCTCAACAGGTAAGTCTTCATACCTTCAGTTGATCTACAGAAACTTACGACTTTTTCCAATATTCTATCTATCTATTGATTTAATGATTGAAGTGGACGACTAAAGAAACGATGGATGGATTGTGATGATATGGCTAGAAAGAATGTCACTTGTGAGGCAGGAATGGATGGCAGGTAGAGATTGTGGAAGAAGTAAACCTTACCTTACCTGACCTTATGTAAATTGGGCGAGAGGATATTGATGATGATGACAGGAACCCCATAGGGCTGAAAACTACAAAGTTTGCGGGATTTTTCGAAAGAGTTATCTGGCCCTGGTGCACAAAGGGCGCCTGCTGAGAGTTCAGCGGAGTTTCAACATCTAATTCATCTCACTAAGACCAGACCTTAAAGTAATCCATCTATTTTCCAGGTATTTAGCTACGCAAGTTCCCTGGGTGGCGTCGGGGTTTCAGGCGTGGGGGCGGGCGGCGGGGCGGCGCTGGCGGGGGCAGGTGGGGTGTCGCCCCCCGGCGGGTTGGGGCTGTATGCCCCGCGCCCCACCGCGAGGGCTGCGCCTAGGTGGGTTTTAGAGGACTTGGGACCGATTAACAGGTCCGTATCAGTGATTTGGGGTGCTTTTAGGTCTTTTGCTGACCATCAGTCTCTAATTTTAATCATTATTAATTTCAATTCCTTAATTAGATATTATTTTTTATTTAAAGACTGCCAATACAGCAAGGTAGTGAGCTAGCCTATGTATCACTTTTGTAAAGACCTATACATACCTAAGCAAAAACATTGAAGAGAGATTGATGGTCAGTCTTTCCAAATGTCATTTTCGCCGCAATTCGGTACACCCCGCTTATGATTAAGATTCTCTGACTATTGTTAGAGCATCAGCTTTTTGATATCATCTAACTTTGAAGCTCACGACTGAGATGTCGGGGATAGGAAATAGTATAAACCTTTTGAGAAAATCTCCGAAAAATAGGCTAGGCCATACAACACACACTTTTTTTTAAGTATTCAAAGATTATTATTGTCCTAACTACTTCGTTCTTAACAAAATTCATCATCATCATTGTTCCCCCTGCACACTGCAATCTTTTTGTCGTCCGATAGTTTGATCGGGCTCATGAACTATGGCCGACAGCTTGTAGTGTGCAGGAGTTCTGCTCATAATCTCTCAGAAGATCTATTTACTACTTAACTAATGGTGGTGGAACTTTCAGATGGAACGCACCATTCCCGACCCTGGAGGAGGAGTTCAACATCATGACGGCACCACCAGGACCTGACCACGTGGTGCTGTTGGATGATGGTGAGTTCGTTTACCCTGGTGACACTTCAGATAAAGAGGCAATAGTCTCCCATATAGGAGGAATGGAAAAGAATTGGTTGGGTTGAAAACTTATTTGGAACAAACTTATGGGGAGCAGTCAAGTTATTAGGATCGATATTTCTAGTAAATGTTTAATGTCTTTGGATGTTTCCTAATCCAAGCTAATATTATAAAAGCTAAAGTAATTCGGCTGTCTGAAAATATAAAAGGGCATTCCTTCTCTTCTTGTCTGTTACTAAAATATTTCTTCCGTCTAGGCACCAAGATATGGTTGTTTATGGGTTTCTATATAGACTATGAGGATTGTGAGGATTCCAGGCGCCTGTTTCATTATTTAAAGTGTGACAATGAATCGCGTTATATTTATTATTCCTTTTCTACTTTCATGCGTACTTTTAGAGTGTCCGTCGAGATTGCTATTTTATGACGTAGCGATATTGTGTAAGATATTTTTTATACCAAATTTTATACCTGTAGTCACCAGCATGAACAATATAGCTTTTAAGTTTTATTAAGAGGACGAATTGGAATTTATGGCGCCAAGGATGTCAATTTTTCTCAGTAAATACAAAACGGATCAAAATACAACTTGGTTACCTGAAAGTTCATGATATAAGCCTTATTTTGTTAGTTGTAGAAACATGATTAGGTAACTTTTATAACAGAGAAAAATATATCAAACATACCTCTTTTTAAAAAGAGATTCACATATTATGGGCAAACGGGACCGATTTAAGCCTCTTAACTTTTTTAGTAGTTGAGTATATACATACTCTTTAAAATGGTAGTAGGAATTTTTATTAAATTATCATTTCTAAATATTAAAATTACAAAACCATTTTGTCGCTTACGACTTTTAGTTATAAGCTAGCGCGCGTATTGTTATCCTCGCCCCGCTCAGACGCTCCGACCCCTTTTGGCGCCTTAGATGCGCGTGCCGGTTATGGAATTATTGTTGACCACTTCCTCGCCTTAATCGACTTCTCAATCTTTTGTTTTTGATTTTATTAATTTGTTTTTCTTTTGTTTCTAGAACGCTTCTTCCAATCAAGCGTAATAACATCGGAGGCGACGGCGATGGACACGACCGGCTCGACAGTCGGCTCGGTCGTCGACGCGTCCGACGACATCGCGCCCGACAAGCCAGCGCCCGACTTGCGCTCGCCGTGATCCCACGCTCCCGCCACCTCACTCGGACCCACGAGTGGAGGAACTGTGACGAGTGACGAGTGCACCCGAGTACCGAGTGAAGGGACGGCCACCGTCCTCCGGTGGACCCCCGCTCCTCTCCCGCACTGGCGACCCGTCTCCCATCGGACAGTTTAATATCTCTGACGGGAATTAGTGTAAATAAACAAGAAATTAAAAACAGACGAGGTTGTAGTTGAAATTTAGATTTTACAATTTTTACTCCGTGCCGATCGGCTCCGTCTGTCCCCACGACGTGACTTTGTCGTCGCGTTCATCTTTTCACAGACGTCGATCGACATGGTTTTCATTTATTACTTGTTAAGGCGATAACAAAATACAATACTCCAACGATAATTATGTAAAAAAATATTAACTAAAGCTACGAAATAAAAACAACATATTATATTCTAATATTTTTATAGAATATAAAAACAAGTATGATATGATCAAGCCTTCCAGTAATTTAGTGAAATAAAATGTTAATAAAAAGTGCAGCTTATAAAATATTGTTTTGCTGAGCTGTGAGACAGGATAAGCGAATAAAATGCTTCCAAAGGCGTCAAAGCAGTTTAAATTGACGAAAGTGTGATACTATAAGTTGTTTTTTGTTTCGTTGTTGTGTGTTTTGTAATGGAAATAAAAATTAAATAGGTGTAAGACGTCGGTTAGTTTAAAAGTATTTTTTTTATTTATTGAACGAATATTTAATAAAGACGAGCCTTGCTTAAGAGATTAGTTTAGTTGTAATTAGTAGCAAACAGAGTAGTTGATTTATTGTACTTTCGATCGGGAAGTGATGACACAAAAATTTTATAAAACAAGAAAAAAAAATGCAAAAAGATTTTTTACGTAATTTTCGCACAAAAATACACCTTTATTGATCTCAGTGACACAATTATACCAAGACGAGATTTTTTTTCCTTTTTTTAATTATTTTTACAATTGTTTTGTGACATGTCTGGCATCGAAAGCGACAATAAATCATTGTAGTTCGACAGACGTCGAGGACATTTTATAGGTGCCTTTCATAAAGAAAACGTAAAATAACTTAAATAATAGGGATTTGTAAATTGTAGTGTTCTTTTTGATAAATCCATCCGCTCATAACAGTAACAAAAGATTCATTAAATATTTAACTTAGGAGCTGTGTGTTTTGTAACCAAATTGGTGAAATTAAAGGAACGAGTATGTGGCTAGTCAGATTTCCGAGTGTTTGTTTTTCTCAATATTTTATTACTTATTATTTTTAGAAACTAATTTTTCATATAAAAAAATGAGTGCAAAAATGACAAATCTTTTTTCTTAGTTTAATATTCATACTTAATACTCTTCATTAGTTTACAAATGGTGTTGAATTGCACAAAATACTCAAATTAAAATGTTGGTTACATGATGCACACATAAATAATATAATCCTATAACTAAAATCCTAGAAATTATTTAGTTACGTCACTCAAATCATGTTTTTTTTTCGCAATAACCGTGGCCATACGAGGAAAGCTAGTCATTAGAGTTACAATGTAAATTTAATGTTACTTAAAATAATAAAAAAATATTTACAATTATAAAACCCCTTACGTTTATTAGTAAGGGGTGTGAAACTAAAAATGTGGCCAAATTACACTTAATAAATGAAATCCAAATATATATACACAATTTTTAATAGATTTAGATTTAAATAAGCGTGGTAACATTAAGTTCGTAGAAAACAATTCGAGAAGTAGAAAGTAAAAAAAATAACAGTTTCGAGACAAAATTCCACGTTCCACACATTGTCATCAATATCTGAATTAATTTCATTTTCAAAACAGAAAGTACTTAATTTAATTAATCATACAATCGACAAGTTTTATTTGATGCCTTTAAAACCATTGTTTTTGGATTTCTATAAACATAGTGTAGTAGGGAACGTAGCAATAACTACAAGCAATAAATAAAAAAATAATTATAAACAAAAAAACAGCTTTAGTGAGGCTAGAATTTGGTACTGAAACGTAGTGTGACCTATATTAACGATTCGCGATATATTTTCTATAGACAGATTGGCGAGAGGCTAGGAACTATGTAAAATGATAAATATAGTGCAGTTTGGTACAATTAATAGCTATTTGACAAAAATATATTAGACTTACAGCTATAGACGAACTAGGCAGAAGGCGGGATTAGTCAATTGCTAGCTATAGAAAACATTATTAGAATACGGAATAAAAACGTTTAGAAAGTAATAGTAATGTCAATAAGGCTTGTTGATAACAGAAAACAGTTTCGTCATTGAAAATCTGAACGACTCAATCTTGTAACGTGGTAAGGCAATATTAATATTGGTGACGAATTTAAAGCTCATTGGTGCCGAAAATTCTAGACTGTGATTCAATTGTTCATTCAGAACGTGTCTTATATTGAAATAGTTGTTTTTGTATGATTGGCAATGCACAGTTTGTGCTGTATAATACAAAATAAAATGTATTAGGAAGGCAGATAGAACATGTTGTATGAATTGCATTTGTTATAATTGTAAAGATATGGTAACAGCGAATGTAAGCTGAGAAATGTAATTTTTTTGACAGCGTAAGTAGAAACGGTAGATTTATTTGATAGCTTTGCAGTAATTTATATGGATGTGACTAATACAAGATTTTGAACGGACAAAAACTATGGGAAACTGAAAATTATGTATTGGTCGCAGCATGTATTCTTTATTTGATTATTAGCACCATTAATACGATATGGAGTAATAATTGAAAGCCTAAACATTATGTGCCTTAGATACAACAATATTGTATGATATTTATGATGCGTTCTATACAACGTGCTAACTAGAAATAAATGATAAACATTATTTTGAATGCCTGGACTTTGAACGATTCTCTTCATTGTTAGAATTCATTTCTGCAAAGGCTTGTATGTACTCCCAAAGATTTTGTAACTCCAAATGCAATTTTTATTACGAAATTAGGCCCAATGTTCGGAAAATTGTAAGTAACCCCTAATGATATGTTAGTTTTCCCTAAATATTTATCTTAGTTTTCTATCGCATTGTTTCTTATTGTATTTATATGGAAAATTGGGCACCCAGCAGTCTGGAAATTGATTTCGAATCCAGAGATATAAATTATAACCCTCATGTAATATTATTGTACAATTAAGTAACGCTTCTATGCGTAGTTTCGCTGAAATATTAAAAAATAATTCTATGATATTGTATAATTTTAGTAATTACCTACATTGTACCCATTTATGTACCTATATACTTTACTGACATGTATATTCTTAATCTACGCAACTCGGAATAGTCACGCTTTTTCTTTACGAAGTAGACACCACTTTGATTCTCGCATGGCTTTTTGATATTAAAAATTACAATCCATCTATTCTATAAACTTGTATAATAATTTCTTTTAAGTTATTTCTTATTATAAATGGAACGAAAATCCGTCTTATAAGTTTCGTGGATTTCAAAAGTTGAATACATAATACGTAAATAGAGAAAAATAATTGTAAGGATAATTAACCAATAGAGAAATACTCCTAGTTACGAATTTCTTAGTTCATCTGATGTGCAATTATGATTAACTGTTTTTTTAGCGAATTTGTTAATTTTTATTTAGTAATATTACGATTGTATCCATTATCATTGTATGTAAATATGTTCCGGAGTGTATTTATATTTTTTTTATTTGTATAATTAACATTAGATTGCGTTTATATGTTATGTTTGTCATTGGTCATGTCCTCCGCGCTTTCATATTCACTTAGGTTTTTACAATTTTTCTTTATTTTTTAAAATAGATACACGCGAGACGAATGGCTTATTCCAACGCGAGATAACTTCAACCAAATGACGATCGCTTTCAGAAGTTGGAATAGATCATTAGGTTCAAGCAATAAACTAAAGATAGACTTGTAAAAATGTTATAACATGTATTTTTAACCTATACATAGTAAGATATTTATAGAATTTTAGTCGTTTAATTATTTCGAACGACTTGTTATAAAGAAAATTGGTGCTTAAAGCTTAAAACAAAATATGACGGCACTTTGTCGTGTGTGTATTGTCATGGAAGGGGTCAGAGCATTATGACATAGCATGCGTTGTTATGCTTTCGTGCGATAAAGAATCGTTTATTTTTAAACGAAAAAAAAAAACCGTTAGAAAATTTTCTCTAGACCGCACGCCGCTACAAAGTTAAGGCGTGCGGAACTTCATTTACAATTTCTTTTACATTATAGTTTTTTGACGTTTATTTAGTATTTTACTTTATTTTTAATGGTGTTGAAATAAACGATTTTGTATCACGTGGTGAGCAGTTATAATAATGTAGGTAAACTTTGCTCAATATCGATGAAAACTGAAAGTGTTACAGTTGATGCAATACAAACAAACAAACATAATAATTGAGTTTTATTTCAATATTAACAAATCCATATATTTCTCTGTAGAATGAAAGGACAGCCAATCAATATTTTCAAGTGCAATGCACCCAAAGAAAAAAAAAACGCTAGAACTATTTAAGGAAAATTATAGCCTTCCTAAGTAGGGGAGACCTGTCCAAAACCGTATACCCGGGCAAAACCGTATAGCGTATGTATTTCTGTTAATAATTCAAATTTCCCGCGCCACTGCAGCTCAGCGGTGTCAACCAATCACAGCTATTTGTCAACAAACACTTGTCCCGACAGGCACGCGCGTTTTTTTAATATTTTATTTTATTGTTTTTTAGTGGTTTTTATGTAATTTGTGTGCAATAAGAAGTGCCAATCGTCAAATTTACGTGTACAATAGGTAAGTAACTAATGGTCATGTTAAAAGTGAGTATATTTTGATGTAATTCAGTACATTTGTACCGGTGAAATCAATTACGAATGTAGTAGTGAGTAACGTATTTATACATACAATGGTATGGGTCAAAATCGTATGGGGTAAAATCGTACATGTACGATTTTGACCCGGATGTACTTAAGTGTATTAACCTTTTATTTTTCAAGACAGATGCCACGATGCCTCGTGATTATAAAAGGACGACTAATAGACAATCGTGGGTCGCGGAAAACATGAAAGAAGGTGTTCAAGCCGTGTTTGATGGGACTATGGGGTACTTCAAAGCTGCTCAAATGCCGTGGTGCCGAAATCCATACGGTATACGGTTTTGTCCATGCCCTGGGGCAAAACCGTAAAACGTCGAAGAATTATTTTTGCTATTTTTTTTCAATTTACGCTTTAATTATCTAAGTTAAAATATTGTGATTGCGTACCTTATGAGACTGGTTAAAAATAAATGTTGATTTAGTACATCTGTGTTCTAAAATTATTGATCAGCATCCACAAACCCTTAGCTATACGGCTTTGCCCCGGTCTCCCCTACTTACAGTATTGAAAAAAAAAAATGGTGTACCTAGATGTTCTTCTTTCAATGAGAGAACGCTTGACGGCTTCAATTATGGAGTGGAGCTAACTGCAGTTAATTAGGTCCTACCTTGTTAATAAGGACGTAATTTAACCCATTACAATGTACTGCGATTTTTGAAGGGAAATAAATATTCTAGAGCACCAAAAAGAGCCCCTGAATATCAATGCCATGACCTCGTGCCTTGAGCAAGCCAATGGAAACTTAAATAATTAATTTGAGTTTTATAAAACCCACACATCTTCAAATAAATCCAGGAATTACAAAAAAGCATTTTTCACGCCAGGCTAGTTATTAGCAAAATTACGTAAAAAAGCTTTTATCATAATTTAAACCAACGTCATCTATGTTCCCTCCGTTGAACTAACAAGAGCATTTGACGTCACAACTTACAACGCACTTGTTACATTGAAAGTGCAATGCTGCTCAATTCCTGTGATTATTATTACGAGGTAAGTGAAAATTGATTAATTTATTACTTTTTTAATGCTTACAACTTAATACTTACTTAAGTACCTAAATGTTTTTATTAACAATCCGTTGTTTAAAAGTGCATGGTGCTAATGTGCGGAATGCATCGTGTTTTCTTCGTTGGTCCATCCACATGTCTGATGATGGAATATTTAACTTGGGCATGTTTGATCGGTGTAATCTCTGAAATGGCCAGACTGATTTTGATGGGACTTTCATAGCCAAATGTAACTAGAAGAGGTGATGCGGGAATTAGTCGCATTTGGCTGCAGGTGACAACGTTAGAACTACTAGTCAACCTGCCTAAAACAATATTTTAATATTTGTTTTACCCCAATCTATTTTAACAGAAGATCATTCAGAATCCCAGCAGTGAAAAAACTTATGCCCAAATTCGTCTTTCCTACGCTCAATTCATACCTATTGTGGGAGTCAGAGACTGGTACCAACAAAAACTACATACGGGGTAGCACCCTATCTAACCAGTGACGGATTAGGCAAGCTCGGGGCCCGTAGCAGACTTTAGCATGTTCCCCCTTTTGTCCATACTTGTACAAGTAGATTATATCTTTTCTAGGCCATCTACGTTAGTTTTCTGATAAAAAATCAGGAGTCAAACCTCAATAATGTGAATTGTGTGAATGAAGTATGCCTAAGTACCTACAACGACAACAAAAACTGTTTAGGTACTAACAATAGTACTTACAAGTTTTAAAGTAAACTGTTGTTTTAATAAAATTGCCTTTTATGGTGTGGTTTAATTTTCGCTTAGTCAGAAAGAGAGACGATTCAGATTGATCAGCGCAATAAAACATCATTGCAGTTGCTCTGAGCCTCTCTAAGCTTAGGCTTGGGTGCAGTGCAGGGCCCCGTTCGCGCGGGGCCCGTAGCAATTGTGCTGTTCCTAAGTACCCATTTAGTTAAGGTTCAGTATTTTTTTTAACATTTCTTGTTGTAACAGAAGGAGGTAAATATGTAGCTATCGCGGTTCATGAGATTTTTTATTTTTACTCATTGATAAATTTATGTCTTTACGTTTCGTTTGTTGGTGTGCCAATAAATAAAAAAAATTGAGATACTTAGATACCTACCTAGGTATAGATTTTGTTAAATATGGTACAGACGGACACTGAAGTCCTAGTAATTCGTTCCCGTGCCCTTTGACCCTTTGGGTACGAAACCCTAATAACAATGTAGTTAAAATAGTGATGTAGCTATAGAAAGTACCAATTTTATGAGATAGGTTTACCTATTTATTCTTAAGAACGAAATACATAAGTAGGTACTTGGTAATTATCTAGGTAATATCAGAATTTAAAATAGGTACCTACCTAGATAAAAAACTTAAATAACACGAGCAAAATCACAGAAAAACCACAACCTTGTGTGTTACCTATAAATCGGGAAAACTGCTTTTCCGCCGTAGGTCTTTCTATCTACCTAAGTACCTACCTACGAATGTATTTTTTTTCAACAAGCATTAATGTTGACGTCATTCATTCGTAAATAGGTAACCTACCTGCCTACATACAAAATACCTACTTACTACTTACAAAACATAAAAGTAGGCAGAATACCTATTCTACATAAGCATAACCAGCTAAGAAGCCCGTTTTAACTTATCCAAGCAAAGCAAAAACGTAAATAAAGTTACGCTAAACAGTACGAACTCCCATTAAATAATCCAATAAATCGAAAATTCACACAATCATCGGCAAAAGGGATCGCAAAAATCAATAGTCGATGGTTTCAACCAAGCTTGCTGCCTACAAACCTACTGACGTGACGTAACATCTTTTACACAGTTTATGTTACTACGAAAATATACTCTAATACAAACAAAATAAAGTTGAAGCTCGCTTGAACGTGCTAAGGAGTTATGATGTTCTAGTATTATGTGCGAAAGAACAGATAATCGACGCCTAGCCTTGTGCGATATCGATTTTGACAACGGCTACTTTCACTGAAACGCAACGAGAACAGACTCGCTATCTCCCTCGCTCTTGGCGCAAAAAACAATGACGCAGAAAGAGAAAGGTATAGTGAATCATGTCGACGCAACTTGGGGTCGCCGCAGCGGCGTTGCCATGACAACAGGTCACCGGGAGTGTATGATTTCCAATATAATTGTTCGATATTTTTAGGTCAAAATGTCTGAGTTTTTAATAAAAGTATTTATGAACGACAATAAACTGGAAATAAGCATGGATAATGGTAATGTCACTATGGTTGTGGATAAAAACGATTTTCTCATTGATTCGGTAAGAATTTTATTGGAATTTGACGCTGACAAAATGGCGGATGGTTGTAGATAAAATATTTTGCTTTAGGTATTGATTTTTTGACAAACATCGATAATATTGTAGATGTATGATTAGTTTTACAATGAGTAGAAGTTACGTAATTTTCTGTCGTTAGATGCGCTGGTTATTTTTAGGTTAGTTAACTAGGTACCTATACTTAGATATATATTTATACGGATCAATAGTTTCTTATTGGATTTGAAATAGAAATGAAATGAAGTGGTCATCTTGGTATCTTGATTTTTGTGTAGAAATTATATGATTATGATTGTATATGAATAATATTATGGATAAATAATATACCTAAGTCCCGTAGATCTATACCTACCTATACATTGTAATTCGATTTATCATAGACATACCTACCACACACTTATGTATTTTGTTTAAATACCTACTAGATACCTACTGTATCCCGTGGACTCACCTGAGTTTTGATGGTAGGTTATTGTTTCACACCTGGATAAAAACTTGTAGGTGCGTACCTAGGTCTTTTGTCTATGTACCTACGGATGATATTTTATCTAAGTAAATAGGTTTAGCCAAATCATAGGTACCTACAAAGAATCGTATTACGATATCAGTAAGGAGTAGCGCCTATGCAATAGGTATTTACGCGGACATCAGACGTTCATCTCAGTTTGTAGTGCAGCAGTTTTTCATAACAAACAGACTTTCACACTCTGATAACGATTAGAAGGATACCTACTCAGTAGAAACACCATTTGATTGGTAAGGCGTTTATTTATAAATTGCCGTGTGAAACTTTACACCTGATCAACCGTTGGCTTTTCTAGGAAATCTTAAAGGTATTAATAAGATCCTCATTTCTACTATTGCCTAGGTAAAGTGGATATATTTTTTTATTCTTAACTAAGTAGTGGTTTCTTACAGTATTAATTATAAGTACCTACTTTCTTTTTCTTTTATAAGTAGTTGAAAGAAAAGGGGGTGTGTGTAAAATGGCAGCAGCGTGACATATAACTTTTTGTTACTAACACATGGACATTTTGATATTTTATTGCATACTAGCTTCCGCCAGTGGTTTTATTGCCGTGGGAACTCTTTGCGCACCTGGATAAAAAGTATCGTTAAGCATTTGTCGATAAATGGGCTATCTATCACAAAGATTTTCTTCCATCGGTGCAGTAGTTTATTAGGTAGGTACCTATGTCCTTTATATCTTGACTAGCTTTCGCCCGCGGCTTTGCCCACGTAGAGTTCGGTTATATCGCGTTTCCAAGAGAATTCTTCAAAAGTCCGGGATAAAAACTATCCTATGTTCTTTCTCAAGGTCAACTCTATCTCTGTACCAAATTTTATTAAAATGGTTTAGACGTGAAAGCGTAACTGACAGACAGGCAGACAGACAGAGTTACTTTCGCATTTATAATATGTAGGTATTAGTAGGGATATGCAGAGCAGTTACCACGGGCCATGGACAAAACCTCTGGCTATAAAGAACGAGTCTATTTTATATCAACGTAATAGACACGCGAACATACTGCAAGGAAGGGTTGCTATAAAACAATGTGACACAACAGTAGGAAGTGGTGGAGCGCCCTAACCCTTCGCTTCCGACCACGAAGCCCTATTAGTATGTTTTTAATATCCTCACTATTAAATAGGGCTGTTTTTGATGCATGTGGCGTTTTTAAAAAGAGCTCGTTCGGATAGAACGATCATAAAGTTAAGCAACGCGTTGTGCGTTCGGTCCGGGGATGGGTGACAGTCTTGTCGTGATGAGTTCTTACATGTTTCAGAGAGCACGATAAAGTGTAGGTAAGTCGCAGCGATCATTTAAGTCTTTTACAGTCAGCAGCCAGTAAGTCTGACAACTGGTCTTACCAAAGGGTAGGTATTGGGTTGCCCGGGTAATGGGTTGAGGGGGTCAGATAGGCAGTCGCTACTTGTAAAACACTGATAAAAGCTGCTGAAATGGGCAAAATATTCGCGCGTGTTCTATTTCTCCGCGACTGCTTTTACTTTCTTTTGATCGAATTTGTTAACAAATCTACTTAATAGAGATTTCTTCTTATGTTCTAAAAAAAAACTAAACAAACATACTACATACAAGTCTTGTTATGACATACTTACCTCACTCAAAAACAGCCCTTCACAATCCTACCCCTTGTCCCAATCTTAAGCGGAACCCTAAGAAAAAGTAAAAAGGTCAATGCACCCGGAACAGTGAGGCACGCGCGCGCCACAGGTGTTCGTTCGATAATATCGATTTTCCCGCGACAATCGATAAGTGACGTCAATCCAATATGGCGGCTGCGCGCGCAGCTGTCGCTCGATAAAAAACACGTATGCTAATGAAAGTAGGGTCGATAAAATAGGGGTTTAACAATATCATTTTTGGGACACGCGAATGTACTTTTTTTTGTAATTTATTATTTAGGTTGACGAATTTGAATAGGGTGGTCTCTGAGTTTTAGAAAGATTTGAATATTGTTTGTTTCTGGGATTATGGGCTTAAAAAGTGTAACGTACAATAGCGGAAAAAGTTCTAACTGAACTTTTGTCCTTTCGGAATTATTAGCAAATCATGAAAGTTTGGTCCGGTTACAAATGTGTTAGGAATCCATAAGTATATCAAGGAAGGCTTAAACTCGCTACAACTTTTATTCAGGCTTGGTAGTTCCTGCGGGACGCGAGCGAAATTGCTGGCTAAATCTAGAATAACGATAAAACATATTTTTAATTCATCTTACAACAAGAAACATTCATTTATAAAAGGATCATCACCAAGCGTATACAACAAAACTATTATTAGGAACATGCATAGTTTAACCATATCCCAGTTAAGAGAGACCTTAGGTAGGTACGTTCAGTAGTAGATTCAAACTAAAAAAGTACCTAGTCAAAAAATCTTTTTCGAGATGTTCTCATAACACCCAGCCCACTCCGTAGGCAAAAGCTAGTTTCTCATCTCAAAAAGATACCAACTACAGACTACGACATAATGTAGTTAATATTAAACAATACGATATAGTTCGGTTAACGTTTACGTGTGTACGTAATGACGTAACGCAGTTAGCAGGACGTGGTATAGGGGCTGCCGGTGACGTGGTAGGGATGGGGTTGTCGATATCGATAAATGTGCTTAATGATGTCTTAGTGCTGTGGGTTATTTTATGTTTTATTATTATTTTTGTATTACAAGAATATATGTATAAGGGAGTTATAAAATACACAGGGAGTGATGCCAAAACAAGACTTTTTTAATGAGGATGTAACAGAATGCCGCAAATACAATAGAAAGGATGGATAAGCTGATTGGTGGTGGTATATGTAAATGAAGAGGGTTAAAATATAAAGTACCTATTACTTTATATTCATAAGTAGTTAAGTTTAAGTAGTTTAGTAGTTTGTAACATGTCATGTGATGTTCATCTAGCACGATGGAGTTAATAACAACATCAAATTAACTTATTTAAAAGAGAACAAAATAAATATGTTTAGCAAAAAACGACTTAGGAGTAAACACATATTTAAATATGCATTTCAAACTCCTAAAGATTTCATATCTACAGTTTGAATATCAAACCAACTTCACAATCTTAAGGGCTCTATCGATATCGATAACCCAACATCCCATCACTCAAAGCCCTTTGTCACGAGCCAGGTGTCGCGCGGGGTCATTTGAGCCACCTGCCCATGTGTGAGTAACTGTATACAGACACGGTTTGTAACACACACTAACACACAAAAGGGTTTGTTTGTGTGTTTTTGCTCGCGTCTGCAACATTCGGCTAAATACACTGTGTTTCAATTTTTTTTAGCACTGAGCTGGTTTTTTTGTTAGGTAGCTTAATATAAAATAATGTGAGAAAACATGGGTGGTATGGTTATGGATCAGTTTGATGATATATTGTATTTTTTTCTGATAAGAAATTAGAAGATAGGTACGATAAATGAGTACTTTCGTATTGTCTAATTTCATTTTTCGTAATACCTACAATGTCCATATCTGTTGATTAGAAAACGTTCAGAATCTTTGTAATATTTGTCAGTTTTAGGGATTATGTTTAGCTCACAGAGTTGGACCAGTTTGTGAATGTGCCATTACCTAAAAATATAACAAGTAGGTATGTCTTCACTGTCACCTTCTTCATTCAAAAATCATGAAAGGAAACAAGTTTTATTTCTAGTTACTTTTAAATAAATAAAAAATACAATTAAACGTATCCAGAAAAACGAGAATCCTAATAAATATATTCCTGACATAACATGTTTTCTTTGATATGCAAATATTCTGGTTCAACAATCAAGAGTTTTGACGTCAAAACATGGAATCACGCTTTTCATTGTAAACTCGAATAAAACATAATACGATGCTTTTGAAGTCACAATCATTCAACAATAAGTGGTCTACAATCATTGTCAAAGTAGAGACATTTTCTTCCATTGTATAGTTGTTCCAACAAACGCAGAAACTACAGTATTTGCTCCATAACATATAACAGCAATAATATTTCAAGCTTTGTAGCGTTAATTATTTCCCTCTTGGAAGTTTCACCATGAGGTAAGCTTGGCTAGCAAGTAGCCAAGTGACAGCAATGCTCGAACGAGGGCAGTGCCGCCACCACACCACCACCAAACTCACGCTCAGACCTTCCACAGCATCATCCATAGACGCTCCCGAAATAACCCCCCCAAAACAAACAAAACCCAACCAGCAATGGTCACAAAACAATCCGTACAGCTAGAAACACGGGACGTACGACGCCCCAGGGTAGGTTAAGGGTGCATTGTATACAGCTAACGTCAGATAGCCTGACAAAGTAAGCAAACCCACACGAAATCCAACTTAAACACCTTCTAATAAGGTTGATATTGCTCATTTCCCCATCAAAGATAGGTTGTTTGAAACGAGGGTGAAGAAACAGGGGTGTTTGCAGGATGCGGGGCGGGGGGAAGGTAGGGTGCGTCGCGCAGGCGTGCTTCAGTCGCCCGCGCGACCCCGCTGCCGCCGGCCGCGCGCCATGGACGAGGGAAGAGCGCGCGATCGCGCTCCACTCACGGTGATTGTCGCCCCGAGCAACGCCTCGCCGCCCAGACTGTCGCCAGCAGACCTGCTGCCTGACGGCGACGCGGCGTTCCACCCCCTGTCCGCAGTCAATGGACGGCTGACACCGCCGGGGCTCGAGCCCGCCTCGTACGCGACGCTCACCCCTCTGCTCCCACTGCCGCCGATCAGCACCGTTTCGGACAAGTTCGCGTACCACGCTGGGGGCACGTTCACAGTAATACAGCAGCAGCAGTCGTACGCGTCCTTATCACCAACTCCTTACAATGAGCCGTTGTCGCCTCAGTCGGCATACAGCCGGCGGAGTGCGTCGCCCAACTCATTCGAGAGGCGATCCCCCACGCCGCCATTGCCGAGTCCTGGCTTGGACTTGAACGCGGCGTTGCTCGCGAGAGAGGAGCAACAACAGCAGCAGCAGCAGCAATCACAGAGCGACACAGAAGAAATAAACACAAAAGAATTAGCTCAGAGGATAAGTGGGGAACTGAAGAGGTATTCGATACCTCAAGCGATATTTGCTCAGAGGGTGCTATGTAGGTCCCAGGGCACGCTAAGTGACCTGCTAAGGAATCCAAAGCCCTGGTCGAAGCTCAAGTCGGGGAGGGAGACGTTCCGAAGGATGTGGAAGTGGCTTCAAGAGCCGGAGTTCCAGAGGATGTCGGCCTTGAGGCTAGCAGGTATGTGATGCATGATGTTCTGTTGTTCGTAGATTTTATACTAGATGATGTGCTTTTGTTTTTTTTTTGTAATTTTCTCCAGGTAAGTTTACAGGTGTTGATTCTCCAATAAGAATAATACGAACTGTAAAAGAATCTCGTTGGTACAAATATGAAATTTTGAATTGACGCAGGTTCTTTTTCAGACATGGACCTGACCACGTGGTCCATGTTTTTTTGTATGATGCGTAAAACGAAAATGCGACGCTACTACTATGTAGTCAAAGCCTTTTTTGGAAGGGTTTCAAAATCATATATTTTTAGGTACTGGACCTATAATCTGGGATTAAATTTCCCTCCTGAAATAACCCTTTTGCCTTTATAAACAAACCTAAATTATGTCATAAATTCGCAGCTGAATAAAACCGCGCTTCAGTCAGCCTACATTAGCATAATGTAGCCTGACCTGGATTGCCACGTGGACGCAAAATGCATAAAACCATTCCAAATATACATTTATAATTTGTTTGGTATACAAACTGTAATATGTAGCATTTTTTTCAGAAATCTACCAAGTTTTCTTTAAGCTTCTGATGGTCCTGAAACTGCCTAAAAGCTTAAGTTAATTTAATGTTTGAAAATCTTAATAAAACAAGATACTATTTTATGTTAAGAAAATCATCCTGCAAGCTTTAAATATGATACACTTTCCCTGTCTATCTATCACGCTTTCCTGGCCAAAACTACTGGACCGATCTGTAAAAATCTTTCAGTATTTGATAGGTTACTTTTTATCCGGGTGCGTAGAGTAGTTACTTTGAAACGCGGGAAGCTAATAGTAAATAAAACTACATAAAAACGTTATTCCTAAAATAAATCCCATTCTAAGATATTTGCACATAGCAAGGCTTTCAAGTATGAAGATATGGCAATTAAAGATACCATAGAGAAACAATAAGCATTGTTGATGCGTATAGACGTCTAGACGATGAGAGTAACAATAGACAATAATACCACAGATACAAAACAAGTCTACAAAATTATGAACTGTAAAGTTTATTTAGTACCCAATATTGGTTCTCCATCTCTCACGTATGAGTGTTCGATTCCAGGTCAGGCAAGTACCAATGCAACTTATCTAAGTCTGTATGTACTTTCTAAGTATATCTTGGACACCAATGACCGTGTTTCGGAGGGCACTTTAAACTGCAGGCCTCGGCTGTTATTTGAACATCTATGGTAGTTGTTACAGGTAGTCAGAAGCAAGTAAGTCTGACACCAGTTTTATTGGGTATTAGGTTGCCCGGGTAACTGGATCAGATAGGCAGTCTCTCCTTGTATAACACTAGTAACTGCATCCGATTAGACTGGAAGCCGACCCCAACATAGTTGGGAAAAGGCTAGCCAGATGATTAAAGTGGTTTACATACTACAAAATAAACATTGCTAACATAACAGAATTGTATGAAGGAAATCTTAAACTAGCTCTAAATCAAGGGTGAAGACCTTTTTGAGTATTCATAGACCACGCTAGGGGTGAAAGTGGCCCATAGCTTTTATATATTGCCAAACTATTATTATTTTTCTTGTGAAAACTGTCTGAAAGTAATTTATGATTCTTTTGAAATTGATTTCTGATTGGATTTTTGTAATTCAATGCCATTTGTTGCTATTGGTCGGATTCTGTCGGAAATATGTTTCATAATCATTCAAGTTTTTCCTATGTTGAAGCTAATAGTTAAAATATGTTTTGTCTTCAATAGAACCAGCGTAGATAGGCTCTAAACAGTTGACACTGAAATCTATATACTAATATGATTGTTTGTTTGCTTGAACGCGGTAATCTTAGGAAGCATTGGTCTGATTTGAAAAATTCTTTCAGTGTTAGATAGCCCATCTATCGAGGAAAGCTATAGGTTACTTTCCATCTCAGTACGAGCAGTATTTTCCACAGGAAGCGGGTGAAACCGCGGGAAAACTGCAAGTTTTATATAAATGCTCTATTTTCATGTATTCATTTTATCAACATAACCCAAAAGTGTTCCAATAATGCATACATTTTTTTTACTCTAAAGAAAAACCCAATATTCCTCTTAAAAGCTTAACCTACGTAATTTACTATAAAGCCAATGATGCGCCACTACGTTATCGATAAACGCTTGCAGTTTACAAACAGCGGGCGCGTCAGCTGCCTCTATCGATTCGTACAATCGATGCGTTGGGTCACCGCGCGGTCGATGCGGTACGTCACTAGTTGTGGTGACCACGCGATTGGGAAACGCGGGAATGAATGGGAAATGTGTTGCGTTTTGTTTGTGAAAGATGAATGGTAAAATAGTGTACTTGTGTCGGTTGGGTTGCAGATAAAATGCTCTTGAATTAGTAGTGCATTATTTTAAATATTTTTAACCGGGTAAAAAAGGTTATCAATTTGGTCTGTATGTTTATTGGTGCCCGATTATCTCACGTTTGGTCCAACATAGTTTACTGCGATCTTCCGCATAATATTTCTGACTTAGGACATGGATTGAGGTATGGCTAAAGGTTTTTTTTGAAAAAAAAAATTATCAAAAAATAGTTAACCTTAATGGATTTTGCTTTTTTTTTGGAAATAAATAATGATAATAACTAGGGTCATTAATAAAAATCAAGATAAATGAGACCTCCAGCTGCGTGCATCGATTTTAATGCTAATGTATGCACGGTCGATGCGTGACGTAACTATGGGGTGCGTTACCCTCGCGTTGTAAGGGATTATGGGTTCTTGGTTTGTGCGTAACTAATGTATGCTTCTGCGTGCATACATCGTAATGTAAAAGCGTACAAATAATGCTGACTTGTCATCAAGGTTTCATTAGTGAACGAGCTAACCCAGTAGAATTTAATAATTATAAAAATAAAACATTTTTTTAATATACTTTAGATGAATATACAAAATGATGTTAGCCGAGTCGATCCAGTCATTTTACATTTGACTCCATTGCTCAATGAGTTTTGTATTTTAGAAAAAAGAAACTAAACTATCGTGAGAAGAAGAATTAAGATTTTTAAACTTTCACGTCCTATTCACATTTATTTACCTACCTAAAATCGGGACTACAGCGCGATATATTCCTGTAAAGGTACGCTACCTTTTCCTTTAACCGACCAAGAATGTCCTACAAACTCCGGCACTCATAGTCACCCTACACAATTTGACAGTTCATGTCGTCGGCACGCGACCTCCCCTGTTCGATAACCATTGCGTTTTGCTTACGTATCGCGAAAGTTGATCGGTGCAGTAGGCGGGCAATGTATACGGTAGTATTTGTCACTATGATGGATTGGGTAGGTTTTTAGAGCAATGGGAAGGTAGTTATTTGGTTAGGTTGTTTTTTCTTTCTTGTGAAAATTATGGTTATAAATATTGGTTGGTTTTAATTTTAGTTTTCGTAATTATCTGTTGCTTATATAATGCGGCTATTATCTGCATCACTAATGCTTTTTATTGTTTCTCCACTTTTAATATCATTGTTTTTCTGTTCAGCAGTTTTTAACTCTTAAACTTAATTAGGCATTGCCTCTCAAATATGAGTATGTCCTTTCTATGTTCATTTTGTACATCAATTATTGAGTAAGATTAAAGAAGAAATCTAGCTGAAATCAGGATTTTAAAATTATGATATCGCCAACCCGCCTTGAGCAAGCGTGGTGGTTGACGCTTATTCCTTCTCTGAATGAGAAGTGGCCTGATGACTCTACATTTAATTAGTTTTACTAGTCAATGAGTTAATCCCTACCTTCTATCATCAGTTGCGTTCTGCCTATAAATTCATATACTTTGTCATAACTAAGCTCAACTCTATCAAAACAACCAAAAATCATCAAATGTCCAACTATTATCATGGACAACATCATCAAACTTTTACTATCTTTCCTAACATCTAATATGATTACGTTTAATATCATGAATGACGTCATTCCGTGAACGCGTAGTTTCCTTATCTTCCTTTACTCGGAATATGATTGAATGGGACTCTTCCTCATCTTGGGTATTGACATATTTGTCATGTTATGTATTGACAAATTCGTCATATGTAGTCACATTATTTCCGTATGTATGTATGTTTTGTGGGTTTGCTGATGTAATTTTTTTCCTCATTGTATTTTTTATGTGGGTAAAGAACCAACCTCTCGAGTATGAGGGTGTGGGTTCCATTCCAGATCAGGCAAGTAACAATGCAACTTTTCTAAGTTTGTATGTACTTTCTAAGTATAACTTGGACACCAATGGCTGATAAAAAGGTGAAGGAAAATATGTTGAGGAAACCTGGACTATATAGTCTGAAATCACCAACCCGCATTGTGCAAGCGTGGTGCTCAATCCTTCTCCGCGTGAGAGGAGCCTGTGCCCAGCAGTAGGCCGATAAAAAGGCTGTAACAGTATTTTTTATAATACTAGTTTTTGTCGCACTCGGATAAAAAGTGACAGACTTTAGCTTGTTTGCAATACATGGGCCTTTCAACACTGAATGGCATTTCAAATCGGTCCAGTAGTTTCTATAAGCGCGTTCAAGCGATAAAAAAACTCTTCTGCTTTAAAATCTATATCTAAGGACTGGTCCGATTTGAATAATTGTTAAATACTTCCAACAACGCTACCTACACTTTTTTGTGTTGTTTTGGTAAAGTGGGTTCAAAGAAAATTAGGGGATCCCTTATCTACATACCTAATTAAATTCTACAAATTGTTGTTATCGCGTGGGTATAGCAACCATGTGGATGGAAACATCTAACTTCTATCAACTTCGATTTAAGTTTTTTCTACTAAGCCTTTTTCAGCCATTCCAAATTAAGGCCAATAAACCCCATTAACAGGCAGACACCATCATTTATCCTGAAGAACTACAAAAACCCTCAAAACGGTACCGCAAGCGAAGCGACCCCCCTCCCTCTGTGACGTCAGACACCCCGTTTATCGATTCACCCCTCCCCCCGCGGTCGCCTGCCGTCGGCTTGTGTTGTACGTACCTATATGGGGTTTCTTCAGTATACCTTTGCTCTAACGTTTTGAGATTTTTATGGCGTATATTTGGAGTTTCAGGTATTGTAACACATGGCTTGGAGTTATTCTTAAATAGCTTCTGACTGTGGTTTCAGCCACATCCCGTGAGAACTTTACCATAAAAATGACAAAAAGTAGCCTGTAGTCTTCCTCGATATATGGCCTAACCTAACATTGGAACAATTGTTCTAATGTACCCGTAGTTTCTGAGATAAGCGCCTTCGAGCAAACAAATTCTTCAGCTTTATAGGTTATATTAGTCTTATCTGGCTAGGCTTTTCCCAACTATGTTGGGGTCGGCTTCCAGTCTAACCAGGTAAGTTCAGTACCAGTGTTTTACCAAGAGCGACTGCCTATCTGACCTCCTCAATACAAAATATTTTTCTTTAACAATATTTTGTTCTCACTTTTCCTCGTCGGTTTTCTAAGAAAAACGGTTTGGCATAAATAATTTGGATTTCTTCGTTGACCTTTGATGGGTTCAATCGAAAATTATGTTAAATGTCAATTCTCTAAATATAGTCAAAGCAATTTGTAATCTGATAGACCGGGGATTTATAATGGTTACTTTTGATTTGGTTTGGACCTGATTTACAATATAATCTGTGTTTTGGAAGTCAAGAAATTGGTGGGTCCCGGCTGTCATTTGAACATCTTTGGTTGTCGTTTCGGGTAGTCCAAAGCCAGAGAGACTGACAACCAGTCTTAACGAGATCAGGCAATAATAGGACTAATTTTCACCCGATGAAGACTGGAAGACGACCCCAGCATAGTTTGAAAAAGGCTAGGCAGATTTTGATAAAAGGGAGGATTACAGACACTTCAGACATCCTTAAAAAATGATATTCTTAGTTCTATTTCCGTACTAAATTACACCTAAATACTTTCAGCATTATCATAGGGAAAAAGCATTAATCATTTAATCTGATAGTGTACTGCGAATTTAGAATTTGTCGCATCGCGGAAGCTAAAAAATATCAGCCATGATCATTTAGCAATTGAAACGTCACTTGTTGAAAATTATCTTTGAACATAAGTACTTATATCCTGTGCTTATCTGGAGGTAGTGAAGTACCATGCGTGTTAAGCTAACTTCCGCCAGCGGTTTCACCCACGTCCCGGGGAACTCTTTCTTACACATGGACAAAAAATTGCCTATATGTTATTATATCAGAATAACATACACGTTACTTTTTGTCCTTGTCCTGTCCTACGACCTACATATGAGTTAAATTACTTTTTCTCTCGGTGGAGGTAGTCCAAATTGGGTCTTGCAAAGTTGTCCCAAAATAGCGATGTCAATAATAACTCCTTTATTCAAAAACCGTTCGATGAAGATTCATATGTATTTGACAAACTATATCAAAATGTAGTATCTTATTAATTTCCTTCAAGTGGATGTCGGAAATTGATGACAATCTTCGTAGTGGCCTCACAAACAACTACAGCAAACAAAATTTAAATACTCTTAATTTTACAGATACCCCAAACCAGCATCAAACGATTAAAGGCGACAATGTAAACAACATGCCTCAACAGCCTTACTGCCAGCCTCGGGAGTACCAGGGTGCTCCGCCCGCGCCCCAGGGCTCCACAATGTACCCTGGGCCTCCGCCCCCCTGGGACGCGCCATACGAACCAGCTGGGGACGTTTCTTGCTTGTGAGTCCTGCCCTCAACTTGAATTGGATCCCCAAATCCTTCAAATCCCCTTTTCTGTTCATACCCTGCGGTTTCTGCTTTCATTTGTCATTTTTCTTCTATTTACTCTTTCATGAGTTCATTTTCTTCTCCCTCGATGTCTTCATTTTTTATTTCTTCATCAGCTGCTGAATCACCTTTATGTGTTTTTGCGTCATTAACATTAACATGTGTTTTGATTTCTACCGTTCCAATATCCTCTCCATCCTCTCAACCCTGGCTGCGTAGCAGTGGACTTGGTTTCTCATAGGTATAACAAACATGTAAATAGCTTGTCGCAAAGGTAAAGGAAACACATTATTATAATAGAAATACTAATCATAATTTTGATTCGCAGACTTTGTGACAAGTCGACTTAGATTGAGAATATTGTCTGAATGGATATTTTTGTTCTGTCGATCAAATGTGTAAAATGTATAGAGATTTGCTCATAGATGTTATTTTTTTTCTGAATAGGCAGTATCCTTTCCGCAGCTTTGGTTGTTTTTAGCTTTTGTGGCATTGATACTGCCTAGTGACTGTTTATTTAGATAATGTTTTTTGAAACATTACTTTTAGTTGTAGGTAAGTGTTATTTTGTTAGCTTGACGAGGCCAAGATGAATGTTAGACTGCTACCGCGCCCCCATCCCTCCCTTTTTGTTTCTCCCTGCGCCCGGGCTGTTATAGTTTTTCATTATATGATTTTATAGGTGCCTGCGAGATTACAGACCCTTTGTTAATGTTGTTTACATTGTCGCCAGGTATGCGTTTTTATATAATACGTTTGGTGTTTAGATTTCTGTCGATATGTTGGGATTCTGTTATGTCAACTAGATTTTTCGGAATTATGAAATAAAATAAGACCAATATTCAAAAATATTGGGAAAATACAATTCCAACATGTCAATATTACCATAAATAGATGGAAATAAATGTACAAATTAAATCTAGATGTTTTTTTTATTAGTGTAGAAATAAAATTACAATACCTATACAAAAATGTAATATTATAGATAACTTCTATAAGAAATGTATCCTAATTTTATTTCTACACTTCTAAAACCTAATCCAAAAAGGTCCCATGTTGGGCGCCAAAATAGAAAACTAAGAAATTTAATGTTAGCTCCATTACTCTAGATATAACGATCATTTTAAATAAATCTTATTACAATTTATATGCTTTTACATATACTTATGTCATATAAGATAAAAGAACAATCAATGAATCTGTAGATGAAAAAGTTTATAAAGACAAAATTAATTTAGAAAATGACAAAAGTATAGTAAAAGCTATAAAATGTAGTTTATGTTTAGAGCATGTTTGTTGTGTATAGATGAAGAGCTTGATAGATAACGGTCAAGCGCGAATAGATAAAGTTAGGGACATCATAATTTAAGTATGATTAACATTATTAATGGATTTATTATTTTTCTGTTACAGCGGCCCAGATCCCTCAGAGAGGCAGTGAGTATTTTATTATTAAATATTTAGATGTTAACACAGCATGTTTCAATGTAACTATACATGTTGTATCTTACAAAAGCGGGTTGATTATATTTTCTGTATCAAACCTATAATCATCAGTGAATTTGCAAATATATCCGTAAAAATGAAGGCAATAAACATATAGCTTTCCCTATTTTAATTCAAAACCAATTAAAAATCATAACACAAAAGCTAATAGTCAAACAAAATTTAACATTTAACACCAAAGTTAAGTCACTAATAACAAGCATTTAGTCTCTAAACATTACTTTTGGTAATCTAAAAACCTTCTCTATAATTCAAATTTCAAAATCTTTTAACTATTTATGACCTCAAACTCTGAATCGGCAAAACTTAAGTAGGACACAGCAAAATTACCATCTTTATCAATTCTAAAAGCAAAATTTCTTTGTTTTCACTCAACTTGAGGAGAGACCCGCATATGTACGTACTATTTCTAGAACTTTCCTCAAAGCTTGGCGTTCAAACCAGGTGATGTAAAGGTCCGCTTTGGTTACAGGCTGCAAACGCAAGGAGGATTTGGGTTCGGATACAATGCCTTCCCCGAAGAAACCGCGTTTGGTTTTCACAGACCTCCAGCGGCGTACTCTACAGGCTATTTTTAAGGTAAAGATTATAAAAATATCTGGACACATTTTACACACAGTTGAAAGCTATTGTCTGGTAACACTATTGCGCCAATGAGGTCTTCACAATTATAACATCCTATGTACCTATAACCGGGTACTTAATTGACGGGCTCAAAAGTATAATCATTCATGTTAATTTGGTATATCCATCTGTATCTATATCCGTCACTATCATTTATCGTTTTGATGAAAAAAAAAAAAACATAGAAATTGCAAAGTGTTCCAAGTGGAAAAAACAAGAAACCTTGCAAGATCTTCAAGACATAAAAAGGACATGAAAATAAAATTACATAAAAAAGACATGAAAATAAATTGACCTTTAAAAGTTTTGAGGTTATACGGTTCAACGAAGTTGTTACAGAGATTAGTTTTTTACATAAACAGAACTTTCCCACTTATTTCGTTAAAAAATAACTTCAAGCTAAAAATGTTAACAGCAGCACAAATTGTTATTATCATCAAAAAGTTTTAAAGCTGAACAACACCGTTTAACCTCAAGAACTAAGAGTATGGTAACACTCCAAAACTGACCATTTTTAACTGAAAGACATTTTTAAGCTACAGACAAACTTACCAAAATAATCAAAGTAGAATCATTAATTTCACTTCTACCTTTATAAGCACCTATAAAAATCAAAATCTCTAACCCAAAACATTCTGCATTCCAGGAAACGAAACGACCATCAAAAGAAATGCAAGTTACCATAGCACGACAACTAGGACTAGAGCCCACAACAGTTGGCAACTTCTTCATGAACGCCAGAAGAAGGTCCATGGATAAGTGGAAAGACGATGACGCACCATCAACAGACCTGGACCAGCAGTGCGAGAGTCATGACCTAGACAGGGTTCCAAGTCTAGATTCAGCGGAATCTGAAGAAGATCATGATGACCACGACGATCATTTGTTGTGACGCCGTATTCCTCAGCAGCAACTTCTAGTGCTATGAGATTCGCTTGTTTTGGGCCCCGAATTGACAGTGTCTGTTGTGGTTTCGGGTAAGCAGGTTTCTTAGGTTCTTTCTGTATTTTATTTTCCAATTTTATTGGGTTTAATTACTTCATTATCGATGATAATTTGAGCATCTTTTTCATTTTTAAATTCTTCATTTGATTGAAAAAGTTTGTCATTTTTGTTGGGTTTTAAATCTTCTTCAGTATTACTGATCATTTTAGTATCTTTTTCATTTGTAATGTTTTTGAATTCTTCATTTGGTTTCGGCTATGTATCAATACCTGTATGTGTGATATTATTATTACCTGTTACATAGTCTGTTACAGGTAATTTTGCTGCAATAATATTAATGTCATCTGAAATAATATCACTCATGCCATAGCCTAGTAATTTTCTTCTGTTCCATTAAGTGATGGGTAATTTTTTTCTTTTTTGTATAAACGATCATTCATTTTCAAAATTGTCGGGGCCCTAAACGGAGTTCAAAAAAGTGTACAGTTAAAACTTACGTGAATAGTGCGAAGCCGGAGCCGTTTTAGATAATATTTAGTTATTAGCTGCTGGTCGACGCCTCTATATCGATAGTCGATACATTTGTCGATACTAACAATCGACTCTTCTGATTGATTAGGTAAGGTAGAAAGTTCAAAGTTGATTGATAAAGATATGGGCAGGACGAGCTTTGGATGGGTCAAAAATGATCCAGTTTTAATTTTAGGATTTTTGTATGATAATGACTGAAGTGAAACAGGAACATGTTAAGGGTTGCCCATATCTTTTCATCGACAAATCTATCGATACCTACATAGTGTTGCGCCCCAGATTGATCTCTATATCAAACGTTTCTAGTCAAACGTGAACTAAACTAGTAATTTTTAGTTTTTATTTTAGAACGACAATATATATTTTTTAGTGTAAACAATCACTTTGGATTTGGGCGTCTGATTGATTCAAGTTTATCAATCATTTTGAATCAATCACTGTTGTACACAGCTCTATAGTAGTGCAATAAAACACATTTTCTCCTTTGAATGTAATAAGTGTAAGTGAATTAAACTAAGTTAAAAATGAATGAATCAATCATCTTTCCCCTAGTCTATGGCGCCCTTGTTCAAAGCTGATTGATTAGATAACTGTGAACGTTGTCAAAATGATGTTTTTAAAGTAGCGAGAATATCCGATGAAATCGGATCAGTTAACATTACATTTGATACGTTACATGATACAAAGGAAAAAAACTAGGTTATTTTCATAATGTTATCCATTTAAAAAAGTCTGTGAAAGTATGAATTGTTATAAAAGAGTTCCAATTCATTAAAAACAAACAGAAAAACTTAAAGATGATGTGCACACTTAAAGCTATAATACAAAATTTTTTAATAGACAAAATATTGTAGAAACGAGAAAAATAATATTAGTATCAAACATTTATTTATAGCAGGAGACAACATCAGAACTGCTCTTTTATTAAGTCGGTTTGACTGTGATGTTCTGTTCTCTTTAAAAATATACTTTGAAAATGTTTTCAATAAATTCCTTGGATCGTGTAACGTATCTCTCTAGTCACAACTTCTTAGCCATTCCTTTTAATTTCATAACGGCTGATTAAAAACTTGAAAGCAAATTTGTGCGTGATATTATCTAGATATAACTTAGATATAAAAAATGGTATTTATTTAAGAAAAAACTGCTTCAATATAAGACTAGTCTGATTTGTGCAAGTAGGTGAAGATTCGAAACGCTTGGAAAAAAGTTGGTGACATTGAGCGAGCGAATGCTTTATTTTATAGTATTTAAGCGAAGCTGTAATTGGATCACAATCCTTATGCTGTAATTGCAAATGTGAGTTTGTGTGCTACAATCTCTTTAACTAGTCAATCGATAGAGATGAACTTTTCTTACGGAGTCAACTTAAAAACTGGGGTTACAAGATACTTTTTATCATTTTTTTTTTCTTAAGAACATGACGTAAAACTGTGGGGAACAGTGAGTGTAAGATATTTAAATTAGGCAACAGTATTGTAAAGATTCTGTGTTATAAGATAGCGAGTAGTCATTGCGTTTATAGAAATGTGTAAGTTATCGACTATTTTCAAGCAATACTGTTAGATTAAAATAAATGCCTCCTTAAAATACTTTAACATAGAAAAGTCATTTAAGGATTTTGTACCTGTAAAATATTTATACGTTTTGTCTGTATAGACGCTGTTATATTTCATGCTATATTTAATATCTATAGCATCGCTCGCGCAGTGTACCATCAACTTTACACGTTATTTTTAATATTAAAAATAACTTTCCATTTTATAGTCAAATGCAAATGTTTAAGTTAATGTAAGAATAGTTTATTTATTAATTTATTTTTGTAATTTTAAACAATTGCTAGTCTTGTTTTTTTACCACCAAAGATATGTATGTGCAATTTGAGTTTAATTTAGTCCTCGAAGTTTAGTTTATTTTAAGTGAAAAAACTATTTATTAAGTTATAACCATTTTCATACATACAATTTGTTAGTTTGTACAGCGTCAACATATTTACAGTAAAAAGTATTATTTTTTTACAGTTCCAAATTATAATGTAGTTGCATAAAACAATTCACTGTATAAATTCTACTTCTGTGTATAAATATTTTTCACATTTATAATGGTTAATTTACGTACTTAATAGTATTAAAACAATTCATTTATTACAAAAAAAAACTTTGTAATGCAAAAACTTACTTCTGTTTTGTGTAAGAAACTTGAAAGAAAACAGCATTTTTATGTATTCTGGTTAAAATCTAACTATTATTATTTTAAATATTAAGTCATTATTTGTGTTCATATATCTAGTCACTTCTTATATCTTATTTCGAATACTAAAGACTATAAAGATTTTCACTTGGGAAAATAATTTATTGTTTAATTGATAATTATTCAAAGTTCAATTTTTCACAAGAGTTTTAATGCTACTATGAAACAAATGATTTCATTGAGGTAACGTTAAACTGTAGGTCCCGGCTGTAATTTAACATCCTTGGCAGTCGTTACGGGTAGAAAGAAGCCAGTAAGTCTGACACCAGTCACCACTCTTACCAAGGGGTATTGGGTTGCCCGGGTAACTGGGTTGAGGAGGTCAGGTGGCAGTCGCTCCTTGTAAAGCACTGGTTAGACTGGAAGCCGTTCCCAGCATAGCCCACATAGTTGGGAAAAGGCTCGGGAGTTGATGATGATTTCAATAACGAGCTGGCTAGCCAGTTCCTTTGTTTGAACATGTTTCTAATATTCTACGTATTTGTTGATTTCCTTACTAGACATAGAATACATACAAGTAAAATTCCTAACGCTAGTAAGAAAATCAACAGATAAAAGTAGATAGAATATTGGACACAGCCGTTAATCAGCATCCAATGATTTTTCATTACTAATATTTATCTTTCAATATTACATAATTTATATCGGGTGTGTCGTTCACAATCACATTAAATGAAATGGGTTAATATACCGGTTAATATATGTCGGTTAATACAAACAGAAAAGAAAAATACGTAAAAATAAAAAAAAATGTTTTTTCAAACAAAGTAAATAGAATAAAAATGTGTGAAAATTAGAACACCATATAAAAGCCAGTCAACAAACAACTGAAATTCTCCCTTGAAAACTGACATCTGTCAACTGGTCAAAACATTCGATACTCCTAACTTTATCTCGCTTTACACATGATGTTGTAAATTATAAAAACGAAAAATGACTGCTGTGGCTAAACCACTGAATGGATTAGGTATTTTTTTTTACAATTCGTCATAGAACATCATAAAGTATATGCGGTAGGATTTAATGTGATTGTGAACGACACACCCGATATATAAAGTACCTATTGATTTGTAAGATTATTTTTTTCACATCTCAATGAAACGCATTTTTGAAAGCAAAGTCTATTTATAAGACAATATTAAAATATAAGGTGTCCATTTAGAAAACTAGTAGAGTAACTTCCAGTTGATTTTCATTAAAATACCTTTTGATTATTATTGAAAAACAGTATACGTCTGCAAACTTAATTAGATATGTAATAATTAATATTTTGTAACTTACAAAGAATGTGGACTGTGAAAATCTACATGGGGAATTACTTATTATGTAATGTATGAGGAAACCATTATTTTTAATTTAAAATTGAGGTGTGTGAACTAGTCGAAAAAATACAGAGTCGTAATTAATGTGGTCTGTTATCTCTTATACATTCCAAATATGTTATTTTCATTAATTTTGAATAACTCTGCGTATTTTATGCAGATATAATCATAACAGCATGCAGAGTTATTCAAATGAAGTTTCTTTTTGGTTTCAAGACATTCAAAAGTCGTGTTTTCTTAAGAAAGATAATGTATCAAAAATTGCGCACAAAATTTTCAGTAATCCAGAAAATTATTATTCTACTGTAATTAAATAATTATTATTTTGGCTGTTCGAAGCTCTTTCACGTAATATCTATACTGATTTGAAACTATCAAATAAAAAAATGCAAAAATACAATATTTTTGTGTATGTATAGTACTAAATAGTGCGCTTTCTGATGTACATAGTTCGTGATTACATGTAAGATTATATGTACATTTTACAAAAATGTCTGTGTATTATTTTTCTATCCTTTTATTCCGAGAAATCTTTCGATGTTAAAGTCTAGAAACATCATACAGAAGTATGGAAACATCGAAAATGCAACAAACACAATTCAAAACTTCATTGATATGTATGAAGTCTGAAAATATTACCGATTTTTTTATATCAAATTATACCAATTTTAAAGATTATTATAATATTTCAACATTTCATGAATGTGGTTTGAACCCCGTGACAAACCGATATTCCAAAACAGGATGTTTACATTAGGTGAACAATAATTTCTACTATAATATTTTAGTTACAAATCAACAGTACCTACCTAGTAAGCGTAATAAAATGGTACACAGTAAAAAACTCGGCCTCTTTCAGCCTACAGCGACATCTGTGTACTGACTCGATAAATATTCTGGTCGGAGCAAATCGTACACAGCTAACATTTGAAATGAACTTAATACAGATTACAGGGCGAGTGACTACTTGTAGATTTGATGGCGCTACCATTGCTGGATACAAATGTAGGTACTTGCATTTTTCAGAACGGGAAAACCTTCCTTCTTCTTCGTCATGCCCTTACTGGTGAAGATTGCGACAATAAATTATATCCTTATAGAACTTTCTAAAGCCGTTTGGACTAAGAAGACCAAGAAGTTCCAAAGATGCTTGATCGATTATGTCCCATCTTATCAGTTTTATATAGGTAATTTATTGTTTATGTTACTACATATACACGTCTCTACAAAACATCTCAATATTTATTATGAAAGAATCTTTCATATCAACAGGTTGCTTCAATAACATACAACCTATAAATAAGTACCTAAGGTAAGATAAAATATCTGTATAAGGTATTTTACTAAATCGTTAAAAATACAACATAATCCTAATTTGAAATAACCTGGCTCCCAGTTATCTCGGTCGCCAATAACTTAACATCTATAAATAGTCTATGCAAATGTCGCTAATCTTGTCAAAGCTATCGGGCCTCGGTTTAGTTTAGTGAACTATCAACGAGGCAAGGCTTTGAAGGATTAACTATTTATTCCTTTGTGGTTCTATTCTGTGACAGTTAAAATGAGGGTTGTTTGACTAAATAATGGTAAATGGTAGATGTGGAAGATGGTATGGTATTTTATTTTGTTGATGCAATCTTCGAAAACTGTGTGGAATTAAAAAAATATGAGGAACTAGTGAGGTAGTAACTTGATGTTTTTAAAAAAAGTGTCTTGGTTTTCAACGAACAAGTTGGGAATATATGTAAATCTCTTCAAAACACATTGAGAGGTTGCCTCTGAAAGTCGGCGTTGGTATTCATAAACCAGAAAGTTTGTCTACCTTAATATTTTGGTACTTAATAAGTTTTACCCAATAGACATAGCCGCTCCGTGATCGAAATCTGTTAGCTATTAAGCTCCCACAATTCTTATTGTGGTGGAAAATCATCAAATGACACCTTCAACAGTGGGTGCAGTGCGAGGTAGTGTCAGACCAACCACAGAAAACCCACCATGTTCCTTTGTGTACCAGAGCTGCTAACTCTTTCGAACAATCCCGTAGGCCCTGCATAAGTTACCACCTGTCTTATAAATACTACAACAACCACTAAAACAAATGTGTTTTTTCCTCTCTCTTCGAAAAAATGTAAGCAGCGGAAACCAGACGGAAAAGGCTAGTAAGAAAATACAAGGGAAGCCAAATCGCTAGGATTATATACTTACTATAAAGATTTATTAGTATATGCACTTAGGGACCTCTGTATATTCCATACAAAGCATGGGATATGAACATAACTGGGTTACTATGAGTTTTTCGTAGTATGAGGTATGAGTGATTTTGAATGATGGTTTTGTATAGAAAATCCGATAGGTAAATGCTACGTTTATTTATTGCAAAATATCACAAAATACTCATTCGTTTTAAGCTCTTACTAAGATAATAACATGTAATTGTGGAAGTAACCCTGTCTGCCCGTCTCTCAGATTTTAACGCCAAAACTGCAGAACCGATTTAAATGCCAGATAAATAGTTTAGAATCCAAGAAATTACTTTCTATCTGAGCGCGGAAAATGGTTTGCCGAAGTTGGTTATGGTTGTTATTTCAATATAATATTTGATCAGAATCTGTTTGAAGCCTCCTTTTAAGCAAAACTAAAAATCCATTACAGACTTGACAATTGTAAAATAGCTTAATAGAATAAAAAATGAATAGGCGCGCTACATTGTATTAAGAGCTTGCACCAAATGGGATTCCAGCTCAGCGTGTGACGTGAAGAATACCTGACGCTTAACAGTCCACAAATTCCAGCAATAAATTAAAACAAACTAATAATACAATTTAATATTATGTAAACACTCTTGATACAAAATAAAAACAATAAGCAACAAAGAAACGATCCAAGAAAAAAAAAATATAGGCCACCCGCAACAGCTAGTCGCGTTTCTCATGGCCAAACCAGCGGCCACCCATCACTTTCCGAGCCTCACCCCACGCTTAACTTTACGCCTCCAGCTCAGTTTGGGCGTTAAAAAATAAAAACTGCCCCAAAGCTGAAGTCAGATCTTTTCACTTCCTGAAGACAAAAGGCCTTTGAAAAAATCTTCGTACTGAAAAATATACAAAAGGTCACTAGAGCTTAAAAGTGTGGGAGAGAGATGGCATGATGTGCATATTGCTGCGTTAGAGTGAGATGGCTAGCTGAAAATCAATTTATTAGGCAGTGACGTCACGGTGTACGCTTGCGCACTGCGCTTGTTCCCGGGAGAGGGTTGCTCATGGCGGGAAAATTTCCCCCTGTTTGTGGAAAGCGGGGAGAAATATTTTTCGGGGAAAAATATGTGAGAGTATGTATTAATTTATTTGTAGGTTGATGCTTGAGTTTGATAAAAGTTTCGTGTTTTACATAAGTTTTTAATTAACTATGGATTTTAGATTAAATAAATTCAGTAACGCAGTTTAGATAGGTATGTTAAAGTTGGTAAGCTTGATAATTCTAAAAACAAAGATAGTCGTTAACCAAAAATATAAGAAACAAGAAAAAAACAATCGTAGGAAGAGATAAACATTTAAAGTAAAATTCTCAGAAATTAAGATAAGAGCACTGTTAGTTCAATTATTTCATTTTGTAATTTTTAATCAAGGAGCACTGATGTTATTTCTTTCATCTCACCAAAATCACGAAAAAAAAACTAACCCAAACACAACTTAGCATCACAAAATGCATTACATGTAAATAAACAACAAAACGAGACTAAACACTCAAAAATAGAACACAAAACAATGTCCAACGATATTCGTAATTAAACTCCGCGTGTGGCAACACCGCGCTCATCTGGGCGGCCCGAAATAGTGGCACGAGGGGGGGCATCAGTAGTCGCGGCGG
Organism: Helicoverpa armigera; assembly: GCF_030705265.1. Lineage (NCBI taxonomy): Eukaryota > Metazoa > Arthropoda > Insecta > Lepidoptera > Noctuidae > Helicoverpa > Helicoverpa armigera. The sequence continues at coordinate 7,367,273 of NC_087145.1, read as the reverse complement.
TGCCGCTCACGCCGCCCGCGCTATGGCGTCCGTCGCCGCTTGGCTGCCCTTCGCCCGAGCAGCCGCCATCGGATGGGTTCCCATCGCCACGCACCCGCTGCCGCCGCCCCCAGTCCCCAAGGACCGCCGCCGCGCCGAAGACGAGAAGCTCCTCATTAACGTCTCCGGACGACGCTTCGAGACATGGCGAAACACCCTCGAGAAATACCCCGACTCCCTCCTCGGCTCCACCGAGAGAGAATTCTTCTACGACGAAGACAGCAGAGAGTATTTCTTCGACAGAGACCCGGATATATTCCGACACATATTAAATTATTACAGAACTGGCAAGTTGCACTACCCCAAACACGAATGTTTAACGGGATACGACGAGGAGCTCGCTTTCTTTGGGATCCTACCTGACGTGATCGGAGACTGCTGCTATGAGGACTACAGAGATAGGAAACGGGAGAATGCCGAGAGGCTCATGGACGATAAATTAAGTGAGGCGGGAGATCAGAGCCTGCCCCAACTGACAGACTTGCGGCAGAAGATGTGGCGAGCGTTCGAGAACCCCCACACTTCGACTGCCGCCCTGGTATTCTACTATGTGACTGGGTTCTTCATCGCGGTGTCGGTGATGGCGAACGTAGTGGAAACAGTGCCGTGCGGCCACCGGCCCGGCCGCGCTGGGACCCTGCCGTGTGGCGAGCGGTACAAAATCGTGTTCTTCTGCTTAGACACAGCGTGTGTGATGATATTTACAGCGGAGTACCTGCTCCGACTGTTCGCGGCGCCGGATCGCTGCAAGTTCGTGAGATCCGTCATGTCGATCATTGACGTGGTGGCCATCCTGCCGTACTACATCGGTCTCGGGATAACCGACAACGACGACGTGTCGGGAGCCTTCGTGACCCTGAGGGTGTTCAGAGTGTTCCGTATCTTCAAGTTCTCCAGGCACTCTCAGGGCTTGCGTATCCTGGGTTACACGTTGAAGTCGTGCGCCAGTGAACTGGGCTTCTTGGTATTCTCGTTGGCGATGGCCATCATCATCTTCGCCACAGTGATGTTCTACGCTGAGAAGAACGAACAAGATACCAATTTCACATCCATTCCTGCCGCCTTCTGGTACACCATCGTGACAATGACGACGCTGGGGTGAGTACTTCAATATTAATTGATTACAGAACCAATCAAAGCTATTGGGAATGTATTGATCGTCATCGGTCAGCGATGCATCGGTATCCATTAAACAAAATGTTGCGCATATCTGACACCTGTCGACGCCATTAAATATGAACGCGGGAAAATATGTGTCATGGCGTCGATTTGCCGTTTCGACACCGTAAAATGTTTTACTTGAAATCGACGTTTTACAAGCGTTTTAATTTCGTGTATTTTTCATTTGCACAGTAGGTATTGTGGGGATTTGGGGACAAATGTTTTTGGTCTCTTGGGAGCGTGTTTTTCTGGTTACGGTCAGCAAACACGGTGCGTGAAATGCGGTGTTTTTATTTAATTATTTGCTGTCGCTGCGGATTTTCTGTCTCGTTTTGCTCTGGAGGGCTGTAAAGCTATATGAGATCTGTGACATTTCAGATTAACTTATAATTGATGTCGTTTTCAGCACTCGTTATTGGTTTTACGTAAATGTACGGTTTAATGATTTAAGAGACGTCTGCGTAAAGATTTTCTTTTGAACCAAAACTAGTATTAAGTTGTAACTTATACTTACACCCTTTGAATTAAAAGTCGTGCAATTTTAATACTTTTCTCTACATATATTTGGAAAACATAAAAAATAACTTGAAATCTGGTAACATTTTTATTTGCTGTGCTTACATATTTCTTTACAAAACCAGCTGCTAGTTAACAACAGCTGTTAGTAGTGTAATGGGTTATTTCACTTTCTTTTTGTCATTTTTTGGCATTTAACCAACGCGTAAAACATGAGTTCATTTGATGTCATAACAGATGAACTGCATCTCGTCTCTATCAAATAAGTTGCTTTGTTCCTGATACAATGTGAAAATCGGACTTGGGTTTTAGTGATTTTAATGATGTATTTTAATAATATTCACTCACTAATGATAATTGTGTCAAAAGTAAATCTTAAATCTAGGGATAGAAGAGTTATAGAAACAATACACTTAAACAAGTTATTTCAACCTGCAAATATATGTACATTTTGACTTATCTTCTTTCAATTAGTTTTCGCAGCAAGATTTTTTTCAGTACCATTTTTGTGTCTCATAAACCTTTAAATATATTAGTTAATTTTGTTATTTAAATCAGTATACACAATAAAAAATACATCTATATATATTTAAACACCTTACATCTTTCCATACCATTAACTCTGCTCACTCCCTCCATATAAAAGCTTGAGCATAAAACCTTCTTCGTACAAACTTTAAGGAGAGGATGTATGTACGTCATACGTCAGGCAAGTTTGACAGTTCACGCTTAACACTCAATATTGATTGACGTTTATATGTGGGAGAGATTTTTAGTTTAAGACAGGTAACAGGTTAAAATGTAACATGTTTTGAAACATATACATAAGTACCTGTAGTAGCTACCTACCATTGTTTTACTCGCGTCCACGAGGTATACTCGCATAAAAGATAGCCTATGTTCGTCTCCAGATTGCCAATTACATCTTTGCAAAAATGTTATCTTAATCTGTTCACCCGTTTTAGAGTAATAGTGTAACAAACAGACAAACTCACTTTCGTTTTTATAAGAAGTAGGTATATAAGAAGTAAGGAATGAGTTAAAATTATTTTTCGTAGAGGTTCTGAAACGCCTACGGCGTAGGTGTCCTATCTGCTACGGCGTAGGTGTTCTCTTTGCTACGGCGTAGGCTTTAACTAGGAGTAGTAGAAAAGGCTTTTTAATTATGATCTTGTTTCTTCTAGGTAAGTTGTATTCAAGTATAATGAAAACCGAAGAAAATAAATAAGTTACAAATAATTAAGATAACTAGGTATAAGTACCTACTCTAATAGATAACCTATTTATGCGCAAAACTTTATTATGTGCTTTGATACGTAGTAAAATATCGAAATCCAGGATCAAGTATCTATTATGTCTATAAGTTTATATATTTTTTTATACCTATTACACAAATTTAAGCACAAGTTCACTGACAACATAAACGTGAGTTTTCTTAAACCAACTGTTCACTGAATTTTCACGTTCAATTTTCAAACTAAACAGTTGTTTTAAGAAAAACGTACTCTAATATTATCTGTGAATCCGGACCTTTGTCTGTTTACAAATTAACTACTCTTTATAAACTAACAAAAAACCCTTATAAATGCTAACCAACATGTTTATTCCCTATTTTCGTATCAGGGTGAACGTTTACCATTGCCTCACGGTGTAGGGCTGTCCACTTAAGGCAAATTATGTACATAGATTTGAATAACATAGGACAAGCGGGGATTCGAACTTATAACCCCGATGCCATGTTTTTTTACTAACTCAAGGTCGCGTATGTTGGTTTACTAGGCTAGAAATATCTGTCTATAAATAGATTGGAAAGTTTTTGGTTGTTTTTTGGAAGATATGGTATATTTTACATAAAATATATTGGTGTCTGAAAATATGAGATGAAGTAGAATCCATTTTATGGTTTCAAAGTTTACGCGTAACTTAATTTTCATGTTAGCAATATTTGAAAATAATATGTTAGTGATTACTACGAATACTACTACAATACTAAAATATTGTTTTCGTACAAAATGCATTTATTTATAAATATTTACACACTTCGTATACAAAAACTATCTCAAAAAGCTGAAATACCATATACAACTAAATGGATTATTGATTCCTCAAAACCCATATTAATTTAATTTAATAGCCTTTTATTCCTAAACATAGGGTTACAAGAGGTCCCTAAGTTCGGTGTGCCTTTTGGCATAGGCCTCAAAACCCATACTACACATTTTTTATACTTATTTTTTTTTTTCAAACAAATCTAGTACCTTTTTGCGTGCATCCGTTTGGTTAACAAAACCACAAATATTATACTATTACATACACAAGTTCATACAAAAAAGAAAACATCTTGTTTTCCCTTTTATTCCCACAAACACACAGACAGAGTAATATATTGACGTTATTTTGTTTGAAATATGGCGCTCAAGGCACGGGTGAAACTGATTGATGATAGAAGGAATATAATAGGTACTAGTTCTGCTCGCGGCTGCGGTTGTGAGAAACGGGTGAAAAGAAAGTTATAAGTACCTAATTATTGGATTGTGTGGGCGTGGTTTTCTTTTTGGTTATTGTAAAGTGATGTTACATACACACATATCATCATCTACTGAGAATTTGCCCAACTATGTTGGGGTCGACACATGTCACGTACAATTATTTTTTTTTTAAATTACACTGAAAAAAGGACTCATTTTTGTCGCGAAAATTCAATGAGATAATCATCCATGAATTGGATTATAACTTTATTTATAAACATGAAATGATTAAGCGAGGTAAAGTATCTTAACAGATTCGAGATTTAACTCGTTACGGCCTAACCAGAAAGTCAGACAACCAGTCTTACCAAGGAGCCCTTACTTGTTTAACTAGGTTGAGGAGGTCAGATTAGCAGTCGCTCTATGTAAAACACTGGTACTCAGCTGTATCCGTTTAGACTGGAAGCCGACTCCAACATAGTTGGGGAAAGGTTAGGTAGATGAGTGTGTACTTAGTACCTCGTTTAGCATAAAGAATTTCAGTCCTAACAGTGAACATAAATTTTGTCTTAAGCAAATATCTGCTGCAAAGTGCAACTTGCTGGAAGTCGACTCCAGCATAGTTAGGAAAAGGCTTTTTTTCAAAAATCATCAAATGTCCCCTCCCGCCGGGTTAGCAGGGTGAGTTAGTGTCAGACTCTTACTGACTAAAAACCGTCGTGTTCCGTCGTAGGCCTCTTATGTACCAGGGCCGCGGTAACTCTTTCGAACAATCCCGCAGCCCCTTTAGTTAGGAAAAGGCTCGGGAGATGATGATGGACCAAATACATAAATACTAATAGGTACACATTTTGACTACAGTGAAGTCATTTACAGCTAACTTCAGACCAGCAAAGCTATTTAACGCGAAGTGTACACGAGTAAAGGATTACACAACAATACAATAAACTCTAACAGGATTGTGGTACTGCGATACATAAGTGGTTAAACAGTATTGATTTTAACACTGCATATGTGCAGTTAAACATGTACGCAATTTTCTTAGTTAAAGAATAAGTATTATTGTCAGGTTTGGACTATTGCTTTGTTGGTGTAGTGCTTGAAGTAAAGCTATGTGTCGGTTCGATTCCACGTCAGGCAAGTACAAATGTATCTTTTATAAGTAATACATAGTTTTTAATATTATATCTTGGATATCAATGACTGATTAACGGTGGATTTTTATAACCTACATACATATGTATCCTCTACATACACCAAAAAACGGATTGTATAAGTTAAAGAAATTCTCTTTAAAGGTAAAGTAAAACAATTTGAGGAAACTTTTTAGTTACTTCGAAATATGATATATTTTAAACTAATGAATGCAACTTTTAAGCTAATGTACTGTTTTGCTACCCTTAATTCATTATTCTACTTTTCTCACAAAGTAAAATTACATGTTTTTGTGTATTATATGTATTTCTCGCCCTATACCTTTATGGGAAATGAGGGTGATATTTCAAAGTCATTTATTGAAAGCGTGTTTTATCTGTCCAAAGAAAATCCATCGAAAACACGACTCCATACAATATTCAATGTTTTTAATAGCATATGGGGTTCCAAAAATATGGGTTGTTGGTATTTTTTAGAATTGATTATGGGGACTCCAAATGACAATCCTTATGAATTGAAAAAATATTAAATTAGCAGACTTCAGCTTCTGATTGTCATAATTTGCACATTTTTATTAATCATCATAAAGATTTTTGAAACCGATTTAACTATCTGCCGACGATTTAAACAGTTTAATGTTACACATTTAACTCCTGGCCTTTGCTTGAAAAATGACTACTATTAATTGGTAAAAATTATTTCCAAAAAAATTCAAATTAGAATTGATAACCTCCTCCATTTTGAGAAGTCGGTAAAAAATACTGTTACTCATACTTGAGGCATCGATATCTAACTTCAGAAATGCATAGTTAATTAGCGTAAACTATAAGGCCCTTTACAGTGACATAAATAGTTCAGGAAAGGTGCTCATTTAAAAATCTCTAACATTATACCCCAAGCAAAGTTATAAGGAAACTCTTTTAAAGGAATGAAAAGTACTTTTTTGAATTAGAAAAATGTTTTCCCGTCAAGAGACCCAGTGGTCCGAATGTAATGAGAATTGAGCCTTTTCCTTCGGCGAAGATTGTATGGTGTTATTAAGTCGTGATAGCTTAATGGAATCCGTTCCTTAATAGGAATGGAAGTGGGTAGAAGTTTCTTATGTAGATAGATGTGTAGGTAGGTTAATTTGATTTGATATTTTAGTTTTGAATTGTGGAGTTCTTGCATACTATCAGGTTAATCTGTTCTTACCATTCAATTTCCAGAACCCTGAACAAATATCAGCCTATTTTATTGTTTCACAGGCAAGCTAAGGCTTCTTCTCATGTAAAGAAAGTAAACACAATAAACACCATGCTTGTTTAATGTGTTTTAATCATTGTTGAATAGAAATACTTAGAAATTACATTATAGCTTTAAATTAGAAACTCGAAAACATAGCGCTTCTTAGCAGTTGGATACAAAGTTATATCGGCATTTGCCTGGCATAGAGTGAAACAAACACACTAGCACTTAAGAACCAAGTGCTTTAACTACTAGGCCACCGTGACTGCACATATGTCTTTTACCACTTCTAGGTACACAGAAAACCAGCCCAAAACCGCACGAAACAACCCTTAAATAATAACCCTAACCGCAGGCAAGCTATAATTACTTCCCCTATCCGCCCCGAGCTACATAGGGTTAAGCAAACTAGATCCAGCTACTTACAGCTCGTCACACGTTGAGTAAACAGCCTCCGGGGATACTGCATTTACGAGCTCGCCTGGTGTAGGGTGGTGGGTAAATGTTGGGTAAAAATTTAGGTATCACTACATAGTATAAAACAAAGTCGCTTTTTCTGTCCCTATGTCCCTTTGTACGCTTAAATTTTTAAAACTGCGCAACCGATTTTCATGCGGTTTTTCTTAATAGATAGAGTGATTAAAGAGGAAGGTTTATATGTAGTATAATAGCATAGTATAATAACGAGCGGGTCGCTAGTATGTATTATAATTAATTGTAACACAAAAACGGTTCTTCTTTATTACCTTTTTAAACGCGCTTTTATTAGCTTGACTTGTAACTATGCATGAAAGAAAATCTTGGAATCTTAATTTGACACACTTCCCGATCTTTGATTAAGATGCAATTTTGCACACGCTCTGAGTTGTGATGACAATACCTGACAAGTGTATTTTTTTTTTAGTATATCTTCATATATAAATAACCGGAATATGATCGGCCGATATAATATGTGTTTGTTGGCAAATAATTTTTTACGCTTTAATTTTTAATAATATTTTTTTCCCTATCCGCTACAGCTACATAGGGTTAAGCAAACTAGATCCAGCTACTTACAGCTCGTCACACGTTGAGTAAACAGCCTCCGGGGATACTGCATTTACGAGCTCGTCTGGTGTAGGGTGGTGGGTAAATGTTGGGTAAAAATTTAGGTACATATACATATGTATTATAATTAATTGTAACACAATAAATGTTCTTCTTTATTATAAATTTTAAGTCGATTTTATTAGCTTCACTTGTAACAATGTATGAACGAAAATCTTGGAATCGTAATTTGACACACTCCCCGGTCTTCGATTAAGATGAAATTTTGCACACGCTCTGAGTTGTGATGACAATACATGACAAGTGTTTTTTAACTATTTTTTTTCATATAGATAACCGAAATATGATTGGTCGATATAATATGTGTTTGCTGGCAAATCAATTTTCGCGACTGTTTTACGCTTTAATTTTTAATGCGTTTTTTTACCCTATCCGCTACAGCTACATAGGGTTAAGCAAACTAGATCCAGCTACTTACAGCTCGTCACACGTTGAGTAAACAGCCTCCGGGGATACTGCATTTACGAGCTCGTCTACCGTGGGGGTAACATAGTAATGTTAGTAGGTAGCGTAGTTTTATACGGTTTGCTGCAGGGAATAATTATGCCTGTATTTGAATAAAACGTTAGGAATATGTGTACTTATAAATAACTAGATTCTGCCAGCGGTTTCCCCCGCATCCCGTGGGAATCTCTGCACAAACCCGGATAAAAAGTATATATATAGGCCATAGCCTTCCTCGATAAATGGGCCATCTTACACCAAAAGAATTGTTCAAACCGGACCCGTAGTCCCTGAGATTAGCGCGTTCAAACAAACAAACTCTTCAGCTTTATAATATTAGTATAGATAAATAAATAAATAATAAAGAGGAATATTTTTTTATTGTTTGTTTTTATTTTGGAAAGCTACACTATTTCCGAGTAACATAGACTATATTTCATCCGGGTACTGGAAAAAGTTTCCCTGGTAAGAGAGTGAGACCACAGGAAATCAGATAAGTAGTGGTTTATATATAAGTAGTCTCAAAAAAGTAAACATGAAGAAATAACGCGACTTTGTCACGTTTTAACTAAACTAACATAGACAAAATTAACTACATGTTAAAGTAGACACCACTTCAAGTACGGTTATACGTAACTTTCATCCTTGAAGCAGCTCCTTAGGGACCCTCTGAAAACTGAGAAACGACCCCTAAATAAAATTAACAGCGCACGTGTTCCTGCCTTATAAAAAAAACATACCTTCACGCTTAATTTTACAAAGAAAACCTTAAAGCTTGTGGCACATTATAGCAGCACGGCAACAGCACGGCAGCAGCACGGCGTCGCCTCGAATTAAGACTACGGCTAGCTGCCAGCGCGCCAACCACGCGCTGTCCGCTCGCCGTCGGCGCGCCGTCCGCTCGCCGTCGGCGCGCCGGCCGCGCGCCTGCCGCGAGGTGTAAGCTTGCTGTCACCGCAAACTCAATATTATTTTAAGACGATTGATATATGATGACAATATGATTGATGTTATGATTGAACACGACGTAATGACGTTGTTTCGCTGCCGGCTCGGAGTCGGCGCGCAATTAGCACGCCGTCGGCGCGCTGTACGCATGAGGACCGCTCGCTTGCAGCACGCGGGCGGCGAGTCGAGTTGTGTGGAAGCGGCAAGCACGCTGACTGCTCGCCGTTGGCTTTTTCATATTGACATTACGAAATATATTATAATATACACGATTTAATGCTCTAAATTGAATGACAACTTAAATGCTGGTGTGGAGCCGTGCTGTTGCGGTGCTGCTGTAATGTGCCACAAGCTTATGGTACATCTCGGATACACACACAATAGTTGCTCGCCACACGCTTTCATTGCGTTCCTTAGAAAAGGTTTCATACATTCACATACGTGATGCCAGGATACAAATTGTGATTCTAATTAGTCCGTCTTTTATATTACCAAGAACGATTGGATACGTATTTTTAATTTTAACAAAACTTTAAACATTTACTAAGGTATTCACGATTTGGTTTTTGATGTGACGTTTAGGTACATTCATAAAGGTACCTAAAAGTGATGTAACACTAAATTTTTTATCTTCTTTATTATTTGTTTGAGAGAGAAAAGAAAAAAAATCGTTCATTAATTTAGGGTTATCTATACTATAAGACGGTATGTTTTTTTTTGATTCGCCATGCCTTATTGCATTGACCACTTGCGGCTGTCGTTTTTCTCCAAAGCGTACCTTTACGACGTGATAAAAATCGTCTCGTTTCTATGTTGTTTAGGAATTAATGAACTGGGCACGTCGCATTTACAATTGACCAAGGTGACCTCTGATTTGTGAAGGCAATTTAACGTGTGTAGCTGTGCTTAACTTCTGAACCAGAGCTTTTGTTAGAGAAAATTACTTGGATTGCGGGTTTTGTTTTATGTCATAATTAGAAATTAGAAAAAAAACTTAATTAAATGGACATAGCGGAAATTCTTGTCAATGTTTCTCGTGACCAGAGGGCTGGCTTATTCTTCGGACAAAGAAATGGTATTGGTAAAGAAATGGTATACGGTAGACTGCACATCAGTGGTAACTGTCATGCACCTTTACTCAATAGTAATAAGTACGATTTGCCTATAAAACTGTTACCACTGACCTGAAGTTGACTGTACCTACTCGAAAAACATTTGAATTACAAACATTATGGACTAACTTTAGGTTAATAAACTCTGAATTAATAACAAGCTTTCTGCATTGTTCCTCTGATATTTTTATACACATATTAAAAACCAATGACCTGTTTGTTTGTTCACCTTTTGCGTACTTCATAAATACTGAATGGTCTGTCTGGCGTTTATGTGACGAAGCTTGGGACAAACAAACAATCCTTTGTGTTTTAAAGACAGGTGAATGGAAAATATGTCAATAGTAATTGGTGCAAATTGATTTTTTTGAGCTTGAAAGTTGTTGTTGAGGTTTATTAGTCATTGCTTTTCTATACTAATATTATAAAGAGCAAAATTTTGTTTGTTTGTTTGGTTGAAATGGATGAACTCAAAAACAAGACCGATTTTGAATATTCTTTCACCATTAGAAAGCTATATTATCTGCGAGAAACATAGGCTGTATTTTATCCCGGTGCGGCCAGTAGCTTCCACGGGACGCGGGTGAAACCGCGGGAAATCGGCTAGTGTATGATAAAATACAAGTACAATACAATATTTTTTTGTTTTATTAAGGACTAGCCATTTCTTGCGGTTTTACCCGTACCCCGTGAGAACTACTCCTCGGACTCAGTTATAGAGTACCTACTTTTTACCGATCAAATCCTTCTCAATCCTTCTCCATGTAAGAGAAGGCCTGTGCCCAGCAGTGTGATGATAAAAAGGCTGTAACAGTAAACAAACTTACATTTGCAATTTCTAAGGATAATAACACAGTTATAGAGATCTGTTTACCTTCAATTATGAGTCAAAGAGTCATTATATTTGAAAAGAAAGACCGAACGAAGAAAAAGATTTCCAAGAAAAACATCCATTTAAATTCCAATGGTTTTCCAATCTTTCAGAAAATTCTTTTCACATTTCCTCGTGTTGTTTACCAAATCATCTGCCTAGCCTTTTCCTAACTATTTTGGTATCGACTTCCAGTCTAAGCAGATGCAGTTGAGTACCAGCGATTTACATGAAGCGACTGCCTATCTGATCTCCTCAACCCATTTACCTGGACAACCCGATACCCCTTAGTAAGACTGGTTATCAGACTTTCTGGCTTCTGATTGCCCGTAAAGACTGCCAAGGATGTTCTAATTTACAAATCCTAGGTGTACTAATTTAAAACATGCCTTCCAAAATACGGTGGGCCTCATCATGATAAAGATAACCACCCATCCATGTACCGACCACACCAAGTGTTGCTTAACCTTATGATGGATGACCGCTGCAGCTGCTGTAAGCTGCTACCGGTCGTTCCCAATATCTATCTGTATTTTGCTAACTAGAAATAGGAATTTACGACATTACTTGTTTGGGGCTTACGTCAAAATTCTATCTTTATCAAAAGATAGATAGAATATAGAAGCGGCGGTTAGACGAGCTCCTTTATTTACTGAGAGTGAAAATGTAAACAAAAAAGAAAATTCCTCAGCCTTGGGTATTTCGAAATGGTTCGATGTCGCGTTGGAGTTAGTGGGTCAATGGCGGATCGCGCGTCAGTTGCTCAAGGTTCGATACCTGGACGATGCTATAATTATGCCGGCTACTTAGTGATCAATAGTAAGTGTAGGTGCTAATTATATTAGGAGGATTATTGTTATGTGTGGGCAGGAGTCAAGTATTTTGTTTTTGTTGGTAACATTTGGTATTAATGATTTTCTAGCGTCTTGAAACCTGACTTTGATCGTTATTGAACACTAAGTATTACTTCATAAGCCTCTAGAAATCCTTTCTGTTATAATTTATACACAACTAGCTTTTGCCCGCGACTTCGTTCGCATGATAAAATACAAGCATATTTTTGGCATATTTTTGGTTTGACCAATAGATGGCGCTATATGTCCGGAATAAATTTTATTTTTTATTTTTATATATTTTTTTTAAACAAAAACTATCCTATGTCCTTTCTCAAGTTCCAAACTATGTCTGTACCAAATTTCACACAAATCGGTTCAGTAGTTTAGGCGTGAAGAAAAGACAGACAGACAGACAGACAGAGTTACTTTCACATTTATAATATTAGTTAGGATTAGGATTTATATCGAAACGATTAATACATACTGTCAGTTTGGAGTGAAAACCTCGAAAATGCAAAAAGTTTTGATTGCGTTTTTAAGAAGACGCCTCAAAATAAACTTGTCGCTAGTGTAGTAAACTTAAATTTTCAGGTGGAAAAAATAAGATCTATTCAGAGACAAACTATCACTACGTAATATACACAATAAGTACTTTAGCTACTTAGATAATTCTTCATACAAAAATACTCACAATAAATACTTGATCAATACTCCATCTTACCCCAGAGAATATACTCCTTCAGAATCAATGTTTTTTTCATATCAACCCTTTTCTAATACAGTTGGGTTCACATACATTTTTCTGTTTGCTGTTCAAATATTAATATCCTGACCCTTTAGTTTTGGAGAAATGTGGACCAAATTTAATAACTCCCCGAGTCTCTATATAGTGCTAAAAGTGTTTAATAACACATTTTAGTGGGAACATTAAACGGGGAACGAATTTACGGTCGTTGGCACAATGTAACTCTTACTCTAAATTGAGATGAGTGTGTTGGTTTGTTGTTGCTTTTGAGAGAATACACCGTTTTTGGGTAGAAGCTGAAATAATATCAAATCAAATCGCTTATTTTGCAAAGAATATGGGTACAAAATAAGATGAATGCATATCTCCCTTTGAAAGGTACGGCTATTGGAATTTCCTTGGAAAAACGTGAATCATAAATATCAATAAATCAACTGTATATTGACGATAATAAAAGTAATTCTGTTCAAATAACTATTTGACGCGAATAAGGAGGACCAAAATTTACTTTGGTAAGCCTGAGTTGCACCATTTAACTATGAAGGTAGTTAAAATGGGGGGTTTTTTTTCATAATAGACATATTTTACGGGTGCTTTATTTTACGTTTTGAGTGCTAACTGTCAGTTTCAACTGCCGACCGCACATGACACGACTGCATAAAATCGGCCGCAACTGCACTACTGGTGCGTTTGTATTAACATGAAATCGTTTTGGATCGAAGCGGCAGCAGCACGTGCAGTCACCCTCAGATGTCGACCGATTTCATGCAGTCTCGTACACATAAACGTACCTTAACGATAACCAATCCATAACCAGCTGTGAAATTGTCTCTATTTTCTGCGAAGTATTTTCAGTTGTTCTAAGTATATCTTGGACACCAATGACTGTGTTTCGAATGGCACGTTAATCTGTAGGTCCCGGCTGTCATTGAACATACTCGACAGTCGTTACGGGTAGTCAGAAGCCAGTAAGTGACGCCAGTCTAACCAAGGGGTATCGGGTTGCCGGGTAACTGAGTTGAGGAGGTCAGATAGGCAGTCGCTCTTTGTAAAGCACTGGTACTCAGTTGCATCCAGTTAGACTGGGAGCCGACCCCAACATGGTTAGGAAAAGGCTCGGGGGATGATGATATTTTCAGTTGTGAAATCGGTGAACAACTGAAAATCGTTTGGTTATCGCTACAGTCAAATGGTGTAAACCACAGTAACTGAATAAAGTTATTCTACTGTTATTTCTGAATGACTATTTATAAAGTACTTTTTCTTATGTCATAAATGTTATGTGGTAAACACACTTAAATTTCAATAACAAAATGGCTTTAAAACTGTTATTCCGATAATAAATAAGTTTTATGAAGACAGGAAAACTTGGCTATAAAGATTTTTAGGTTGAATCAAGATTTTGTTTGTAAAATCGTGGGCAAAATGTGGAATGTTCGGCGTTCGGATGATTCATTCTAAGGTGTGAAAGAAATAAATGTAGTCATACCGTAAATATAAAATTTCATGAATCAGATTTTTCGGGCCGACTAGACTTTTTGTGATTCTGATTCGGCGACTGTTATTTCCATTTAGTACAAATTTTTCAGTGTTAGATAATTGTGAAAGAAAAATTGTGACAATGCGAATCTATTATATTGTCACATTGGATAAGCTTGCCAACTTTTTTATGATATTGAATTTATATTTATTTGTAAACATGCATTCCACGCCATCATCACATTTTCCCTTTCATCTTTTTCTAACCTTATCTGTGTTTTACATATAGCATCAGCCTATCTGACCTCTTCAAGCCAGATACCTGGGCAATCTGATACCCCTGGTTCTGACTACCCCTAACGACCGCTGAAGAGGTTCAAATGATAGCCGGGACCAACCAAATTAATCGTGGCTTTTGAAACATTGAGAAACTCGTCATGACATGATGGACACCCATAAACGGACTTTAAAGGTTGCTTAAACTTATAATCGATCGATCTGCCCGGCTCTGACTTAGCCACGAGCTTTTTACACATATTTTTCTCACCTCAAAGTTAAAATAATCGTTAACCCAGCATACCGACGACCTCAGTCAATCAATATATCGACCTCGGCTGTACTAACATCGATGTATCGATATAAATTTATCAGCCGCACCCTACCTGCTGATTCCATAATAACAAATACGAACGGTCATTGAACTTGACGTTGAGACTTGATCTTTGAAGGGAAATCTAAGGTCATAGGATTGGTAAATTTGTTTTTTTTTTCTGTGAAATTATTTGTTTGTTGATAGAGAATATATTCAAACTGTGTTGATAGTGAGTTGTTTTCTGGTGTTGATGTTTTTTTTTGTAATATTTTATTTGTTTACTGCAGTTACTGCGTCATGAGAGAATTCTTTTGCGCACGTGGAATCGTCGAGTAAAAGTGTCGGTTATTTTATTGATTAGGGCTATTTTCTTGCTAAGTTTGTAAGTTTATGATAGGTATTTTTAGTATAATTAGCACGACATCATCTATCTGTTCACGATACACTCTGAACGGATTTCCATGAGGTTTTCACAAATAGAATGGCATTTTTTGGTAACAGTAAGTGATGGTGGTGGGAGATATAACTGTAGGTCATATTATGCACGTACTTATGCTGTGAATTTAGTTACGAACGGCCATTAAGGTTTGAGAGAACTATATAAAGAACATAATAAATCCTGTCTGATAAATAGCGTGACAAACACACAAAGAAAAAGATCAACATATTCTATGAAAGTACCTACAAGTACATACATATACAAAGATTGGCAAGCACATTACAGCATTATGATTAGCACATTCCTGCCAAGTTGAGTAATGGTGTTATTGCCATCGTCTGGCATTTCAGACTCGGTCAGAATTGTTATAGTCACTCTATAAAACGTCTGATGTGATACGCACGTCTGAATTAACGTGTTAGAAGTTTTTATTCATGTTTACATCATCAGCTGTCTAGCCATTTTCTAGTTGTGTTAGGGTCGGCTACTAGTCTAATTGAATGCAATTGTTTTCATAGAGCGACTGCCTTTTTGACCTCCTCATCTCAGATACCTGAGTAACTTTATTACCCTTGGCAAGACTGGTTGTCAGTCTTTCTAGCTTTTGATTATCGTGACCACTTAGAAAATAAAACAAATGACAGTTGGGAGCCACAATTTGACTTGCCGTGCCTTCTAAAACATAGAGGAACTCTTTATGTCATAGATGGCCACCCATCCACGTGCCGACCGCATAAAATGTTGCTTACCTGTTAACGATTATTTACTTTAGATACCCCAGTATCTCTTTCAAACAATATCATAACCAATCTTCCGCTTTGCAGTTGGTTAAAATGTATGCATTATTGAGCTCTGGCAAGCTCGATAAATACCTGAACACTATAACCGGCTCAGCGCGAATTATAAGCCACATTGACGGCTGAATTTTTATAGGCGTTACTTCAAAACGGATTGGAACGATGCCAGAACTATGCAGTTCTAACAAAAGGTTTAGTTTTCAGGTACGTTTTGAATATTTTTCTTTATTAAGTATATGATGAATGACATATTTTTTTATTGTGATTTTAATTATTAAAACAGATAAATACAGGGTGTGTCGTTCACAATCACACTAAATCCTATCACATATACTTTATGATATTCTATGGCGAATTAAAAATAAATAACGTAATCCATTCAGTGGTTTAGCCGCAGGAGTCTGACAGCTTTCAACTGGGCAAAACATTCGATACTCCCCTTTAATTTTGTTTAATTTTGTTTTACACATGATGTTGTAAATTATCAAAACGAAAAATGACTCCTGTGTCTAAACCACTGAATGGATTAGGTTATGTTTTTTACAATTCGCCAAAGAATATCGTAAGTATATGTGATAGGATTTAATGACATGTGATTAGCTACAACACACCCGATATACAAACCAGTAGTGCAGCTGCGGCCGACTTCATGCAGTCGCGGCATGTGCGTTCGGCAGTTGGTATTCAAAACGTACCTTTATTCGTACATAGAGTTAGCGTGATCGTTATTTGAGATTTAACGGGTTTAGGCTTGAGTTTAATTGGTGTGAAACCGGTTTAGTTTGTACACTATAGAGCAGGAATATTTGGTCAGCTAAAAATATAGGTACCTATTAAAAAATAATGCCATTTAATCGAAAGTTTTAATCTGGTAAACCTATGGTGATTACTACGACGCGACTTCTTCCACTACTTTAATTCACAGACAGCCTATATTATTCATGAATACTTTCCAAAATATCTCCTGATTATATCTAGATGATAAATAAGAAAAACATAATAAGACTATAAACTCAGAAAAACAACATAAAAACAAAAACACAACAGTTTTTCAATGAACAACAAACGTTCTTTGCCAATTATAATAAAAAGGAAATGTTATAACAACAGGTCATACTTAAGTATATACCTATCATAGGTACCTACACATATACTTAAGTCATTTCAACTTTATGTAAGTAGGACAGCACCTGTGATAAATTATACCAGATGTCCATAGTAGGTAGTGATCAATTACTATCAGGTTGCTAGTTTCCCATGCAATAGTATTAAATAACAATGGATTGGTTGTGCAATGTATCTATACCTACCTATTTTATTCATAAGATATCATCATGTTATAGTAATCTATTCTAACATCATAAAAAGCAAAAAAAAATTGTTACACTTTTCCCGGGTAACATAGGCTATAATTTATCCCGATACCGGCAGTAGTTCCTACGGGATGTGGGAGGAATCGCGGAAAAACAGTAATAAGGCTTATTTCTTTCAAAGGACAAATGAATGTACAAAATTATAAGATTTTTTCTAATCGACCAAGTAGTTTCCAAGTTAAACGCGTTCGAAATAATCAAAATTTTCAGCCATGGTCAATGATTTCTCAAGTCAACCTTCTGTTTTACCTTTACCATAACAGAACTCTTACCTACAGTGCGACCATGAAACATAACGTACACAAAATATTTATAAGTACACAAATATGCTCCAGTTCGTGACCTCAAGACTTTAGGTTATTGTTCAAGGAGTGATTTATGTTTTGTTAGTTTTTTTTCGAGATAGAAATCTTTTAAGACCTAGTTAGGTTTAAGCCATACTTACATACAGCTACCTACGCAATTCAAATTTGATGATAGAGTTTAGAGTCTAAAGGTATTATAGGTAGTTATAGGTGGCATAGTGGGTAAAGAACCAACCTCTCGAGTATGAGAATGTGTTTGTCAGGTTTAAATCTCTGGGTAGATTATTACTGCCAAGGTAATGGTCCTATGGGATAAACCCATAAATTAATTGTAGGCATGACATTAGCGTTGTCGGTTTTATAACGACTTTCTTTCTAACCATAGGAAGACAATAACAAAGTCGGGGCATACAATGTAACTTTAAAGAGTTACACCACTACTTAACTGACTTAAATCGAATCAAGAATGTGCTTCTACCACCACGTATCGGATACTGCCAATAATGAGTTACAGAAACTATGTCCTCAGCCAATAAAAGGCTAATCAACACATTTTCATATTTACATAACATTATATACTTACTATCTATCTCCATAATCTACTTCAAACAGAAGACCAGGGTCTCTCACAAACCAGAGATGAAACAGTCCCACAATTTCTTACGTCGTCTCCTAAAGATCAGGTGTATAAATCTGTCGACGCAGCAATTTAGTGATTATCAACTGTAGTTATGATATATTGAGAAGTATTTATGAGTTAGATATAAATAGTTAGAGATAATAGTTACCGTAACGTCTGCCAAGCGTTTGATAATTAACTAGAGAGTTGCTTTCATCGTACTATTTAGTTATCTTAACTGTTAGTTGTTAAATGCGAAAGTTTATTTTGTACTAATGTAACAGCTATACTCATTCTTTAATTCAGTTTTGGTTTCTTTGAGTTTGACCAATTTCTACGACTGCGTGATGGTTAAATTTTTGTAGGTATACGCTCAATTAAGCTACGCTACTACATAAAACAGTCACTGTGGAAACGCTGTTTACTGTTGTCACCCATTCATGGACCGACCGAGCCGAATATAAGCTTACGAATGATCGATCCGCTTGGCTTTGACTTAGCCCCAAGCTCTTCATTTGACTTCTATACATGAAAAAGTAAACTTTTAACCCTAAACACGCCGTCGTATTTAACGAAGTGAGAAGTTCTTGAAACACGTCAAGAGTGCCAGCAGTAAACGGTTGACCTAAATCCAGGTTTAACTTAATTGGCGAAGTTATTCTGGTTGCGAACGACTGTGAACTTATTTTTAGTTTTTTTTTTTTGCATTTTTTTATTTTATGGAGCAATTGATTTGTTTTAAGGTTTGCAATGTAGGTGTCGTTTTGTGGTGTTTGTACCACTAATTTACAGTCTACATTGATATTTTAAAGGTGAAGACTTTGTTTGTTGAACGTGCTAATCTCAGGAACTACTCATTGCTTGCCCAAAACCTAGGGATTCCTACTTTGGGGCCAATTGTAAACCTGCTACTTAACAGTTTTGGAAAATAAACGATCTTTTTTATATTATTCAAAAAAGCTATTTTAAAAGACCATGGTAAGAAATACTTTTTACCCGTGTTGGCGGAGCAATTTTCATGGGACCCTAATGAAACATTCACCATTGACAACCTCGATGGCACAATGGTCACCATGCCGGACTGCCGAACCTGAGGTTCCGGGTTCGAATCTCGGTTCGGTCGACATTTGTGTGATGAGCATGCTTGTTGGCCGTGGTCTGGGTGTTATAATATGTATTTATAAATATGTATATATGTAGCTATATGTAGTTTATCAGTTGTTTTAGCACCCATAACACAAGTTAATTAATAACTTACCATGGGTCTAACCGACCGTGTGTGAAAAATGTCCCGGCATTATTATTATTCACCTATGTACAATCTTCTATGTATGTCATAATTAAACTCGAGTCCGTATTTCGACTATTTCCTCGATAAATAAATAACCTATCTAATAAATACACAATTTCTCAATAATACAACAAACTAACAAACACGTGATGAAACTTTATAATTAGACCAGCATTTGTTTGGCCGCCATCTTGGTTACAGACCTTCAAGGAACTATTGTTTAAAAGGTAACAAGTTACTACAACTCTATGGATTCTTCAGTACAGAGAAACCTTAGTATTGTGGTCAATTTATGTGTGCCATTGAACACACAAGGACGATGGAAATACTGATTTATTTATGTATATAAGTAGTTATTTATGTGTTCTTACACGCGAGTGACCATGTGGTAAGAAATGGCCATTACTTTTTTATTTAATTATTATGCTGACTCTTGTAAGGCTATTCTTGTAAGATTGGTATTTTTCTTAGAGAATTATATGATTTTATTTATCAGGGTTTTTTTTCTGCCTGACAGATTAGTTTATATAGGTTTTTTACCGGCTGCTAAGAAGGGGTTATATTTCTTGCACATAACTTCATCCATCATCCTCCGAGCCTTTTCCCAAACTATGTTGGGGTCGGCTTCCAGTCTAACCGGATGTAGCTGAGTACCAGTGCTTTACAAGGAGCGACTGCCCTATCTGACCCCCTCAACCCAGTTACCCGGGCAACCCAATACCCCTTGGTTAGACTGGTGTCAGACTTACTGGCTTCTGACTACCCGTAACGACTGCCAAAGATGTTCAATGACTGCCGGGACCTACAGTTTAACGTGCCATCCGAAACACAGTCATTGGCGTCTAAGATATACTTAGAAAGTACATACAAACTTAGAAAAGTTGCATTGGTACTTGCCTGACCTGGAATCGAACCCGCACCCTCATACTCGAGAGGTTGGTTCTTTGCCCACTAGGCCACCACGACTTTTCTTGCACATAACTTGTATTTATAATTTTTTTATCAGGCTAAAATTAAATGAAATGTCAACCTTAAACTGCAAATGGCAACTGTGACCACAAACAATTAATGTAATTAACTATGTCAATAATTCAATCAGTATGATCCGCGGGTACGACCAGATGTAATTTGTAAATAAAACATTCATAAATAGACCGCAGAATGCAATTTGGTTATCTGTTAATTTACTGAAAATTATATTAATCTACTTACATAAAACAGATAATACATTACATCTTGATGAATTTATAATTTGGCCCGAAAATATGTACAAATTTGTATAAACTTTTCAAGTTTAGGACTAACGATTACCAATCGGTCAAAAATTAAGTCTACAAACAAGACAATTATAAAATGGGTTTCACAAACCCAAACCACCATGGCACACCATGAAACATCTTTCAAGATTAACATAGCATCCTACCTAAAACACATTTATAAGGGCTACACGAAACTTAATAAATAAATGGATCAATAATAGCAATCTGTGACGTCACAATCCGGAAATCGAACTCCCGTCCCTAACGTAATATGTCTGAAATTCCCTGAAGAGAGTAATGAATGCATCTGGAGCAAACCCACTGGGCTTTCAGTTAATCTTACAGGAATTTCCACCTTATTGCCTTAGGTTCATAGTTGGTTTTCCTGTAACAAATTGTGTTTGAAAAGGTCTTATGCTGATTTTTTGTTTGCATTCTAAATTGGACTTTATAGTTATCTGTTAGGGTTGAAAATGGTATGTGAATGTAAATGGATAGTATATGTAAATACAGTTTTAAATATTCATGTGTGTAGTAAAAAAATATTTTCATTGCTGATTGGAAAATTTCAATTTGTTGTAATAGTTTCAATTGTTCGATGTTATTTTAATTCTGTTAATAAATTATCAAAGTAGATTGAGTTGGTAACTGTACCACCAAAATAAAGATAAACCGATAAAACAACATTTTATATACCAGTTTTAATTTATATAGGTTTTTTAAATATACCATCATAAACATAAAATACCTATAATTTTTATCAAGTACCTGGACAAAATTGTGTAGTATCGGCTGTCATTGAACATCCTTGGCAGTCGTTACGGGTAGTCAGAAGCCAGTAAGTCTGACACCAGTCTAACCAAGGGGTATCGGGTTGCCCGGATAACTGGGTTGAGGGGGTCAGATAGGGCAGTCGCTCCTTGTAAAGCACTGGTACTCAGCTACATCCGGTTAGACTGGAAGCCGACCCCAACGTAGTTTGGGAAATAGGCTCGGAGGATGTTCGGCGCGACTCCACAACTAACACATGTTCGCGCACAAAGGTTGCAATTTCACGGTTATTTTTGTAAGTTCGCACGCAATATTTACTGTTTGCCAGAGCTAACCAGAAGATACACTTGTGTGGTACATACCATACATAAAATCCTACCTTTTGAATTACCGCCACGAGAGGAAGTTACCCATTTAAGAACAAGATATTAATTAATGTAAGCAGGACACAGACTATTAGCTTATTTAGCAAGGAATAAACCGATTACAAAGCTGTTTAACAGAATTGGGCAAAGGTAATTTCGCTTGTCTAGACATAGAACTTTGAGGTTTTATTTGTTAAATCAAATCCAACGTGGCAATGCTGCCAGCCTCTTGGGTACACTCCCGGTGGGCAGCGATGAGGAGTTTTTTGATGCCATTTTTTTAGTTGTATATATGTATAAATAAGGCTTTTTTTTACGTCATGTAAATATGTACATAAATTAAACTTTTTACAATGTTAAAAAAAAAAAAAAATGATAAATCCTTTCTAATATTATAAAGCTGCAGAGTTTGATCTAACGAGGTGATCGCAGAAACTACCTACTGGTTTGATTCATTGCTAAATAGCCCACTTATCGAGGAAGGTTGTAAAGTAATTTTTTTCCGAGCACTTGGACTAGTTTCTATGAGATCAAATTGTTAAGTTTCATTGAAATCCTTTCAGCAGTTTGTGCGTGAAACGGCAACAAAATTAATGTAATTAAAAATAAACACATATTTTTAATTAATTAAACACAGCATAATGAGAGAATTTAATATATCCAGTATATGTTGTAGGGCGTTCTACTTGCATTCATTACTACCCTATCCAGGGGGTGAGAGAGTATATCATTTGCTACCCCTGGGGGTGACCGGGGAAAGTAGTGTGATGTAACAAGGAAGTATATGGTAATTTATTCTGAACTAGCTTTTGCCCGCGGCTTCGTTCCCGTCAACTGACTTCTCTACTTTACCCAATTTTTTTTCATAAGAACCTTCTCCTGACAATAACAAACACAACAAAAAAAGAATTAGCGAATTCGGTTCAGTTTTTCTCGAGTTATGCGCTTACCAACACATTTTGCGATTCATTTTTATATTATAGATAGATGATGGTAGGTACCTTAAATAGCTGAAAACTATTGTGGCTAATTTGAAGATTTTTTTTTGTTCGTAAAAAAATAAAAATCATTTAAATTGATTTAGTCACTAAATTCACTAGTAACATTAATTGTAAATTAACAGCATTTTTTTCTAAATTGTTTTCCTCTCACTTTATGCCAACCATCAATTTTATATAACCCAGCTTCATAATAAAGGAGGGATTTTGATACTTATTTTGTCCAAAGTACTTCAACATAAAAAAAACTGTTTTATTTAATATAATATATATATTAATCTTGAACATATTATTTACATAGTTATATACATAGCAATACAAAAAAACTATCCTAGTAGAACAATAAAAATGTATTTATTTAATATTAAGTTTGACTTTTATTAGGAAATCCAAACAATCTATAATAAGTCAGCGAAACACGACGCCGACACATCGTGTGCATTAGTTTTAAGAATATTTGGGTAAAGTATGTTTAAGTTTTTATAGATATAGTAGGTATTGTATATATATTTTGATATTGTGAATTTTTATGTATTAGTTTGTATTGTAATCTACGATATAAGTGTATTTGTATTTTTATGGGCCCTAGTTGCCTGAAATAAAGGAATAAATAAAAATATAATAGTCTCAAAACTCGCATCTATCTTCATACATACTTTTACCACCCCTCATATACCATACAAACTGCCTGCAATAGAATGTGAAATGATATAAACCCATTCCCACTAATTAAAATAACACCACAGAGACTAAAAGCTAAACCACAAAATAAACATAACTTTGAATTAAGAAAACTACATGCAAAAGCTAAAAGGGTGCACTGAAGAATACTCCAGCTACACTGCAGTGCAGATGCAGGGAACACACTTCATTTGCACTCGAGTGTAATCCAAAATTTCAGCTGCAATGTGTAAGATATATTTTCTCGTACATTCTAGAAAGTATTTATATTGGGTTGGTTGAATGGAACTTATGTTTGTAACGACTTTCAGGCTTAAACTGAAAGTTATCTTTATAACAGTTTTCATTAAAGTGATTGTAACTTACAGTGTTACTGGTATCTTAAAGGCTCATCTTTTGATCATCTCATTTTATGCTCGCATTCGGGTTGCGGGTGATTTTTGGTCACGCATGCTATCGAACATACGCATAATACGCAGCATGCGGGATAAAAGAGAATTCTATTTAAAAATATCTATATATCAACTTGATAGAACAACTTCCTGCAGCTGGTTAAAAACTATAACCGTTCTTTGAAAACATAACCAAAGAAAATTATAAACACACATTTTAACCCTGTAGTTTTAACATCGAAAATAGTACTAAATGCGCATAGTACACAAAGCCTCGTAGTAACTATTAAGTAATCTGTTCTATTATGTATTAAAAATAAAATTGAGCCATCAAAGTAGTCTAATAATTAATGACTACAACCTGTAAAGAAATTCTTTCATGACAGTACTGCGTGCCAATGTTTACAAGTTTTTTATAGCGTATCGGCTGATTCATGCTTTGTTTACCCGCTAGTAAGGCTAGACTGTATAGTTTGCCAAAATACGAGAACTACGGTATTTTGTTACTGTGTTTACTTGTGTCTTGATGATACTACTTCAAGTTTAACTGATAAAATAAAAAGATTCATGCTATATATAAGGTGCTTTAATATTACCTGCCAGGACTTGAATGGGGGGTAGTATTGCGTTTATAGACTACAATAGTAAAGATAAATAATTGATTATTTGTCATATTTTTCTCATACAAAAAAAAAATACGTATAAATTTGACTTAATTTATTAGTTTAAAACCATCCAGTAGAGTTGCGCGTTGCCACTCGTGCAGAACATATAGAAAGAGATAGTAGTTGTTTTCATTGACGAAGCGACACTACGCGCGTAATTTGTGAACCACGTTATGCATAGTAGAGCTAATGTTAATTTAACTTGATTAATGTCTCAAATTGAATTGACTGTTCCAGGGAACGAAATTTCTTCACTACTGTAATCTATAAACGCAATACTACCCCCCATTCAAGTCCTGGCAGGTAATATTAAAGCACCTTATAGGTATATAACGCCCGATAATAGCTGGAAGCCGACCCCATCATAGTTGGGAAAAAAGCTCAGAAGATGGATATGACCGGTTAAACCAAAATGTCTCTGTCAATTTTTGTTATAGAATACTTTTTTTAAGGTGCGGGAAGTAGATCCTTGGGGACGCGGGAACTGTGGGGAACAGCAATTCATTAAATAAATCTTAATTTATTTAGGTACGCGTGATACATTCTCAGTAGCATCCCTTGATGTTAAACGTCATCTTGCATCAAAGTGTAGTTTTCAATAGTTTGCTGACTGATGCATGTAGTAAAAAAAACCAAGCGGAAAATCCGCTAGCGTAAAAACACACTAACTCGACTGAAAATTTGTTTGGGCTCATAAATCAGTCTTAAGACGAATGTACAACGCACATTACAGAGATCAGGTACTTAGTCGGCATCAGAACGACTGAAAACTCTGACTATTATGAAGATGTTCTTTAAAAAAAATGCTAACTCTCGGGTCAAATTGTCAACCGACTATTTATTATGCAGTGTGCTATCCTATCAAATTCAATTTAGTCATAGTATAAAATCTTATGTTTTCTACAAAAATAAGTAAGCTTTAAGATAATACGAAGTCAGTTCTTTCCGTACCTGTATATAAATTATGTGAAAGTAATCATTTCAGCAAGTCAGCAAGGTGATAGCGGACTGACTTGCTAATATTTTGTACGAGTCATTGTGACTTTAAGATTCTTAGTATAACCTTACCTTACCTTTATGCTAGTCTTTGTTTAAGCCAGTGTGAAAAGGGAGAACTTACATTCATACCCGACCACCAAGAAGGGTTGTGTTTTTCGCGTGTTTCTTGTTAAACTAGTTGTGTCCTGCGGTTCTAGCCGCATCCTGAAATGAAGTATTTTTTAATATTCAGAAAATAAATTTTAATAGTAAATTGAAGGAATACTTTCCAAAATCTTTAAAAAGTAGGTGTAAGGGTACGTTTTGGAAGCGAGCTGCCGACCGCAAGTTATAGTACTTTTAAAAAAGTACAAACTCGATGACTATACATCGAGTTTGTACTTTTTTTATTTGTATTTACATGGAATTAACTTGGATGTCAAGCGATTTCACGCCGTCTCTGCATGTGCAGCCCACAGCTAGACTTCAAAACATACCTTAACAGCATTTGAAAATAAGCAAAATAAATCAACATAACCACCTTTTTCAGTCTTACTCGTAGCTCTCAATAAGCCATCGTCAGCATATTACGCTCAGTATGAAACGTTAGCAGTCCCCAAGGGCTCTCTCACTAAGTGAGCCCTCACGGAGCCCTATCGATAGTCAGAACCGCTGACTGAGACCTTTCCCTTCGAGTCTGTAATGGATCTCTGGATTATGTATTTTAGTTATAATTTTGCGTTGAAGTGGTAATAATTAGTTGGTTTATTTGATTGTGATGTTAATTCTCACATTATCATACTCAGTAATGAATGACTGAATAGTTATTTCCGAGTATATGGTATATTGAGATCTTAATATTAAAAACTGATTGACATTTCTATGTTGTTGGTGTATAAATACACCTATATTCAGTTAAAAACGTAAAGTAACTATGTATGTCGAGTTTCTACTCCAAAATTACTGAAACAGTTTAAATGAAGTTGATAAAGACTACTTTTATCCGGGCATGGAAAGCAAGTCTCTCGGGATGACAAATAAATAGTTCTTGAGACATAAATAAGTTTATTGCAAGCGATACTGCATGTACAATGAAAATATGTCAATTTCCAAAACACTGTTTTATCAATTCAAAAAATATAATACCAGTAGGTAATCAGTGCAAACAATTTCGTCACAATTTTCCCCGTCACTAAGATAACATCTATCAAACGTCTCGGTACAAAAGGGACAAACTGACAAACTGCAACAAAAAAGCTCACAAAAGAACCCCCTGGTTGATGGGGTGAAAATATAGAACATTTTTCATCACATTTCCTCCGAAGAATTTATGAAAAATGAAATGTTTTTCTTGGGAAAATATTTTTTTCAAAACATGGCTGAGAACGGTTTGGTGTTAGAAAAGTTTCTTTTTTTTTTGATATTGATGGTTTTAACATTAAACATAATATACCTACATGTTTAAAAGTCTTTGGAATATTCGACAAAATTTGACCAAAAATACGATGTTCCAATTATTCACCTTAATCAAGCGTGGTGATTAATTTTAAATTAACGCTCATTCCTTCTCTGTATGAGAAGAGGCCCTTTTACACGATCCAGGCACCCCTTACATTATATCTTACATCTATTGTCTTTCAAAACGGCAAGTAAACTTTTTTGAAAGTCATTGTCCCTGAAAATAATTATTTATTTTCTCGCGGTCTCACTCATATCCCGTGGGAACTACTGCCCGTACCGGGATAAAATATAGCCTATGTTACTTGAGAAGAGTGTAGCTTTCCAATAAGGAAATTTTTATAAATCGGTACAGTAGCATTTGAGTTTATCCATTACAAACAAAAATAAAATTTTTCCTTCTGTACAATATTAGTATACAGGGTTACTGGTAAGTAGACCGCAGCCTTTCATGAGGTGATAGTATAGGTCAATACGGACAAATTTGACCATGGGATACACCGGGCAAAAGTTAACCCGTTTCAAGATAATCGAATTTCAAGATCTTTTCTTTTCAAGTCATCTAGGTACACGTGTGAATTTTTATTATTAGTTAAAAGTCTCGTTTTTGCGGATTTTTGAGTATTTTGTGCCTTTTTGGATAGCTAGATAAATGTAAATGAAAAAAAATTTTAAGTATTCTGCACAAAAAAATTAAGAGTAATATTTTTGAGAAAATAGCTACTAAAAAAGTAATTGCTGTTCGCTATAATTTCCTCTGTGATTTGTACAGTTTTATGGTTTGTTATTATGAAGTGATTCATCTTCTATCCAAAAATACACAAAAATCCACAAAAACGAGACTTTTGACTAATAATGAAAATTTATACGTGTACCTAGACGACTGATCTTGCAATTCGATTATCTCGAAACGGGCTAACTTTTGTCCAGTGTATGCCATGGTCAAATTTGTCCGTATTGACCGATACTATCACCTCCTGAAAGGATGCGGTCTACTTACCAGTAACCCTGTATATAAAGTATATCAATGTCCTATTTTCAGGCTGAAATCAAAATTCCCTTTCAGAGTTACAGCTATGAAATACAAGGGTTCTACAATTGTAGCCTTCGTCTATTGTGTTGGGGGGTGAAACGCCCCCCAAAGGTGGGGTGAAAGGGGGTCTATGTGGGGAAAGATGGGGGTCGGTAATTAATTACACCCCTGTCGTAACAAACTGTCGGAGTGTTCCTTATCCTTAAATATTTTTAGGGAAATAAAGTGTATCGCTAGTGTATCGCTTGGTCACAAAACTTGGGGTATAATTAATTGGGACAAATAATGAGGGTTTTCGTGTGTACGGCTTTGGAATAAAAATTGCGTGTATTTTGTTTGCAATGCAGTGTATTTTGAAACGGATTTTATGTGTTGTTTGTAGTACAAAGTCATAGAATAATTTATTGTTGGAAAATACATAATTTACCCCCTTTGACGCATGTAAGTGGTTAATTAAACCACTACTACATACTTACCACTAAATAGCTTTGTTTTCACTCATGGCAGCATCTTACTAATAATTTAATCCCGAAAGTTTGTGTGTGTGTGAATAGACGTTGTTTATCCTTTCACGCAAAAACTACCAAATGTATTTTGATGATACATGGATATGTTGAAATTAATAAGCCTACCCCAACATACTTGGGAAAAAGGCTCGGAGAATGATGACACATATGTTGGAATAACATAATACTCCTTATCAATATGCGGAAAGCACTTCCCTTAGAAAGCGGGCGACATCACTGGCAGAAGCTAATTATTAACACAAAAATCAAGTAGGCATAAAAACATTACTTAAAGAAATCGTAATTGCAACCAACTATTTGCAATTTTCCAAGCGTCTACTACGAAAAACCAGAATAACATTCCAGTTCTTCAGTATTAACATAAAACATTAAAGCAGTAAAAGTCATGCGATAATGAGTGATGATCTATACATCTCGTAGAAACTCACGAGCTATGATTTACTATGGTGTTTTGACTTTTATAGTTGTTTCAGCGTCAGTACACAAAGATAGTGAAGTTATATATAGCTAGTATTTTTATCCCTACTAATATTATAAATGCGAAAGTAACTCTGTCTGTCTGTCTGTTACGCTTTCACGTCTAAACCACTGAACAGATTTTAATGAAATTTGGTACAGAGATAGAGTTGACGTTGAGAAAGAACGAAACGTTTTTATCCCGGATTTTTGAAGAATTATCTTGGAAACGCGATATAACCGAACTCTACGCGGGCGAAGCCGCTGGCGGAAGCTAGTTTCACTAGGTAATAATGGCGAGCGACATCCTGCAATCGGATAAAAGCATACACTTTCTCGGGCCCCCCAGACTTTCTGTGTGTTTTGGTGTAAAATCGTGACAGATAGAGTTACTTTGGAGTCTATAGTATTACTTGTACGGGTTGAGATTTACATATAACAGTAATATAATAGTAAAATGAATATCTTTTGACATGCATAACAACAAATTAAGGTGCCACCCACGCTTGACTTACGTTTCACGTCGAAGGAAATGAGTAACTAAACTATTTCAAGACTAGATAATGTTATGATTTATTGCATATCAAATCTGGACTTGAGCTTACAAAGTCTAACTAAAAACCGACCGTGGAAACAGCTCGTGACTAACTCAAACCACGAGGATCGAGCGTTCATCCCTACTCAAATTATAAATGCGAAAGTAACTCTGCACTCTGATAAAGCACAAAAAATTATGGGTCCCGGCTATCATTTAAACATCTTTGGCAGTCGCTTCGGATAGTCAGAAGCTAGAAAGTCTGAAAATCAGTCTTACCAAGGTGTCGGATTGCCTGGGAAAGAAGGTTGTGGAGCTTATCTGCATCCAGTGAGACTAGAAGCAGACCCCAAGATGGTTGGAAAAAGGCTAGGCAGATGATTATACGCGACACCGGTCGTACGAATCGAGCGATGTCACTCGGAAAAACCGCACGAGAAATCTGCTAGTGAGAAAACAATGTTATTTTTCAAAATCAAAAGTCATTTATTCAAAGTAGGCTGAAAATCTGCTCTTTTTGAACGTGAAATCTACAAAAGACAGCCCCCAAAACGCCCGCCCTTCACCACTTCCTATGTGTTTTTGCTGGAAAGAAGAAGTGGTGGAACAAATTCCCCAGCAAAAGCTAGCTATTAAAGCTAAGGTATTTTCATTACATATAACTAACCTAGCACTTGAAAAACTCAAGCATTTGTTAGCCCAGTCGTTAATCCCCGAGGTGACTGGGGTGGACCTGAGAGTGGCGGTGGCTAGGCTGAAAGCCAAAAACACCGCCCCAGGGCCTGATGGCCTGCCTGGCAAGGCCTGGGTCCTGGCCCTTGAGGCTCTCGGGCCTCGACTTAGGGGGCTTCTCAGCGCATGTTTGGAGAGGGGCCAGTTCCCACTTCGTTGGAAGACAGGGAAACTGGTCCTCATACGGAAGCCGGGGCGCCCTGCGGACTCTCCGTCCGCATACCGGCCTATCGTGTTGCTCGACGAGGTGGGCAAGCTCTTTGAGCGAGTTGTCGCACACCGCCTCGTCGCGCACCTTGCATGGGGGGATAGGGCCGGACCTTGCGGACCACCAGTTCGGTTTCCGCAAGGGGCGCTCAACGGTGGACGCCATCATGCGCGTGAGAGCTCTCACGACGGGGGATGCTGTGTCCCGGGGGGGGGTCGTCTTGGCGGTGTCTCTTGACATCGCCAACGCCTTCAACACCCTTCCCTGGAGTTGCATCAGGGAGGCACTCCGGTATCACCGGGTGCCGACCTACCTTCGTCGCGTGGTCGAGGCCTATCTGTCGGATAGGTCCATCATTTACCCTGGTCACAACGGGGAATGGAACCGGCGAGAGATGTCGTGCGGTGTTCCGCAGGGGTCGGTACTGGGGCCGCTCTTGTGGAACATCGGCTACGACTGGGTGCTGCGCGCCGACCTCCCTAGCGGCGTCAGCGTGGTCTGCTACGCTGACGACACGCTGGTTCTGGCACAAGGGAGGTCGCACCAGGAGGCGGCCGACATAATGACGCGCGGGGTTGCGATAGTCATCGAGAGGATCCAGCTGCTGGGACTGGAGGTGGCCTTGCACAAATCCGAGGCCATGTGCTTTCATGGGCTTCGGAACGCGCCACCTTCAGGCTCCCAAGTCACGGTGGGGGGGGGCTACCATCGGCGTCGAGAGGGCGATGAAGTACCTGGGACTCGTCCTCGACGGCCGGTGGAGCTTCGTCGAGCACTTCCGACGTTTGGGCCCCAAACTGGAGAAGGCAGGTGCTGCATTCAAGCGGCTCAAACGCCCCCTGCCGTAAACTCTACGCGGGGGTCATGCGGTCCATGGCCCTTTACGGGGCCCCGGTATGGGCACGTTCGGCACGGCCGCGGGCTGTGCACTACCTGAACGTGCCCCAAAGGGTGATAGCCATTAGGCTAATCCGGGGGTACCGTACGATCTCCCGCGAAGCAGCTGGCCTACTCGCTGGACTGCCACCGTGGGATCTGGAGGCGAGGGTCTTCTTGCGCCTGTACGACTGGCGCGAGGAGGCTCAGCGCCGGGGAGAAACCCCGTTGCCGCGGCAAGTTGTCGCGCAGCGGGCGGAGCTCCGGCGCGATCTCATGGTGGCCTGGAGGGAGCGACTATCGCAACCCAGTGCAGGGCACGCCACCATCGTGGCGGTAAGTCCCCTTTGAGGAGTGGCTCGGGAGTCACGGCGCCCTCACGTACCGCATGACGCAGGTCCTCACCGGACACGGTTGTTTCGGGAGGTACCTGCACCGCATCGGTCGTGAGGAGGCGCCCGGTGTCACCATTGTGCGGACAGCCCCGAGGACACGGTGGACCACACAGTCCAGGTGTGCCCCGCATGGGGGCACCGCCGGGTCCTCGTCGAGGCTTTGGGCGGCGGCGACCTCTCGCGTCCGGCCCTGGTTCAGGCCATGGTCCGGGGCGAGAGGAATGGGATGCCGTCGCCTCCTTCTGCGAAGCGGTCATGCTCGAGAAGGAGGAGGCGGAACGCCAGAGAGTTCGCACCTCTCATCCCGGCCGCCGCGCTGGACCAGGTAGACACCATGGGCGCCGGGTGTCGCGAGATGACTCCCGGCCACCGTAGGCGTGGGTCTGTGGGCGGTGAGTTCGGGTGGCTCATCGTCCCTCTGTCTTCCTAGACGACAGACCCGTGTCGACGGCGCGGGTTGTTCCACGCGCTCCTCAAAGAGACGTCAGCAACCCCAGCGGGGCCCAGCAGGGCCAAGGCCTGCCGGGGCTGCGGGTTGTTCGAAAGAGATACCGCGGCCCTGGTACATAAAAGGCCTATGACAAAAAAAGCCCAGTCGTTAAGGTCGAGTTCCACTGCGTCGCACTCGAACACAACTCGGATTTATTTCACTCTGACACCATGTGATTAATTACAGCTAATAGGCAATTAATCATCTGTAGGTAAATACTGGCAGAATTACTGCGAAGTTCAATTGTCCTTTGTGATGATTTTTTGAGTATACGGCTCCAAAAAAAGGAGGTCCCCAATACAAATGAGTTATTTTTTCCGTTTTTTATTTGTGGGAAAATAGGTCAAAATTAAATTCAAAATTAGGCTATTCACTAAGACTTTGAAAATACATATAATATCAAATAATAGTGGGGTTGAGGAGGTCAGATAGGCAGTCGCTCCTTGTGAAACACTGGTTCTCAGCTGCATCCAGTTAGACTGGAAGCCGACCCCAACATAGTTTGGAAAAGGCTAGACGGTTCAACCTGAATACAGAGGAATCTATTGTTTGAAAAAAAGGATAGATTGAGGGACCTTATTAAATACAAAAAAATCTGATATATTTATAAAGTTCAGCGTAATGTATCCTATGCGTATATGTATATTTGCTGTTAGTAGCGCCACGTATCTACTACATATAATACTACAGCAAATATTTCAGTTTTTTACTGCGCAGTTGGAAAAAAAACACGAGTATCATTTTCCGATGCATTTGCCAAAATTCAACTGTATCTGTGTATTTGTAAACAGCGTATTATGTCAATACTAGTTTGGTGACAAACATACGGGCGTTTTCATACTATTTACACATACATATATATTTAGAATTGAAGTCATTTAATGTATATTATTTACCTATGAACGATTTTTGTTGTCTGCGTTAGGTAAAAGTATCATATCCAATTTTCTAATCATCATCATCATCTCAGCCATAGGACGTCCACTGCTGAACATAGGCCCTTAGGTCTCCACAGATACCTGTTGGAGGCGACCTGCATCCAGCTTTCTAATTATGTATAATATAGATACATGCAAAAGTTTGTAGGACGTGGATGTTTACTCCTCCTTCATGGAAAAGCCACTAAATAGATTTTGATGAAGCTTGGCAGTAGTATAGCTTATGTATATCAGAACAACACAAAGGTTACTTTTTGTATGTACTTTCTAAGTATATCTTAGACACCATTCACTGTGTTTCGGATGGCACGTTAAACTGTAGGTCCCGGCTGTCACTGAACATCCTTGGCAGTTCTCGGCTCGTTACGGGTAATCAGAAGCCCGTAAGTCTGACACCAGTCTAACCAAGGGGTATCGGGTTGCCCGGGTGACTGGGTTGAGGCAGTCGCTTCTTGTAAAGCACTAGTACTCAGCTGAATCCGGTTACACTGGAAGCCGACCCCAACATAGTTGGGAAAAGGCTCGGAGGATGATGACATAGGTTACTTTTTATCCATGTGTGGAAGATAAATCCCTCGGGCTCGGGTGAAACTGCTGATGGAAGCTAATAATTCAATATATGACGTGAAATATACTAATTGTTCAAATAAACCAGTGTTGACTGATATAAAACAATTTGCCTAATTACGTTATGTTCAGCCTTTAACTAAACGGCGGCCATTATTCAAAATAACGGACGCACAATGACAGCTAATGGTCTAAACACCATTTGCTAAAAAACCTGTTTAAAAACTAATAAATCAACGCAAAATACGTTTGAGAACGCAACGTGTTTTGCTGGAATTAACTAGTTTTATACCACGGTGTTTCTTTTACATAGTACCAGATTTTGGAGTAAGAAAAGCAGATATATTTATATTTTTTTAAAGTCACAACTAAGTATTCGAAGATTGATATACCGTCCCATTGGGATATAAGAAAGTAGGAATAGGGAGAGCACCTATGTCTGCACAAATGTATGGCATTTGTGGCATTCTTGGGCAGCTGATCCTGTTATACGAGAACAGATATTCGGTTAGGGCATTATGAATGTTTCTTTTTTATTATTTTCTGCTGTTAAATTAATGCTGGTAGACATGATTTTATGTAGCCTATATTCAATACATATTATAAAGCAAAGAAAATCCGTCGCGTCTGTTTGAGTTATACTCAAAAACAAATGCTCATATGAATATATGAGCATTTGTTTTTACGCGGTTTCAACCAATAAGTACTTAGTGATAACCTATCCCAGGGTTCAAGATCTCTTTTTAAATGACGTCTAAATTATTCCACCTTTACCTTAAAAGTTAAACAAACAAACTCAAATTTACAGTAGCAAAAATAAATAAAACTCTAAAAACCCGCTCTCGAAATCTATACATATAATAAATCTGTAGAAAAGTAATTTTTGTACATTGAAGAAATTGACAAAAAAAATAGCCAGAATGTTAAAGAATAACTAACAGAACCCATTTCCATCATTTTTGTAATTTTTGTCTGTTTGTTCGTTCGGGATTCACGTAAAATCTACGAATTAAATGCAGACAATGCTTATATACAAAAATTCTACGTAACTTGGGGTATTATTTAGTTTTTGTTTCATCGAAATCGATTCACTTTATCAAAAGATATGATAAATTTTGTGAATTCAAGATGTAAAATATTACGACACACAATCTATTTGTCAAAACTGTACATTTGAATGTTGTACTTATATTAGTTGATCGGCCTATTATTAATCTTTACACAGAAAATCACACCTTTATAAGTAACTTCGGAAGAAAAAAAAATATGAAAATTTTGTTTAGCCAAGGTTAAAGTAGCTCCATCTGTGCTAAATCTGTGGTAAATAAAATACATCAAATTAGTCAAAGGAGCGAGGTGGTAAATGACAATATTACCATACATTCTTTATAGAGGATTATTATTTCAACAGATGGAGTTGTGTATTTTCCGTAATTCACCATATTTTAACACGTAGTGTAATTTTTCGATAGACATTTCAATAGTGTTTGTCAGTTTGCCGTGCCACATCAAAATCCAACTATAATTATTACCTTGATGAAAAGAAAATTAATAGTTCTCAGCCAAATTTAAAACGGTGCCATCTAAATTATTTTTTGAACATTATGTCAAAAATGATGACTTTAGTGGAACAATTAATTATCGTTTAAAGTTACAGATGGAGTTCATATCAGGATTTTTTCATAAACATAGTTTAGCTTATCTTCCACTAATGTGCTGGCCTTAAAACAAATTACTTTGAGTGAGTAGTATTAAGTAGACCTTAATTAATTTTTTTTGATGCAAAATATGTAAACTTAATCCTAGAAGAAATGAGGATCTATCTCTCGCAAGCGCTGCTAAGCGTGAGGTAGGTAATGTAGGATTCTGTAGCTTTAAAAACAAGAACAGATACAAATGCAGATAAGAAATGGGAGCTTTCTCTATTTAATACCATACACACGTAAAATGCTTTATGCGTCTGAAAACGTACAAATTACGCGCCGCATACCAGAGACATGCTTACTTTCAACTTCTGATCGCAAGTACACTGTTCACGATTACGAACAGTCTCAGTACGACCCGAGCCAAGTCTAAAAAAATACCTTTTATATAAAACTACGTTTGATGTCATTTAATCACAAATCTAAAGACAGAATTGTTCTCTGTTGCAAATCCTATCCACCTATATCCTATCCTAATCCAGAATGCATTGCAGGTGTGCCTAGCACAAAAACCAATGGTATCCTATTCGAGAAGTCAAAAGAGTTGATCTGCCAACGTCGCCATCAGAATTACATTCATCGTTGAATGAGGTGAATAAATTTTTAGAAACCACAATAACAGTAGGAGCCAAAGCGTATTATCGCTTCATAGAGCTCTGATTGGCCCCAGGTGACCAAGTCAGGTCTGATTTGTTCGTTCATCAGATCTTTGAAAGTGTTTCGGTGGATACTTACTGTCGTCCTGTTTACGTGTGACACAAAATATACGTCCTCCGCAAGAGCGAAATTTTCCCGGTGTGCGGTAGTGACGCACAGTATACAACACTTATGTTTCTTTTGATTTGCTGGCTCCACCAAGAAATGACAAATTGCGAGCGCACATTTTTAAAATCACAGATACGTACATTTTGCCTATTCGTGAACTAATGCAAACATTTCGGTGGAGTCCCGGCTTAGGCCACCACATTAGGCGTGCGCGATCCTCGGGCGTGTGAGTAGCGCGGGCGCCGCGCGTGCGTCGCGAGCGCGTTGCATGAGCGTCGCGTTTTGCTGCCCTGCGGCGTTTGCAGGGCGCTCGCGGCGCGCACGCGCCTCTCTCCTTGACGTTTAACTGCTAAGGCGTTTAGCGAGCGGCGGGGATAGCGGGCGAAGGGGTAAAGACGCAACTTGAGCGCCGCGTGCTCGCCGCGAGCGCGTCGCTTGCACTCTTCACACATGCCGCAGGGCAGCAAAACGCGACGTTCACGCAGCGCGCTCGCGACGCCCGCGCTACTCACACGCCCGAGGATCGCGCACGCCTAATGTGGGGTCAGCCTTACCATAGTGAGAAAGTGAAACTATCCTACCCTATGCGCCTGCTGATGATGATGACTCATTTTATCATCCATCCAGCTATTCCCCAACTATGTTGGTGTTGGCTTCCAGTCACCGAATCTGTTTGAGTACCAATATTTTGCTTGGAGCGACTACCTATCTACCTATCTTCAATCCAGTCAACTACACAAGACGATATCCATGGTAAGACTGACAGACTTTCTGGCTTCTGATTAGTCGCAGCAGCTGCAGAAAATTTACAAATGAAAGCTTTGTCAGACTCAAAGCATATAGACATAGATTATAGCTGTTTCCTGTGAAAATTACTTACGCACCATCATCATCATCCTCCTGCCCTTATCCCAATTTTATTTGGGGTCGGCGCAGCATGTTTTCTTCTTCCATACTCTTCTATCTGCCGTCATCTCACAAGTAACATTCTTTCTTACCATATCTACTTTCACACAATCCATCCATCGTTTCTTTGGTCTTCCTCTTCCACTATATCCGTCCACGTTCATACTCATCACCTTCCTCACAACATGACTCTCATCCCTCCGCATCACATGCCCATACCACGACAGCCGGTTTTCACGCAGTTTTTCTGATACCGGCGCTACTTTCAAACTTCCTCTTATATACTCATTCCTCACTCTATCCATTCGCGTAACTCCACACATACCTCTTAACATTCTCATCTCTGCCGCATGCAATTGTCTTTCATTAAAATTACTTACGCACCATACGTAATAATTTTCCAAATTGGCTGACTAGATCCAGAGATATT
This sequence comes from Helicoverpa armigera, assembly GCF_030705265.1. NCBI lineage: Eukaryota > Metazoa > Arthropoda > Insecta > Lepidoptera > Noctuidae > Helicoverpa > Helicoverpa armigera. The sequence goes on along the minus strand of NC_087145.1, from coordinate 7,329,621 downwards.
CACAACGTCACAAAATTTACTTCTTTCGTTTAGATAAATGGTCACATCCACAACACAACCTTGATCAATGAATCTATGCTACTGCTAAGTCATCATCCTCCGAGCCTTTTTCCCAATCATGTTGGGGTCGGCTTCCAGTCTAACCGGATTCAGCTGAGTACCAGTGCTTTACAAGAAGCGACTGCCTATCTGACCTCCTCAACCCAGTAACCCGGGCAACCTGATACCCCTTGGTTAGATTGGTGTCAGACTTACTGGCTTCTGACTACCCGTAACGACTGCCAATGTCAAGTCAAAGTCAAAGTCAAAGTCAAAAACGTTTATTGAAAATAGGCTAGTTTCTAGCACTTTTTCACGTCAAGTAATACATAAGGACAGCACCCCCAAAACGCCCCCCTTTCACCACTTCCTAGTGTTATGGCTGGGAAGAAGAAGTGGTGAAGAACAAACTTCCCAGCAACACAGCTGTCTATTACAATTAAATATAATTAAATTACAATTATATAATTCAATATCTTTTCAAATTATAGTCACAAAAAAAATATATATAAAAAACACTTGTTGTCCACTTCAGAGCTGCCATCTGCGTGTATCTGTGAAATAATCATTAATGTTATAATAAGCCTTTTTAATCAGAATATCCTTAATTTTGATTTTAAAAGAACTGTCCGTTAGTTCTAGCAAATGAACTGGGATTCTATTATAAATGCGTATACAAAGGCCCACAAACGAACCGTGCACTTTATGCAATCGATAGTTGGATGCGGTTAATTTATGTTTATTTCTGGTGTTGAAATTGTGCACGTCACTCTTTTTACTAAATAACTCTATGTTTTGCCTTACATATATTATATTGGCATAAATATATTGAGACGCCACAGTGAGAACACCAATATCCTTAAACCTTTCCCTTAAGGAGACTCTAGTACCTAGTCGGTATATAGCACGGACAGCGCGCTTCTGTAACACGAAGACATTTTCTATGTCGGCAGCATTGCCCCACATAAGAATTCCGTAGCACATAACACTGTGGAAATAACTGAAGTACACTAAACGCGCCGTGGCTACATCGGTGAGAGCTCTTACCTTTCTGACAGCGTACGCAGCAGAGCTTAGTCTATTCGTGAGGCCAGTTATAATGATGAATATAATGATGTTCAATGACACCTATGACATCTATGCTACTGCTAAGTGCTAATCCTAATTATACTGTCACGTGAAAGAATGCACCTACGGGATAAGTAGTATTTTGACTATTCTATATTGCCCACGCAGACGAAGTTGCGGGCAACAGCTAGTTAATTAATAAGATTATAAGTAAATGCGCGCGCATTTTTGGCAAGTCGCCATCTTGTTTTGGTGTTGGCGATTGATATCTATGGTTCGGAAGGAAGTGTTTTATTTTTGGTCGGTTTGAAAGAAGGTCGGAGCTGTCTGATACTGATAAAAATGTTGTGCTAGACTGACAGACAAAACACAGGCTTCGTTTTTAAAGATATAAAAAATGCAGCAATCAACGATTTTATGTAAGTACCTACTGAAAAATGTTTTATCCTATATTTTATGGGAATTGCGATTCCATAAGTACTTAGGTATAGTGAATTACTTACATAAAAATGAATGCGTGGGTTCTGGCTGTTATTGTACATCTTTGGTATTGCTTAAGGGTAGTCTGAAGACAGAAAGGCCCCCATCGAAATCAGTTTTGGGGATTAGTAGGTCAGATAGGCAGTCGTTCTTTGTAATTAACTGGTACTAAACTGAAAGGAAAGGGCCGGTTGAAAACTCAAGAAACGATGCACGGGTGAAAACTCAAGAAACAGTAAGACCATGTATTCTGTGTTTCTTTTATATTCTAATTTATCTCTATTCGAAGTTTCATCAATATCGCGATTAACCATTATAAAGCAACAAAGAAAGCAACTTACGCATTTCAAACAAAACTCTTGCAACTATCTGCCAGTTAACTTTTAACTAACTAACCAACAACATTATTGCCAGTTTCACAACAATCTCCATAGTTTAGATTTTAACCGTAACTATGCACTATACAGTTATCTGAAGTTTCCTGCTAACTATAACTAATATAAGTACCTCTAGCTAACTAGCGGCGAAGTCCGGCAGTAAACTGTGAGAGGAAATGGTGGGGGGGTATTTAACCTTAATAGTTACGTTTAGAATAACTGGAATTGTCTGGTGTTAGAGATATGGGATCTTAGGCAGTTTTACGGGTAGTCAGAAACTAGAAAGAATCAAATAAAAAATTGGAAGCTGACAGTTGGATAGAAGCTAGGCAGATGATGATGTCTCGAATAAGGACATTTTTTTTAATATTATGTTCTTAAAGAGACATTTTCTAAAAAACACATTTTCTTTTTACCTTAAATTCTTCGAAAATACTAAACCGATTTGAAAAATTCTTTCGCCGTTCGAAAGCTAGTCCCGGTACCGTGAGAAAATGACTGGTACAGTATAGAGGTAAATATCTAAACACCTTTGATCCTACAAATATATTATATAATAAACATATCATAAAATATAATCAATCACGCAAGGTTATTTCATTCAAAAAAGCTCGCTGCCTCGTCGAATCACATACAAAATATGTACATAAAATTGCGTAAATTAATTATTAACATCATTAGCAGACGTTAATTACGGTCATTTGAGCCCTGATGGACGCGTGGAGGGGGGAGGGGTGGACATGGAGAACAAAATAACTAGCGGAGGTGCCATAACGGAAAATCCCCCAAAAAACTAGCGCACCAAAATGCGGGTGGTAGACGAAGAACGTTACTGTTTCCGCCCTTATACGCCTTCTTTAGAACTGGCTTCTTTAGAATCTCCAAGAACCAAAACACGTCATTAGTTCATTCGTAATTGATAGTTTGACACCCTTTGTACATCTAATATGTAATTTTATAATATCTATTTTTTTTTCTTTAATGTCGTGTTAATTTATATTATGTACCCACTTATTTTTCTATTTTGTTGTTCAATTTATTTGCGTCTGTTATTGTTTGTGCTGAATAAATGTCTTGTCTATCTATTCATTTAGCTGTCTACATATTTGACCTACAAGAAAGCGCCTGACCTACCTGCATTATGGTATCTCTGCTCATTTTTCCTTACTCCGTGGCTAAAGACTTTATGTATGATGTTTTATTCAGGGTTAAGTCATGACTCTGCAGGGGAGGGTTGACTCTTTTGATATTTTATGTCTTTGAAATGAAATGCTGAAGAGTTTGTTTATTTTACGGTGGTAATCTCAGGAATTAGTGGTTCGATTTGAGTTTTTTTTGCAGTGTTATGTAGCCCATTTATTAGGTAAGGCTTAAGGCTAGTTTTTCTACGCGGAAACTTGAATTTTCATGTTTGGTGGCAGCAATCAAAAATAAATATAAAAAATCGGTTATTCTCTGTCAATAGCTTTCCTTGGTAAGAGGAAACATTTACACAATACCTAAACCTTTTATAACGGAGTTTTTTTCCTCTTCAGAATAGGTACCTTACCGATAAAGTTAGTAATTGTCAAGGCCCAAGAAATTGTTAAATTTTTTTCCTTATGATGTACGTCCAGACCTGTTTTTTTAAAGCTACAAGGCAATTACCAATACTTCTTAGTCTTTGTAGATAGTCAGCTAGCACAGTTGAAAACTCTATTTTGTTATTCTTTTCTATATTCTTTTTCAGTTTATTTATAATACATACAGAAAATAAAACTTCATACACCAAAGACGTGACTTACCTAGTAACTTTCACAAAATACATTTTAAAAATTCTAACCAAACATGCAAACATTTTGAAACCGAAAATTCCTCAAATATTCGCAAACAATACGTGTTAAAATTCACCTCAGAAAATATCCAAGAAACCCGATATATTCAGTTTAAAACATACTTTTTTATTCATACGAAATGATGCGCTCAACATCGGAAACTTTCGGCAAAGTTCGGGTAACTTCGGCGGACGGCGATGCGGGAGAACTTTATAATAGGGCTGTCCAAAATGGATATTAGTTCCAATATAAGGAAGTATATTTTCCAAGTGCTGGCTTTTTGGGGATAATTTAGATTTTATTTCTGTTTGCAAATTGTTCCTGATTTTATTCGGAAGGATTTAAAATTTCGTTTATGTGGTTGGTTTATTTTCTTTGTTTTTTATTTTGTGAAGGTTATGGCATTTTCATTTTTAGGGTTCTATACCCAAAGGGTAAAACGGGACCCTATTGTCCGTCCATCCATCCGTCCGTCTGTCACCAGGCTATCTCACGAATTGTGATAGGTAGAGACTTGAAATTTTCATAGATGAAGTATTTCTGTTGCCGCTATAACAACAAATACTGAAAACTAGAATAAAATAAATATTTTGGGGTGCTGCCCAAAATAATATACAACAAACGTGATTTTTGTGTCGTTTTCTAAATAATGGTACGGAACCCTTCGTGACTCCGACTCGCACTTGGCCGATTTTTATTCTAACGATGCATGTTCCTAGGCTTGGGTATTGAAAATTGAAGTTTGGTGATTCTTATAGGTCAAAAAAAATACTTACTATACAGCCAATGGGTTTGTTCGATTGCAGGAACTTAACTAAGGAAATGTTAGTAAGATTTGATAAATTCTGCAAATTATAGCCAACTTTTTGCGGGAAATATGAGTGATACCGCGAATTAGTCAGATCCTAAAGATATAGCGAACTTCTAAACACTTTGATCTTAATGTGACAATAACATCCTCCCGCTGAAGAATGCTTCTGAAAACTAATGAAAACTATTATAATCTTGATTCATTAATCTTTGAAGTATTCTGAAAAATTACCGTTAATTATGACAGTTATCGGAATTTTAGATTGGCTTTGATATAATGTAGGTATCGTTAATATCTAATATTCTTTGTTTTGTCTGAAGGGCAGTAGGATTCCATGTTATTGACCTGTTAACCATGAAAGATTTTTTTTTAATACGGGGGTTTTTTTAATGAAAGTTTTTTATGGTGCTAGACTTCTTGCTAGTTGTATGCCTTTGTAAACTATGTAAATTAACCTATTTAGTATTTACTATCATACTCCGAGCCTTTTCCCAAATATGTTGAGGTCGGCTTCCTACATTAAATTAACAATATAAAAAATATGATAAACTGAAAGTGTGACAATAACTTACAGAAGAACACAGCATTCAAAAAAACAGAGTGAGTGGGACCACTCTCGGCGTTGGGTGCCGCATAATCACCACAGCATAACCAGTCGTACACCTCATTGCCGTCCATAGGTTAAATCGGCGATTTGACAACTGAAAATTGTTCGGCTATCGTTATAGATCAATGGTTCAACTCACGGTGATATTTGCATAAAAACTATAAAAATCTTTCTATGTACGAACATATTTTTTATGCAAAAGAATTAATCTTAGAGAAAATCTTGTCCGATTAAAATGTCTAGCGTCTTCATAAATTTCCTTCTATCCATAAAAGTAAGATTGGAAATTTTTGCATAGCTCTGTGGCCAATAAATTCCTTCAGGCTCCAAGTAATGCATGCAGACACATTGCTTTTGAGATTCAGCTCTTTTTAAGATGTTAAACGACTTTCGAAGTCTTTAATTTATTATTAGACATACCTAAGTTTTTCAGTCTTTCCATATTATTATGAGAGATATTGTAATTATGATTTATTCATTTTTAATGCATGTATTTCAAGATAGTATTTAACTAACCATTTCCAAAAAAGGAAGTTCGTTATAATTTTTTTTTCTATGTCTAATATGCCGTTTCACCCGCGTCCCATAGAAACTACTTTGTGTACCTGAATGAAAATTAGTTTTCTTCGGTAGGTTGGCTATAGATGAGTCTAAGTTATAAGCTTTTAAGTCTTAAAATCTCCACAGATATCGACTTAAAACATAAGACCATCACTATTACCTAGCCTTTCCATAGTCATAAAAAGTTGGCCTTTAAACAATATACCTATATAACTCTAATCTCAGTTTGACAATATTAAACTTAAATCTGCTTCAAATGCACACAAAACGAAAATTCCTTATACCCAACATTATTTATTCTATTCTAGTACTAGACACGAATAAAACCAATAAATATGTTTCAAGAATACTGCAGTACACAAAATAAACAAATAAATCCAACTTCATGTAGTTGCATACTTACCTACCGCCTTTTTCAATAATCTATCTAGGTATTTGTTGTTCCGCTTTCAAGAGATCGGCTGTCATTGAACATCGTTGGCAGTCGTTACAGGTAGTCAGAAGCCAGTAAGTCTGATACCAGTCTTACCAAGGAATATTGGGTTGCCCGGGTATAGTTATCGGCACGAATCTTGAGCTCTGACCTACATACATCTGCGCAGAAGTGATTTATTAGCAAAGAACCAATCCCGAGTGACGGCTATGACGCGATGCACTGCGGGCCAATCACCGCTTTAGCCCGCCCCCGCGCCTCACTTTTTACTACAAAAGGGACTCAATAAATTACTTCTGCGCAGATGTAGGTCAGAGCTTAAGATTCGTGCCGATAACTATAACTGGGTTGAAGAGGTCCGATAGGCAGTCGCTCCTTGTAAAGTACTGGTACTCAGCTGCATACGGTTCGACTGGAAGCCGACCCCAACACAGTTGGGAAAAGGGTTAGGCAGATGATGCTAAAGTCAAACTTCTGTCTCTTCTTCTTCCTCCTGCCCTGTTCCCAATTTTATTTGGGGTCGGCGCAATATGTCATCCTCTTTCATCCCTCCCTGTCATTCGTCATACTGACACTCCCTTCCTATTCATGTCATCTTTCAGGCAATCCATCCATCTACATTCATACTTAGCACACGCTTTGTTGCATGCGTATCATCCCTCCTCATTACATGCCCATATCATGACAATGTTCTACTTCTCATCTTTTCTGTAACTGGCGCTACTTTCAGACTTCCTCTAATGTAATCGTTCCTCACTTTATCCATTCTAAACTTCTATCTCTAGTATAAACAAAACGATAGATAGATAAATTATTGGGACCGCCCGTTAGTACACGACTCGGAATAACCTAGATTGTATTTTATTTATTTATTATACTTAAGTACTTCACCAAAGATATTACGTCGAGTATTATGGAAGAACTTGATGGTAGTTTATTTTAATGGAGTTTCGAAAATGGCATTGCAGTTTTATAAGTATTGGAAGATAATAAAACTTTGTTTGACGGGTTTCTGCTTGTAGCGAGGTTCATATTGTTAGCATTTGAATTAATGGGTTATTGCAATCTGAAATGTATCCATTCATTTTGATAATAAATTACAGTCAATAACATTGTTTTATAATGTAAGTAGGCTCAGATTTTTTTGATCTGAGTAAGTAGGTAGATATATAATATCTGTTAATTCCTGTTTATACTAATATATAGGTACTTAATATTTTAAAGCTGAAGATTTTGTTTGTTTGGACGCGTTAATCTCATGATTACCTAACAGGACAGATTTGAAAAATTATTGCAGTGGGCTATGTAAATAGCTAATTTATTTTATCTCAGTGGTTCCTATGAAACGCGAGTGAAACCACGAGTCGAAATGAGTTTGTAATATGTAAAAGTGACTATATAGGTATATAACATTAGTCTTAGCCGTGTGAAGAAAAGTTTTGTGTATGGTTTGTCAGGAAATATAATGTGAACATAAAATGTATGTTCCTAATTATTGTGTTCTGTTAATTCTTGGTTAGAATAATACTTATTTGGTCATTTCCTTGTTTTTACAGACAGTTATAAGTTTATTAAAAAGTTATGGCAACAAATTAACCTATAATCTATAATAACAAACTCTTACAACAGTTATTTCCTTTGTTTGTCAGATTTTATTTTTTCTAGCTACCAAAATAATTGTCCTACTCAATAAAACTTAGTTACAAATCTCATGTTTTTGACCTCATTTCAGAAACAACAACTTTGGTCTAGATATTCCATTTTATAGCGTTGTTTCTGCTGACTGTTCTTCAGGATTACCACTGATTTATAGCCAAGCTTCAGTTGGTTTTCAGGAGGAGAATATATTACCGTTTCTTTAAAACCTTGTTTGGTAAATGAAAATAAAAATGTAAAGACATTTTTTGGGGTATTAATTAAAAAGTCGGACATGGCCTGTGTTTTTGGTAAGTGTTGTAGTTTACCTATAGGTACAATTTTATTTATTAGAGTCTCTAAGAAATTATTTTGTTTTAGTCAATTTTTTTTTTAATATTTTCAATAATAAAATAAAGCTATTCATTATGTTCAGTTTGAGCCCGAAATATCAAATATATAATAACGATTAGTAATATTCCTGATAAAGAGTATAGTTTAGACAAACTAATTATGACACAATATTTTTCGCTTATTCATTTTAACCAGCAGAATATAGGTACTTTTTAAAATGGAAACAGTAGCCAACAGCACATCTCACAATGTCATTACATTTTACATCCCATCTCAAAAACAATTCGACGCCACAATTTCAATACCTATTTGAAGCTCCAAACTAGATAGGAAACTAGGTAGAAACACAGCCAACCTATATTCAAATATTACCTATTTAGACCGAAGCTCAGATCCAGGATAGTTCCCACAATTTCGAACAATGTCGTGACCTGAAACTTTCAGTCTAACGTCATAGGTATGACGTCACCACAATAGCTAGGTATTGGGTACGAAATCTGATGAGATGTTCGAGCGAAGTTATCAGCTGTTCCCAATATGCGATCTATCTATTGTTATGGTTAGAGATAGGAGTTTGACACTTTAAAGGTTTTCAAAATTTATTATGTATTAGCGCTTTGCCCCGATTTCGCCCGGGTACAATGCTGATACTAGTTACATATAAACCTTCCGCTTCAATCACTCTATCTGTTGAAAAACCGTATCAATGTACGTGCGTAGTTTTAAAGAATTAAGCATACATAGGTATACAGGGACAAAAAAAGCGACTTTGTTTTATACTAAGTAGTGATAAGCAATCGGGACACGATATGTATGTATGATGGTATGTATGTATACCTTTTCTTTACCCGATAGACGTTTAGGCCGAAAAGGCGTGATGAAAAAGTTAAAAAGAGTGATTCTGATTAGTCCGTCTTTTAGATACTGATGTTGATAAATGACAGCATACAATTTGATAACTTGTATTGGGCTAATATCAAAATTCTATCTCTAGTCAGCCAGAATGGATAGGATATTGGAAACGATAATGCATACGTATTTTGTATGCAAGAGTGCAACTTTTATTTGAAAAGTTTGCCAATTTTGTTTATAGGTTTGTTTACTTTATACTTTTGTTAGTTTTATTGGGGTTGAATAAGTTTCTTTATCTCTCTATTTTGGTTAGAGAAAGTTCTAATGATATTTTTACTTTAAGTGCCTAAAATGGATTAGTTTGAAAGTTATTTCAAAAATTGTCTCATTGGGGTGTATAAGGATTCTAACTAGTGTTAGGTATATTTGATTTGGAACTTGGTTATTTTTTAATATAAGTTTTTTCTTACACCGGTTTTTTTAGTTACAATCTTTTTTAATGTTATAAGCCTAATAAATACTTGAATTGTTTAAAACTTTAAGATTATTTTTCACAACTGTTTCCACAAAAGTAATTATTATCAAGAATATACATAAAAGTTTTATTTATTATTAGTAGATTATGTAAATATTAAAATATTGACGACTTAACATGAAATAGCACAAACAGCAGTACTTCTTGGCAGACAATAGCGCCTTTCTTACCAAATCCAACATATTTTATTTCTAACTAAAACGATTTTCAATATTAAAACAAAGGTGTATTAGCTATAAATCAAAATATATATTCTGAAGAAGGTACACTTAGCATAATAATATTGATATTGTTTGCCAAAGACTGCAATGCAGGTTTCTTTATTAGGTAATTTTGGAAAACTATGCGAAGTTGGTTTACGTTATCTATCCTACTATAATACATATTATAAATGCGAAAGTTCTGTTTGCTACACTTTCACGCAAAAACTACTTAACCGATCATCATGATACTTTGTACACATATTCTTGGTGGTACTAGAATTAACATACATAGGATACTTTTTACCAACACACCACGCGAGCGAGGCCGCGGGCGGAAACTAGTACTTAATATAATAAAGTGGAATATCTTTTCTTTGTGTGTTTGTACCCTCAAGGCTCCGAAACTACTAAATCGATTTGAGAATAAGTTTGAAAGCTACACTCTTTCCGAGTACCAAAGGTTATATTTTATCCAGTTACGGGCAGTAGTTCCCAGGGACACGAGTGAAACCATTTGAAAACGACTAGTACCGATTGTTATATTTTATGAAGGTACTGTGGCACGTTTTTCATTTCGTTCTGAAGGTGTTTTTCTTCAAGTGTTGTTGATTTATAGATTTTTCATTTGTTTTGATGTTATTAAAGGAATTACTTGAAGTAAGTAAATGTGTAAATAATGACTTCTATGTGTGGTAGTTATGGTTATTGCAATTTTTGCTTCATATCGAGATAAGAATTGTGATAATTAGGATTTTTTATTGTAATAGCGAGCTGTGATGTCATTTATTAGTTTTTGAATTGCTTTTATTTCCTGTAAGAAGAAAGAATATATGCTTCTTTAAACAAATTAAATCTTACCTACATAATCTAAAAATATGTTTAGTAAAATCTTTAGGAAAATTCCTACGCCTGTATATTACGCACAATAAAAATCTTGAAAATATGAACCCATTACTAATGGAACATCAAAACCCATAGACAATAGAACCCAACCTTAAAACTTTTCCGTCCCACACACCATAAACATCCGATTTTTTTTTATCTGAAATCACATGAAAACATTTATCTTCTGCCAAGTCCGTAGTTTATGGTTTTCACAAACAAAATAAGCGTAGAATACGTGAGGAAGGAAAACAAATCGTAAAATATATTGTCATACTTTAGAGTTTCGACAGTGTTACAGTATTTTGTATGGAATTTTAATGTCAGGTGTGAAATATATGGTACCTGTTATTATTATTACTACTGTGTTTTATATAATTATAAATTATCGGTTACGGCAGCTGTTCTCATATGAGGAGATCAGCCAGCTGCGAAGGACGTACTATAGTGCACAAGCATTTGCGCAGACACAGGTGCACTCTCTATTCCTTCACTCTCATAGCCCGATGGGACTACAATGCGACCATCGGAGAGAGATTAGGCACACGACCTTAACGTGCCATTCACGTGCTCTCCGATGCACGGGTGTATCAATCACCAATATCCAGACTCTGAGCTGCTTTTGTGTTTTTTTTTTAAATATATAAGTATGATGTCAGCTGCATACGAGAATCGAAGCCGGAATCCTATAGACAGCAGTCGCACTTTGCGACTACTTGAATTAACAATGCTATAATCCTCAGAGCCTTTTTCCCAACTATGTTGGGGTCGGCTTCTAGTCTAACCGGATGTAGCTGAGTACCGGCGATTTACAAGGAGCGACTGCCCTAACTGACCTCAACCCGGGCAACCCAATACTCCTTGGTTAGACTGGTGTCAGACTTATGTCTTCGGACTACCCGTACCTTCAGTTTAAGAAACACAGTCATTGGTGTCTAATATACTTAGAAAGTACATACAAACTTAGAAAAGTTGCATTGGTACTTTTGCCTGACCTGGAATCGAAGCTGCCTTCATACTTGAGAGGTTGGTTCTTTGCCCCCTAGGCCAAAACACTCCCGTATAGGCCTTAGAAAGCCAAAGCCAAACCACTTGAAACGGATGCAGCTTTAATCATCTTTTGTAGATGCTATCAGGCTAGTATAGTATAATCATCGGCACGAATCTTGAGCGCTGACCTTCACCTGCGCAGAAGTAATTTATTGGGTCCCTTTTGTGGTATGAAGTGAGGCGCGGGGGCGGGCTAAAGCGGTGATTGGCCCGCAGCGCATCGCGTCATAGCCGTCACTCGGGATTGGTTCTTTGCTAATAAATCACTTCTGCGCAGATGAAGGTCAGCGCTCAAGATTCGTGCCGATAACTATATATGTATAGGCCACCACAACTACCTAACGAATTAACAATGCTATGGTTTGGTTTAAATTGTTAGTTGTTTAAATTCTACCGTTTAGTCAAGCAGTATAACAACAAAGAGAGGTCATCAAAATTAATTGATTAACGAGTTACAGCGAACATTAACATAATTGATTTAGACAATCACAAATCAATTATTTTATTGCCCGCTTTTAATGTCGGATCTACAGTTCTATATGTGTTCTGTTTAGAAACTCCATGTCGGATTGTAGTTTATGAAGGATTGTATGAGAATCAGCTGGTTAGGCGATTTTTAAGTATCTATTGACCGAGTTTGGGTCACCGAGAGCGAAAATTGAAAAGAATTTAGCTAAAAGTTGAACTTTTTTACCGACTCCAAGAATGGAATGGGGTAATAGATATGTCTGTTTTCCACAAATTACTCTGAATGCCACTATTTATTGTTATTTACATAGAAGCTTCTTCTTATCGAGTAATCTGCAAACTTTAATTTCTTAAACAAGCTCTAGTATTCGTTTTTTCAAATCCTGATGACCTTTGACGTGGAATTGTTATTTTATTTTTAAATTTTTGCCTAATTCCCGTGACAAGTGCAAACAAACTCTTCAATTTCATCATAACAGTCTAGACTTTATCCTGGCGTGAGAAATGACAGAACCTCAAGGCAAAACCCAGTGAAACGGCAGGCAGAAGTTAGCCATCAAAATATAATCTAGCAGAACTAATCTTCAGATTAGTTCCTCCTTTCCACACAAACATTGATCATCCATACATAATAATCATTAATCAAAGGGAGCATTATCCTCCGTTATCTCAGTTATCTGGACCCTCGTCAAACCCTTTGGAAGCGGGTAATTTACTCGCTTCTAACTTTGACTGGTTACGAGCTGAAATTTTAAAAGCTTCAGCAGAATTGATAGTAAGGGAATTGGAAAGTACCTTAAATTATCCATCATCATCAAAATTGGCGTATTCAACAATTAAAATCATCAAAATCAGAAATCATTTATTCAAACTTGGCTGTAAAACAGCTCCTTTTGAACATCAAAAATTTGCAAAAGACAGCCCCCAAAACGCCCACCCTTCACCACTTCCTACGTGTTTTTGCTGGGAAGAAGAAGTGGTGCAACAAACTCAAGCAACACATGTCTGTCTGTAGGTTAGAAGAACTTTTCAACAATGTTTTATTAATAAATTGATTATTTATGTTCCGTACCAGCCGTTTTCTCGCCTTTGAGAACTACTGTCCTATCAACACGAATACAAAACAAGTTGTAGGAACATTCAATTGTTCAAATATTTTTCGGCGCCAGCCGAAATCAGTTACAAAATGGGTGACTCTTGTGCCTTGGGCATGAAAGTAAAATACATCATTATAACAAAGGTTCATAAAAGTTTATTCACTTCACAACCAAATAAATTATGAATAAAATAAGGATTGGCGAAAACACAAACCAGTGAATTGATGAAACACAAATAGTAATTGCTACTAACAATAAATTGATTGTTTATGGAAACAAAATTAAGAAGCGTCAATCAGGTTTACAATTAACGTTAAATTCATTAAGTAAAAGTAAATAATAAACGTCTAATTCATTATCAAATCAATAAATAGAATTTAAATAAAATGAAAAGAAAACAATAAAAACACAAGGTATTAATTTAACTACAGAGTTAAATATTAAACAAATAAGGTGACTCAGGTGTGATTAACGTCACAATTAAGAGGTGTTGACAGAGCAGAGGTCGAACACCGAGTCCGCTCCGCCGCAGCGGGCGTAGCATTATATACACGTTGACCGGTCCGTCCCCACCTCGCCTGACTCACAGAGTGGTGCGATTACGTCACTTCCAACGTGCGGCGCACGTGTTTTCATAACCTTATTCATCCGCGCCGACACGGCCATTCTGCACAATGGTCGCCCTCGACCTGTATGGGAAGAATCTGATATTAAGTTAGTAAGGAGGCCCCTGTCCTCAACTTACGAACACGCACAAACACAAATGTAAGGAGGCCTCTGCCTTCAACTTATGAACACAAATGTAAGGAGGCCTCTGCCTTCGACTTACGGACACATGTAAGGAGGCCCCTGTCCTCAACTTACGAACACATATGTAAGGAGGCCTCTGCCTTCGACTTACGAACATAAATGTAAGGAGGCCTCTGCCTTCGACTTACGAACACATATGTAAGGAGGCCTCTGCCTTCGACTTACGGACACAAATGTAAGGAGGCCCCTGTCCTCAACTTACGAACACATATGTAAGGAGGCCTCTGCCTTCGACTTACGGACACAAATGTAAGGAGGCCCCTGTCCTCAACTTACGAACACATATGTAAGGAGGCCTCTGCCTTCAACTTACGAACACAAATGTAAGGAGGCCCCTGTCCTCAACTTACGAACACATATGTAAGGAGGCCTCTGCCTTCGACTTACGAACACAAATGTAAGGAGGCCTCTGCCTTCGACTTACGAACACAAATGTAAGGAGGCCCCTGTCCTCAACTTACGAACACATATGTAAGGAGGCCTCTGCCTTCAACTTACGAACACAAATGTAAGGAGGCCCCTGTCCTCAACTTACGGACAAACACAATTATAAATAAATAAATAGTAAATATGTACTTCATTTCGTGATGGCCAGGTAAAAACACCAACCTCTCATGTATTGTTGTGGGTTCAATTTCAGGTCAGGCAGGTACTAAGTACCAGTACCTGTTTCTTTCTTACTTCCTTTTCAAAAGGCATTGCAAAGTTTTAGGATTCAATAATACAATATAGACGGTTGGAATTCTCCTAGATAGGCTAGATATAAGACTGTGTGAGACAGTACCAGTCCCCTGATAACAGAAAGGATAGTGTCCAATGAGCAGTAACCAAATTCAAAATTAAAATGTAAACAAAATGAAACCAGAATTATTAACTGAACTGAGGTTAAACTAATACAACGATCGACGTTAAAAATATTTGAATTTCATATAGATTAACAAACATCCTAGACTTACACTAGTGCGTCCATCTACATAAGCGTATTTTGAAGGTAAGGAGGCACCTAGTCCGGTGCTGTCATTATCTGTATGCAGTTTATATGGCAAAATCGGTAAATTAAGTCTGATGTTCTCGCGTTCCACGGTCCATTAAAGATTTGCGTCTGGCCTTGTTAGGTTATAGATGTTAGTGACGCGCTCAACTACATAATTTTTTAAATTTGTCATTTGATAAAATAAAAATATTCACTATATTCACGACGGCCGGGAATGGTGCGTAGATATGCTTGTCGCTCGCATCTCCGCCGCCACCGTGCCACCACTAGTCTTCAACCGCCAGTCGATAGATGCGCATCGCGCGCATTTCCTGCAACTGCTGCAAATAAACTATCAAATCTTGTTGTTTTATCTATACTTATAATAAATCTGAAGAGAGGTCAATTCTGTACATTGAATATATTTCCAAAATAACTATTAGGGGGTGATTGATTAGTGATCGATACTGATGCCAAAAATGCAATCAGTAAAATTTTTGTCTGTCTGTCTATCTGTCTGTCTGTATGTTCGTTATGGGAACGAAAACTACTTGACGGATTTCAACGAAACTTGGTACAATGATTCTCTGTACTCCTGGGCAGGTTATAGGATACTCTTCATCACGCTATGGTCAATAGGAGCAGAGCAGTAAAGGTAAATGTTGGGAAAACGGGAGAAGTCACTCCGTCTTTTATGCTTCCGTCGCGTGTGCAGCCCTAATGGTTAAAGCCACACAAAAACAATGTATGACGGAAATGTTCTCCTTAAAATTATGTAAAAAATATACCCGGACAGCACACGTCTGTCTCTTATGGCTGGCTCACAATAACACGTTTAACTGTCGATAGCCTCTCTTTGCACCAAGTCCAAATCCAACGCGGACGAAGTCGCTGGCAGAAGCTAGTTGTATGAATATAACCGAGCTCAATATGCACTTAAATCATTTAATAGTTAATGTGGGTTCACCAGTGACTGCGTACAAGGAATCACCCACCATCGTTTCTACACTAACCGGTGGTCTCCCACAAGCGGGTCGCCCAAGTTGGATTGAAAAAGCGCATAACGTCGTGAGTGATGCCTTGTACACAGCAACATCCAATTACGACTTCAAGGACCTGAGGATGCTACGCTACGTGGCTACGAGCCATCTCACGTGACCACTGTAAGAATACACACTGTGGACATTTCTGCATGAACATAAGCAACGCTCGGTCATTACCTGTCAATGATGCAAGGGTGAGAAACAGGCAAACGACTGCTGGAGAAAAACCCCCTACTTACGCGGGACCAATAAGCATCAAAATCGTAGCGTTCGATGCAACGCACCACCGTCCTCCCATGGCGCCGCTGCACCAGCATGCCGTCGTCCAGTAAACAGTTGCTTATGCTGAAGAAGAGGCATCTCCCAGCCACCACAATTCAGTGAGCAGTGCTGATACCGTCAGTAAGCCTACGATGACAAAATAGTGTCATGATATCTGTTGACGAGCTCAGACTTACATACGTCGGCCGCAGTCCACCTTCAGATTTCCTACAAGCTGTCTGAGCGGGAGAGTAGTGCTGAACATTGATACTTCCACCTACTGCGCCCAATTACCTGTTGATGTATTCGGCTTCGAGTTTTCGTGTAGCACCGAATTTTGTTGACTTCGATCCGCAATACTGTTTGCTTATTTGTTACCACGTTATGCTCCTCGACTGTGCCTGAATATTTCGAAATTTGACTTACATTCCACTCCCTGCTCCAAAGCTCCGCTGCTCGGCATCCCCGAAGCATGCAGCAGCAGAATGCAATCGCTAGAGGCAGGCGAGCAGCTGACACCGCTCGCACCAGAAGTCGCTGCAGCACCGCACAGTCTGCAGGTTGTTGTTGTTTCGGTATGCGGCTATTGCAGAAGCTCTTGCGTTACCTTCTGTCAATCCAGCTTGTCCATGTCATTAGAGCACCGACACCAACAACTCGGCATCTCCGTTCTGTGCTCTCCGCAGCAGCCCAACACGAACTACGTCTCTGCGAGTGTATGCATCACACTAAAACAGCATTAAACACTTGAAAGTACCCTGCAAATCCAAAGATACTGAAGGAACCATTTTGACGTTCAGGAGCACTGCTGGTAACTTCAAGACATCGCATTTTCCTAGGACATTGGACGAACTGCACCATTTGAGATGCAGCCGTCCAAACTTTTGATTGGTGTTTGAAAAAAAAACAAACCTTTCCTTGCGTTCACGGTCTTAACACCGGGACAACGCCACCATCTCCCTGTCCAAAGTCTGCAAAAACCAAAAGAAAATATTTCTTGACCATGTGGGCCAAGTTGCGGCAATGCAGCCAGACACTACTGTGCATCGGGACACTGCTGAGACATTCTCTAGTACTAACAAAGGCCGCCAGGTACACTAAAGGCAGTTCGCGGCAGATAATCTTTCTTGATTGGTACTGGGCAAAGTCCTTGAACTAAGTCCAAATTGACAAAAGGCAGTTGTCGACAATCCGTCGGTCCGATCTGAAACTTGAGAGTGAAAAATTAATGGGTACCTCATTTGTTTAATTCAGTCCGTCGCACACACACGTCCAGTACAATGTGATTTACCCTCTTGAAAGATTCCTTTGATAATCAGCCCGTCGATTATCTCCATTTTCTGGCGCCTGCTGGAGCTACTTGGCCAGAAATTTCAATGGGATCTCCTGCGTTAAATTGACGCTCGGAAATATCACAAACGTATCGTTATATCTAAACAGTAATCTTTTAACTGATGCACCGCTCCATACTGGATCCCATCAAAACACTAAAAGGTATCTCATGATCTTCTACGACGGCACGTACTATATCCCAGTCGAGTCTCTCGTTCTACATCGATTGTTCTACATGCTTGGTTGTGGCTGCTACAGAAATCGATTTTGCCACAAAAGCATCACGCCCAGATAGAATGCGCAGTCGGAAAAATTCATTGTTTAAACAGTCGATGACCGCCGCCACAGCATCTCCATGACTCGCCTCCAGACATTCTATGCCCTGGTGATAGATTCGGCTGGTCGCGCTATGTGGCATTTAAATCCTGATCATGTCGTCATTGACGCTGCTCGCTTGTCAAACTGAATTGGTGACTAATTAACGAGAGCTTTGGGTCGGCCTTTTTAATTTTTAAATCCAGTTTGTACATACCTCACGATGAGCGAGTTCCTAAAAACTTTCGCTCTACCCACATATGCACGTCAATCGGCTGCCGATCGCGGCTCATTACTGCCGCGATCTAACGCCGTCGCCTCTTTGGAGTTACGGCTTGGTTGGTTGGTCCTGCAGGTATAGGCCAATGCGGACAGCATTTCGTTCACACCGGCGTCGTGGTTGTCTCCTTCAGTATGGGCAGATGAGGCTGAGGAAGCCCCACTAGTGATCCCACTTCTGATTTCGGCGCCAGCCGAAATCAGTTACAAAATGGGTGACTCTTGTGCCTTGGGCATGAAAGTAAAATACATCATTATAACAAAGGTTCATAAAAGTTTATTCACTTCACAACCAAATAAATTATGAATAAAATAAGGATTGGCGAAAACACAAACCAGTGAATTGATGAAACACAAATAGTAATTGCTACTAACAATAAATTGATTGTTTATGGAAACAAAATTAAGAAGCGTCAATCAGGTTTACAATTAACGTTAAATTCATTAAGTAAAAGTAAATAATAAACGTCTAATTCATTATCAAATCAATAAATAGAATTTAAATAAAATGAAAAGAAAACAATAAAAACACAAGGTATTAATTTAACTACAGAGTTAAATATTAAACAAATAAGGTGACTCAGGTGTGATTAACGTCACAATTAAGAGGTGTTGACAGAGCAGAGGTCGAACACCGAGTCCGCTCCGCCGCAGCGGGCGTAGCATTATATACACGTTGACCGGTCCGTCCCCACCTCGCCTGACTCACAGAGTGGTGCGATTACGTCACTTCCAACGTGCGGCGCACGTGTTTTCATAACCTTATTCATCCGCGCCGACATATTAGTGATCAATATAAAATAATTATATACCATTATACCCCTTGTTACAATCCATTGTCACGTGCAAGGGAACTTAACCAGCTGTCAAACAGGAAAACTACCCTTTTCTTTACATTTCAATCAATAACTTTATTGATTACTAGCCGTTTTTCTGCGGCTTCACTCGCAACCCCTAGCGGGAACTCCAGCGGGGCCCAGCAGGGCCATAGCCTGCCGGGGCTGCGGGATTGTTCGAAAGAGTTACCGCGGCCCTGGTACATAAAAGGCATACGACGGAACACGATGGTTTTTAGTTATAAGAGTCTGACACTCCCTCACCGCTGCTAACTCACAGCGAGAGAAGTCATTTGATGATTTTTGACGTCGTTAGCCCATGTTATTCGGGAAGAGGGTAGCTTTCCAATAGTGAAAAAATTTTTTGGTCACATAATATTAATATATAGCTGTTTACAATATAATTATCTGGACTAAATAAATATAACTTTTTACTAATCACATTTAGGTACAAATATTAACAATAAAAATTAAAAACTATCTAAACTATATTTACAAACATGAAAAATATTATTTGTACTATATTCCCCGAAGAAAACATTTTTTGTTTGTTAGTTTGTCAAGTGTTTTTTAAAGGTTCCGAAACCACTGAACGTATTAAAAAATCCTTTCAATATTGGAAAGATACACTTAACAAACATAGGCTATATTTTATACCGGTACCCAAGTAAAACCACGGTAAAACGTATGCCTACATTTACATTGTGAACTCAGCATAAAGGCACGGTATTGTTCTGAAAATAACAATGTTAGAACATTACTGGTATAATGGGAAACGCTCATTTTATGGGAGCGACTTACGGGGGAGTTATGAAATAATTGATATGTTAGCTTTGTATTTAATGTGTGGCTACCCCCTTTTTGGTATGGAGAATACATTAAAATCCGTGTGTACCTATAGTTATCGGCACGAATCTTGAGCTCTGACCTACATCTGCGCAGAAGTGATTTATTAGCAAAGAACCAATCTCGAGTGACGGCTATGACGCGATGCACTGCGGGCCAATCACCGCTTTACCCCGCCCCCGCGCCTCACTTCATACCACAAAAGGAACCCAATAAATTACTTCTGTGCAGGTGAAGGTCAGAGCTCAAGATTCGTGCCGATGACTATACTAAAGTTAATACTATGAAGTTTTTATCCGAGTGCGTGAAATAGGTCCCAAAAGAAGAGAGCGATACACGTTAAACTCAGAAATGACTAATCAGATTTGAAAAAACATTTCTAATTTGTTATTTCAGTTAGATTTTTTAAATTCAGCTTTTTGTACCTTTGTAAATAAAATGTAAAATTCATTTTCTTCAATATTACTACTATTTATTATTTTGTCATTGTTAAGGGTCGTGTTATCTTAGTTATGTTTTACATTATTATAAAAAAACTGTATTAAATACGAATTATTACCAAACAAGATTCTTAATGAATATTCCTGATTTTCCAAAATATTTTGACTGGAAGCCAAATATAAATAATTTCTCCACCTGCCATTTTTGTATATGTATCTAATAAGTACATTGTCATCGGCAGGTGCCATAGTTTCCCAATCTAATCCACTAACATCCCATCACTGGGTGATAGTGTATATAGTGTGTATAAATTTGTCTCAAAAGGCTTCAGCGTATTGGCTTAGACTCCACGTTCGCCTTCCAAAAATCCGGGACTCTGCATTCCCGTGGTCTGGTCGAGACATACAAAATTGTAATACTTCTTGTTATTGCTTAGTATACTATATCATCTCATTCCCATGAAAAAAAAGATACCTCGTTTAATTAAGATCAAAGGAAATATAAAAATATATTCCCTACCTACAGTCCACATGCAATATTTTATTTCTAATAAATTTCTCTCGTTATTTTTCTGTGTAGGAAGTGTAGCGTATGTAGATGTTAATTAAAATTCTAGGAAAAGCAATAAGAACGAAGTCTGTATGACAACTTGGAATAGAGTTGCTTACATAGCTACTATTTTTTTTTCTGTAGTCGGTGTAGTTGAAGGCAAAAATATTCCCTATTTTCTCAATACGCAGAAATGAGTAGGAGAAACTCAGAAAGCGGTAACTAGAATGCACATTCGCAGTTTCAGGAATGAAGAGTATCAAAGGAGAATTTACCTATGTATCAAGTTAGGGTTAAAAACCTATGGAATGTACGGCATCTGTAGTGTGATAATTGAATAACAAAAGCTACCTCCTATAATTAATTAAAGACAAAACTTAAAAATAAATCAAAAAGAAATTCATTAAAATCTATTCCTGACGCTTCTCTCTGCCAAATACGCGCGCAATCTAATCGCCATCTTTAATTTTAGTCTATGGATCTGCTCCGTAATTTGTCGGCTTGTCACTGCACTACGCCTATGACGTCACGTTGCAGCTGACGTTCCAAATTCAAAGTTTTGATTGCCGGAGCCCGGTTAATTTTGTATTTGGTACGATATATTGCGGTAGGTATTAAGTAGGTATACTTATATTATAAATCCTACTTATATTATAAATGTGAAAGTTTGTGAGAATGTATGTTTGTTATTCAATCATGCAAAAACGGCTGGACCGATTTGATTGAGATATGTAAATAGGTGATACCCTGGATTAACACATAGGCTACTTTTTATCAACACACCATGCGGGCGAAGCCGCTGGCGGAAGCTAGTAAGTAATAATTTGATGTTGTGGTATTTTGAAAATATTTTTGGGTTTCTAAATAATTATCCATAAAATATGTGATACATGTAGGTATTGCTACAATATTTTACTTCATAATAATTTTAATACTTACTCAATTGTTTATATTTAAAATTGTCATTTATTAATCTGTTTTATATAATTTGCATTTTGGGCAGATGAAATAGAAAAATATGGTATAGGTAATATGTTTGTTTTTTAATTAAAAGATAATAAACTAAAGAAGTGTAGGTACATATAAGCTCAAAGTAATTTTGTTTCAAAATTAATAAAACGTTGATTTGACTAAAATTTTAATTTAGAGCTTTGACATTCCAAAATGTCTGCGGCTGTCATTTGATATTCAAATAATATGCACGTGTGCAAGGCGACATTTTAGTTTGTTACACTAACAAATTATTGCAATTTATTGAGATGTTCATAATAAAACTGATTTAACGTAACCTTACCGACATATTATCATCATCATCAGCCTTTTATCGTCCCACTGCTGGGCTGCGGCCTCCTCTCACACAGAGAAGGATTGAGCATTAATCACCACGCTTGCTCAATGCGGGTTGGTGATTTCAGACTTTATAGACCAGGTTTCCTCGAGATGTTTTCTTTCAGCTTCGTTCAGCGATGTCCAAGATAAACTTACAAAGTATATACAAACTTAGAAAAGTTGCAAAGCTTACTTGACCTGGAATCGAACTCACACTCATACTTGAAAGGTTGGTTCTTTACTCACTAGGCCATGACTTACATAATACCGAACACAAGTTAAAATCAATTCAAACCAAACTCCCTTAAAAAAACAACATCAAAAATACATACATTCATTAACAAAACCGAAACATTGTAATCGATACACCCAACGATTTCAATTCGATTCGATTCGATTACAATCGCGTGTCAGATAGAATCGAGAACGAACCAAATTAATCTTGGCCTCAAAAGCTCGCTCAGAACACTGCTCGTAAATACACCAGTGTAAAACAATAAACATAGAATTTTACTATCGATTATAAAACATTGCCACTTTACTACGAACTTTGATTTTGTTTGTGAATGTACCGACTTCGTACAAAAGAGGAAAAGCTAGTTAGAACCTTCCTATATCATATTCAATTCTATTACATATACTTTATGATATTCTATCGCGAATTGTAAAAAAATTACCTAATGCATTCAGTGGTTTAGAAACAGGAGTCATTTTTCGTTTTCATAATTTACAACATCATGTGTAAAGCAGAGATAAAGTTTGGAGTATCGTATGTTTTGATCAGTTGACAGCTGTCAGTTTTCAAGGGAGAATTTCAGTTGTTTGTAATGACTGACTTTTATATGGTGTTCTAATTTTTGCACATTTTTATTCCATTTACTTTGTTTGAAAAAATCTTTTTTTTTATTTTTACGTATTTTTCTTTTATCTTTGTGCTAATCGACATATATTAACCAGTATATTAACGCATTTCATTTAATGTGATTATGAACGACAGTGCAGTTTTTTGAACCTGCGCAGG
Source organism: Helicoverpa armigera (assembly GCF_030705265.1). Classification (NCBI taxonomy): domain Eukaryota; kingdom Metazoa; phylum Arthropoda; class Insecta; order Lepidoptera; family Noctuidae; genus Helicoverpa; species Helicoverpa armigera. The sequence goes on along the minus strand of NC_087145.1, from coordinate 7,306,320 downwards.
CGATGTCTTTGAGCCGTTTGGGGTTGAAACCTTGGGACCATGGGGCCCAAGTGCCCACAGACTTTATCGCGAAATTTCCAAGCGATTAGTGGAGTCCACTCGTGACCAAAAGGCTGTCATATATTTCGGCCAAAGAATATGCATTGCCATCCATTGTGGCAATGCAGCCAGCCTTTTGGGCACGATCCCCGCTGACAGCGATGCAGATGAATATTTTGATAAATAGTTTGAATTTTTCCCCCTTTTTCATTTTTGTAAATATGTAAATGTAACTAAAATTGTAAAATTCTAACCAAGAATAAAAATATCTTTACAAAAGTCACGTTTCCCAAACTATTCCTCATTTGAACCCCTTTGAGTCAAAAGTGCATTGACCTTCACTTAGACACAAAAAAAATCTGTACCTAGACTATACCTAGGCTTACATAAATAACTTATTCTTATCTAACGTCGGTTCTAGGACAGGGGACAATAAACCTCTGTTCGTATTGTCTATCTGTCGAAGATCGTATACGTAAAACAAATCCTTTGGGGCTTACCGTCAACCAATCAGATCTGACAATTTTGGAGATTTTTTTTCTGGACTTTGACCAATTTTGTGGTATGAAAAATCTGTGTAGGCTGTCTATCCATCTTGTATATATTTTTTGAGGTTTGTATAGATTTTTTGTATCATCTATGTATATATGTATTTTAGGCTTGATATATATTTTTGACTTGATTTTTTAATGGAATAACTCCGTCTTTAAAAATGCTTTCGTATTTCTCAGTCAAAAACTGAATCAATAGAATTTACTCAATGTCATTAAATTGTCCTCACAATATCTTGTACATTTAAAAATACACGTTTTTCTCAACTTCACAACTTCTTTTGGTTTTACTTCAATCAAGTAGGTACCTAGACACGTTTTTCTACGTACCCACCATGAATATTCAATCTTGAGCCATCTTTTTACATGAATGAATCGATCAATAAATTGCAATTTTTCTTTCAAAACCCGCCACACAGAGCGTCTTTAACAAACTTTTATGACACCCATATAAAAAAAGACACAAAAAATATATTTACTCCGTTTTTCTTTCAAATGCCGTCGTTTTATAAACTTTGTCTTAGTAAAAACAAACAGATAAACGGACAAACCTATTCATAGTGTTGTTCTTGGCTCAAAACAAAAATGATATATACTAATATATTTTATTTTACAACTACAAAACGTAAAACTTTGAGAAACACTGCCATCAAGGAAATTACAGTTTATTGATGTAGCTTTGATAAAAAAAAGTTTTTTTTTCATTGATCTATAAAACTGGGCTAGAATAAGATGAATAAAAATAACAGTTGGTTCCAAGAATGTTATTTTGTCATAAAAAGTCTACCGTACTCATTTATCGTTCGCTAGCCGTTTTCCCGCGGTTTCACCCGCATCCCGTGAGTACAAATCCCGTACCGGGATAAAAAATATAGCCTATGTTACTCGCAGATAATGAAGCTTTTGAAAGAATTTTTAAAACCAGTCCATCAGCTTTTGACTTATTCATTAATTACAAACAAACAAAGCTTTCCTATTTATATTATTGAGTATATATGTAGATAAAAGTATACCGTACTGATTTATCGTTAGAAAATAGTGAGACATATTTCACCCAAATCACTTATAGGGATGCCCTGTTTCTTGCAGATGTCGATATGTCAATATCTTAGAAAGCTCAACCTCTTCAACCCAATTAGAGAGTAGTGGCTATTCCAAGATTAGAAATTGTCCTGAAACTGAAGGATGGATAAAAATATTTGTGTTTTCTCGATTTTAAAGGACAGTTTGTCGGTTCTTTTTTTAGCAAATTGGTTAGTGAATAATATGCCAGTAATTTATTTGTAAATACCATCAATTTTTGATACATAGGTAGACATGTTACACTTAAAGGAGGTATAATGTATGGGCAAATGTAGCTTATAAATAAAGACGAAACTTAACTTTAACTAACCGTTACGACCCATGTGCATAAAACTCAAAATTCGAACTTTCTTAGCTACAGAAGATTTTGTACAAAAGAGAAATTCTATGTCTAATGATTTATGATGAGAATTCATACCTATACCGTCAGTTGCACAAAGTTCCATTAAAGTTAAAGTTTCATTAAATCTATTGCTGACACTTTTTATCTTGTTGACAAAGAAAGAGCCAAATTAAAGATTTAAAGAAGCTTTAAAGGAGATTGGGCAAGAATGTATGAAGTTTGGTCCAAATGTCCACCACGAACGAGACCTATATAATTAAATAGTCCACTTAATTTAGAGTAACTTTTACTAAGAAAGTAAAAAAAAAAAACGATGCCAAAAAAAAGTTACAGCCAAAAATGTATTCTCAATTTTCAGTAGTTTTTGTATGTTATCATTATTATTTTTTTATTTTATTCCACTTCCAATTCCGCATTTTATCTAAAACTAAGATGAATAAGACACATTTGCATATAAACAGCCCATATTTTGTTGCCCGATGGATGTACGAATCACTAACCAATTGAGGCACCAGAAGTGCTTGAATACACTCAGCGGTTCCTGAATCTAAGAAAGTTCAATGTAACTGGTGGTGTCTTCTCTCTAATAATGAACAATTCTATTTTGTCAGAAGTTACAGAATTTACGAAAATCGAACATCACGAAAAGTAATTGAAAAAATGAAATTGAAAAAATCTATAAAATGTTTTATTTGATTTTGCTATAACTTTTTTCTGGCATTATATTTTTTTTTACTTTCATAACAAAAAATGTTCTATATTTAACGGGCTACCTAGCCATATAGGTCTCGTTCGTGGTGGACATTTGGACCGGAATCGCCCATTGTCCTTTAATGGAGCTTTGTGCAACTGACGGTTAGTCTCACAAAATTGTCGCACTACCAATCAATATTAACCCACAAACATATACCCACGTCATTACTAACCGTTCGTTACCCTGCTACAAGTAACTCTCAGCTGCGAGTTCAACAGTTTACAGTACACACTGCAGCTGACAAGTATTGTTGCTGAATTTCAAAATAAACCGACAGGAACGGTAAAGCGTAGGGTGCATTCAGAACGAAGAATATTTTGGAGATAAAAAAAGAAGGTTTTGTAAATATTGAAGAGATTGTTATAATATGGAGATAATGATAATATACTGTGAAATAATGTTCTTGTTCTAGCTCTATTTCTTTGTTGGTTTGATCTTAATGTACTCTTAAGTGAACGTGTTTTTATAATGATGAAATTCCACAAAAATTACGGACACTTAGGAAAGTTCGAGAACAAAAAAAAATTTATGAGTTAGCGAGTGCAATGCTAGCAAGTCTTCATGCATAAAGGTTCCAATTTCACGGAAATTAAATAAAGAAGCAATTCTATGGCATGTAATTTTTTAATTTTTGCTTGAACAAGTAGACCAGAGGAAACATTTATTTTGCGATCATCACAGTGCTGGACACCAGTGGCATCTCACCCTAACAGTCACCCAAAACTTTGTTACATATTCACAAGTCTATCGGCCTAATTCTTGACAAGTACAAGTTTATTTGTAGGTAACAGATAGCATTTACAAATTATTTACACTATAATACACTGGCATACGATGCAAGGTTTACTTCTCTTGCACTACATTGTAAGATTGTAATCTGTTTTGTGGATCATGTGCAATCGTAATGGTCTATAGGTTATGCAGTTTTGAAACTTTACAATTTACTGTATACCTAGTAACATTTTTTTTAAATGATTATTTATTACGAAAACGAAACATTATTTAGGGTGCATTGAAACTAATCTATGAAAGTATGTTATTTTATTTTCAAAATGGAAACTTTTAATTGGTGCAATAGGAAAACATCAGTTTATAATATTACTGTTTCCCGCGGTTTCAACTGCGTCCCGATAGGATTACTTCCCGTACCCAAATGAAAAGTAGCCTACTCAGGCTCTGGACTATCTGGGTACCAAACATATCAATCGATTCAGCTTTTTATAGACGGATTACCTATATCTTATTCCGAAAAAACCGATTTACTCATACTTACATTACTTTTTTGTAATTTTCTTCTCATGCACTGTGACCATCAATCTTCCCTTTTTTATTCCGAGACTGAAATTCCTTCTCAACTGACTTTACAGCGGACAGCTTCCGCCCTACATTTTTGTCGTACCCTCATGTCTCGACACACATGTCCTGTAGAAAATTAAAACATGCAAGAATTTTATACTGGACGACCACAAATGGATAGGAGAAGATATTTTGTTTTATTGACGTTTTATAGAATTTCAAATATCTACGAGTATCACCGTCTTACCACAAAAACTTTTAAACGTCAGTTTATGCCTTGTCTAAAAAAATGTCAAATTATGACGTTGACATATGGTTCATTTTGCAGCCAAAATTTTAATAGACAAGTGTAAAACAGGGTTTAAAGTTTTTGTAGTAAGGCCCTGAGTGTTTAAGGAGATTTTATATGAAGCTTCCATCTGGTAGTACTTTTGGAAATGGGAACCCTACGGCTGAGATGATGATGATCACTAATGTAAATAAACTGGTTTTCACCCGGATACCTGAAGTAACCGCCATCATGTAGTAAATTAAAACCCATTTGTACCATCTAACAATAACTAGAAGTATACCTGCCACCCAACTGAAAAGTAAATAATTGAATGAATTGATTCCACCACCCAAAGGAAGACTGGATGAAAACGTCTAAGGCATTAAGTACGCCATTGTACAAAATTGTGCATAAAGTATTAAATAAATAAATTGATATGTTTGCTTTAAATTAACGAACCGTCCGAAATAAGTACCTCCGCAATAGTTTTTTTTTCTGTATTTTTCGCTGAATACCACCCAGTATTCAACAAGCACTGTAGTATTTTTTCAACATCTCTATAAATCTGCTTCGTCTCACTTTCCAGTTAGATTTCAATAAAAACAAGACTTGGCACGAACAACTGACAGTTAGGACATGATAGTTTTATACCACAGCTGGACCACCGGGACTGTTGTTTTCCAAAATAACGTTAAGACCACCTAGAACTGAAAATAAATTAGAACTTTGACGATCTTGTTCGAATGGAGTGTCAGTTTCAAAGAATTGTAGAGGTATAGACCCCCCAGATAGATAGCATTAAATTCTCGGACTAGCTAAGTATCTATCAAAAAAATATTTATTTAGTTAGAAGCTAATCGTGAAATCCATATTCATTTTTTTATTTGACGATACCTAACAACAATACAACCCGTATTGCTGTTGTAAGCTAATAGTGAACCCCATATTTTTTTATCTGCGGATACATGGTTGTAATTTACGCAGTAGGTACGATTAACGTTTACAGGTCTATGAATTAGGAGTCTGAAACTATATATACCTTTGCCAATTAAAAGTTTGCAGTTTGCGAGATGCATGCAAGGAAAGTTGAATCATTATTTTCTTGTAGCACATATTGTTCAAGTTTCATATTCAGTCGACTACTCTAGTGATGAGTCTTACTATTTTACTAGTGACAAGCATGTTCTTATATAAAGAAGGCATAAGAATTGATCACTAGATGCTTAATGTCGTGTCTCGGCTCCCAATCTTTCTGTGGTGTCGGATTGCCGTCCCATCGGGCTATGAGAGTGAGGGAATAGTGAGTGCACCTGTGTCTGCGCAAATGCTCGTGCACTATAATATGTCCTACGCGGCTGGCTATATCTCTCGAAAAAGCAGTCACTGTGGCTTAAAGTATACATTTATGGTACATGTTTCCTTATTAGCATGATATTTTCTTCTCTATTTGTCAGTTCATGTATATTTACTACAAAATCTGCATATTCGTGCTCACCGACCTACACTGCATTGCAAGATTATTGAGTCAGTAAGTATACAAGTGATTGAGTATGAATCAGTGCGTCACCTCGGTAAATCAAAGTTGTCTAAATAAACATCATAATGTACCATTAAATGATTTGTTATTGTTATCATACGTGGAAGTATGTCTAGAATAGATTTAGCTTGGCCTTTATTGATTTGTCTCGTTTGAAAATAACATTTCACACGGTTTTGCTTGCAATTTTAGCGAACCTTGTTAAGTTATAAGGATATAAAGTATTTTATGATCTTATGTATATTTAACACAATCTCCACTATCACTAAATTATTCTTGATCATGGTAAACGAGGTTTTTAGACTTAAATACGAAAATTTATAGCTAAAAACACGCCAAGCCAAGTGTGAGTCGGACTCACGTGCAGTGTATTCCGCACTGTATGGAGGAGCTTTTTTCATACCGAAATTGACAGAAAGGGATGCGCTAATGCTTACTAACCTTATGATCGACCGACTTCGGTTGTCACATAGCCACAAGCGGTTTTTGTACCTTAGATTCATCATCATAATTATAGGAATACCTACTTGATTTTTCTCTAAAATCATTCACAATTTCATTGTATAGACAGCAGTTAGTGAAAGTTAGTCATAACAAAAGTCCTCCCACATACCTATCTGACGAAGCTGTCTGACGTCTGCTGGTATCACAAGATGATGGTTGGCTTCCGCAGGTGATGACGTCATTACAGGAGAGCCGGTCTGAGTGCACTTGCTGGAAAGAAATGTGGGTCAGCTTGGAGTATTTTATTTTTTTGTGTAATTTTATTGAAATTAAGGTGTAATGGAATGGTGTAGTAACAACGCTATTATTTACAATGACATTCAGCAAGCGTGGTGATCAATTTACATTCATTTTCTGTATCAGATTATTCTGCAGGCTGTGCCCTGCAGTGGAACCACAAAAAGACAGTTTCTCTTCAAATATTCAAACTGAAGTTGCCTTTTACTGATAATTAACTAAATAGTATCTCTCAGTAAACAAAACAGCGTGTAATCTGACTCACACGCGATGATACACAGACAAACTTACCTATTTATACAAGATGCGCTCCCAAATCGGGCCTGCAACGTTTTACGTACATAAACAAATTCTCTTAGAACAATATGCTTTTGTTTACAATTGAAAAAATTATACCGGGTGAGAAATGTATTGCGTCAAAAGGTTCCGTAGGTGTTTTGATAATTAAGGTTTGCGTCAGACTTTGAAAAGTTGTTTTAAAACGTCAGCAAGTGTACGCCCACTTTTTTGGCAGTTTATGCTAGGTTAATCTGATAAGTAAGGTTAGTGATTGTTTCGTGTATGATGTCAAAGTTTTATCTTTACATCTTTTGGAAAGGATCTGTTCAGACTTATAACAACAATTACGTATCGATGATTAATGATTAGGTATGTATACCTATTTATTAGTTTTAGTTACCTACTTGACGTATTGACAAAATTCTGCCTGTATTGTGGACATCGGTACCTACATATAAAGAAGTAATATCCGGAACCTTTCTCATATTTTCTTTAAATCCTGGTAGTAAGTAAAATTTCGTCACACGGTTTATTATGTAGGCACTAATAAATAACATCTTTATAAAGACCTTATCATCATCATCATCATTTTAAGAGCCCAGCTCTTGTCGGTGCAGCTCCTTCCACAATTGACAAAGACCTTAAACCACAATTTAAATTATTTCACTACAGAACTCTAAATATCGTAAACACTAAACATGGCATCTTCCTGTTCTGCGAATTTTTAAGATATTTAACTGGAAACCATTATACTTACCTACTATCTACTTCACCTTTGAAGTTATTCATATACTTCTCAGATCTATCTTTACCGACATAGCGTAGGAGGTATGGCGTTGTTAATTCCTATACTTATATGGAGATCAAAAGAATATATAAGCTACAGTTGTTTTGCTGTGGGAGATATTTTTAACGTTTATGATGCAGACATTATTCTAAAACAAGACTAAGACTTGATAAACAAACGTTTTTCATCCAAATCTACCTGTAGGTAGGTATATACGAGTCTGTCTAAGTATGTCTCACTCAGTGCAGTAACACAACGTGTAGGTTATAACTTTTCTTCCGAGTTTCAAACTTTCTCTTTTATATTCTCTGATATTTCATGTCCATTGATTCATGTCATAGTAATAATAATATCCTTTCTACGCCTACCACGTCACTGCCGTGGCTAGGAAAGCTATTGGTCCTGCTTGTGATCTCTCTCCGATGGTGTTGGATTGCCGTCCCATCGCACGCAGAGAGTGAAGGAATAGCGAGTGCACCTGTGTCTGCACAAATGCTTGTGCACTGTAATGTCTAATGCAGCTAGCTGACTTCTTTAAGAACAGCCGCTGTGTCTAAAAGTCGGCCTAGACGCCATTATTACTCATTATTATTTGCTTTAGACTTTCTTCTCAAACCAGTTCCATAAAACTATCATCGTGCTAGTAATATCTCTAAGAACAAGTCGTTTTATATCCGTAGGCCTCCAAAACTAATTCCTATTTCCGTTTCCTCAACACCGACCGTGTCAAACGTTGGCACTGAAACACGACAGTTATCTTCACTTTTCAGCGCCCTGTATAAACATAAACCCGTAACGATTACTCTAGCAAGTAATTAAAATTCTTCATACGACGAAATACTTCCCCTGATAAATAAACTAAGAAAAGCATTATTCCGTAATGACGTAAATTGAATTTTGTACACGTAATTTTCAACTCTATGTCCTAAGCAATAGAGTTGAGTTTTGCTAGGACTTCATAGGGTGTTTAAGACCTTGTGGAATCGTGTGTGTAATGAAAACATATGGTCCTGTATTTTGCGCGTTTCTGCTTGTATTATTGTTTTATAGTGAAATTGTTTTACATGTGTTCCGAGTTGTGACTGCTGTTTTGGTATTGATTGGAATAATTATTTGATTGGTACAAAGTTGGGATTATGAAAGGGCTTGCGCCTTTCACCGCGTTGGATTTTATTCTTGTGTAATGTTGTGTCATATGATTTTTTTATTACAATAATTTAACTGACTATAGAATGAGTGTGAACTGCAGAATAAATATGAACTTTCATGTGGAATTTTAATTTCAACTAAGTTATACAAAGAAAAGCATAATTGTTATTTGATTGAAGTATTTCAATATATTTTCCGAGATTGGTATTCAAATATTGATACTCAGCTGAATTCGGTTAGAATGGAAGCCGACCCCAACATGGTTGGGAAAAAGGCTCGGAGGGCGATGGTATTCAAATATTGCTATTTTATGGGGTATCGAATGTTTTGTGCAATTGACAACTTACAGTTTCAAGGCATGATAGCATTTTGTGGACTGATTGATAGCTATACTCAAATGCACCAGAATATAGTCAGACCTTACCTATCTGACCACCTACCTATTCTTATATTGTCCAAGAAAAAAATAACAAAATAAACTAATTGTCAATCCCAGCCTTTATCCATTCAATTTAACGATATCAATACCATAAAGACAAATGATCGAAGTTGCACAATTGGCGCCAGATTCGCACAAGATGGCCGCCGACCATAGAGTTTCCCGCCTAATTGCAATACTTCGGGAATTTCGTTGGGATTATTAATTACTTTATATGCCTGTTTTGTGTAATTGGTTTTTTGGGTTTAGATGTTAATATTGAAAGATGTCTTTATTTAGATAAAACGGAGACTGCGTAGTTAGATGAAAGTTTAATTCCCACAGATGACGCCTGATGATAAGATGACGTAGGTACCTATTAGGTATAAGTTTTTGTCATCAATCAATATACAATGTTACAATACAATAATATGTAAAATATTGCTATATTTTATTATACACTGAATTTTCGCGATTTCACCTGCGGTACCGGGATAAAATATAACCTTTGTTAATCAAGAAGAGTGTAGCTTTCCAACAGTGAAAGCATTTTCCAAATCTGTTCACTAGTTTAAGAGCTTTTAGGGTGCAAACAAACAAAACAATTTTTCCTCTTTATTATATTAGTATAGAAAAAATCATTTATTAATACTGCCCCATCTGCTTCGGGTAAATACAAACAATAATACAAAATAATGCATTTCACTATTATTTATCACGGAACTCCTAAGCCAAAATTTTCTTAATTCCATTCTATTTACAAAGGTATTTACAGACGATCCCACGCCAGTAGTAAAAGCGCATTAGCGGAAATATGCGTCTAAGAGGCGTGAAGACGAAACACTATCAAAACATCAACGGCTATGCACGTCTGTGGTGGATCTGTCTTCGCCGCCATCTTGGAATAGGTAGCAGATTTTTTTTAGTGTTTTTCGAAGAAGTAGATGTTTTTCTAATGTCTTGATATCATTTTCCTGTCTGGATGTGAAAGAAAGAAGCTGGAAGGTGCTCTCCTGACAAACAAAGATAGAAAATTCTTTTTATACTTCTCACCATGAAGAAACTTACAAATCTTGTCTTATTATTACAAATAATAATCTCAACAAGTAACCCTTGTTTAAAGTTGGTAAAAAATCTTTGTGATATTATTATAAGGAACAATATCAACAGCAATAGCAACCCTTGTTTGGTATTGTTGTATAATCCTTCAGAAAGGATTATCAGTGTCGGTAAATACGCCATTTTAAATGTTACTTTATTTTGTATACAAAATTAATTTACCATCAAATTATTTGAAAAAAATGCATGGCATTTCGGTAGGTATTTTGTCACAATACCTATGATAATAGAGCCATATATTTTCAAAATCTTTCTGATTTTGCTTTTCTCAGAAATCAAATTTAAAACTTCTCTTTCCTTAACGATTGCCTACGTATTAAAGATCTATCAATGACAGCTGCTACCAATATCTTATGAATGATTTATACCAGACGGTAGCGGGCAAAAGCTGAATTACATATTTTTGCATAAAACATATATACCTACAATTTTTTTTTATATGTAGATAACTGAAATGCCTTTGTCGATAAATGGGCTATCTAACAGTGAAAGATTTTCTAAAAGACCAGTAGGTAGTTTTTGAGATAAGTGTGCTAAATTTTTTTTTTGCTTTGTAAATGTCTTATAGTTAAAAAAATACAAGATTTTTTATGATAAAATTGTATAAAGAATGGTCATCGACGAACCTACCGCCTTAGCCTAAGCCTAACTTTACTTTTGCCATGAGCAAACCATAGCAAAAGTAAAGATGGACTCGCAAAATTGACAATTTTTTTGCAAACTCAGACTTTCCCACAAAATTAAAAGAAAAAACCCACACCTACCAAAATAGTTGTTTAATTAAGATCATTTGCTTTTATATAAGATAAAGTATAAACAGTTTAGCGGCATCGGATATACAGTTTATACAAAACTCACACACACGCATTTTATTTGTAAGTTTAACAACTATTAACAAATGTATATTGCTTGTAATTGGACAAATTATTTGTAATACATTTTGAGCAAATGGCCTATATATTTCGGTTTGTGAGTGTAGAAAGATTTTATTATAAACACGACTACGGAAGATATTTTTTTATGAAAAAGCTTCTTATAATATGTATTATACCATGTATAGTTACCGCCAGTTAACTATGCAATTCTGAAGTTAGCTATTGACTCCTTGCGCATTTCTTCATACAAATATTGTCGAAAAGCTCTGTTTGTCCGAAGGTGGCTATTATTGACATCAGAATAATCAAAAAATTATGACAATTGAATGGCATTAAATGGCTAAATTCAGAACTGTAAAGTTATGTGGTCCAATTATAAGATAGTAGATAGTATTTTCTTACCTAAGTTACGTTAGCAATATAATACATAGGAAAAACTTTTTCTTTACATTATGAAGGATAGTTTTCATCATTTTCAAATCACCTCCCACAAACAATTCACGAACAAATTACCTATGAAATATGAAGCTATGACCCATTTACTAAAAACAAAAAACGCATAAACCGTTCTATTTTCATTCCAACAATAATCAAGGTAACACTGAAATATCAATTGTTTACACAAAAGAGCACCAAAATGAAAGAATTAGCACCCAATTTATCAATCACGCACGATACTCTATTTCCCATCTATTATAATAAAACGAAAACAAAATAACATTGAAAAATCAGTTTTTGGGCCATAAATTTATGGGTGCGAAAATTATTGCATGCAAGCCCACGTAGGTGTCAGTTTTGAAAAATCTGTGTTTTATGATTGTAATAAAGAATGGAAAATATTAGTTATTGTGTAAATAGTATCGGGATAATATTAGACCAGGTTATTGCTTGCGTCAAATAATTTGAGCTGTTCATGATTGGTGCACATCCTGTGTACCTATAGAATTTTAAAGGTGCGCAGACAGACAAATCGTATTTTTTTTTGTATTTGTGACTATCTTTATAGGACTACTATTTTTTTACTAACAATTAGGTATATATAGGTTTGATTTCAATGGTTTGGTGTATTCTTACTAAGGGGTATTGGGTTGAAAGGGTAACTGGGTTGAGGAGGCCAGATAGGCAGTCGCTCCTTGTAAATCACTGGTACTCAACTGCATCCGGTTAACCTGTAAGGTGACCGCAACATTGTTGGCGAAAGGCTAGATGATGATGACTTAAGCGATAAATAGCGTACTTCAGAGCGGCATGGTCAATAGACAAGAGCTCTTTTTGATTTTCACTAACAGCGTAGGGGCAAAGTTATTTGGGAAATACTAAAGTTAGCTTGGAGATGAGGATCAAAATTAAATACTTACAGCAACTATGTTCTCTAGGCTTTTGATTCCCAAGAATACCAGAATTTCCAAGTCATACCCGTATTAGCGACATAGTCTAAAATCGCACCCAAATTCTGATTTCAACACATAATTGTCGTCTAACGAGTTTCAGGAACAATTCTCAGTTGATTATGCCATTAACGCGTTTATGCGTTTGCGACTGAAATTAAATTCAGATTCCATGTGTTTTAGTTAGTTTTCAAAGCATTTTAGGCTCCAGTGCTAAAGTCGTTAACACTATAATTACGTGCTTCATAAAACTATTACATGTTGACAAGTATATCTTAGACACCAATGACTGTGTTTCGGATGGCACGTTAAACTGTAGGTCCCGGCTGTCATTGAACATCCTTGGCTGTCTTTACGGGTAGTCAGAAGCCAGTAAGTCTGACACCAGTCTAACCAAGGGGTATTGGGTTGCCCGGGTCACTGGGTTGAGGAGGTCAGATAGGCAGTCGCTTCTTGTAAAGCTCTGATACTCAGCTGAATCCGGTTAGACTGGATGCCGACCCCAACATACTTGGGAAAAAGGCTCGGAGGATGAGTTGACAAGTATTTCCTGCGGTTTCTACAGTAATTTATTTATAAATCTTGAGTTTCGTCAAGTCACCAATTTCTGACCTATCTATGCTGGGGTTGGCTCTCAGTAGTCGTATGCAGCTGAGTACCAGTGTCTTACAAGGAGTGACTACCTTTCTGACGTCTTCAACCCAGTTACCAGGGCAACACTAAACCTTTAGAATAGCTGGCTCCTTTTCGTATAAATCTATGTTGGGGTCGGCTCTCAGTGTAATCGAGTGCAGCTCAGTAATGGTGCTTTACTAGAGCGATTGCCTATCAGATCTGACCTTCTCAATCTAGTTCCTCGGGGCACACGATATCCTTGGAAAGACTGCTTTCCTTACCTGAAATCGGACCCACACTTGTATACAAGAGGTTGGTTTTTACCCATCAGCCCACCATGACTTAAAGGAAAATTATTTTGCCAAACCATTATTTTTTACTAATTTTTATATATACCATTCATCATTCATACGGATAGAGGCAACCGTTGCTTAACCTTATGACCGATAAGTAGTTCTCAAATTATTATTTGCCGAGCAAAAAATCCACTAGCCTATAATAAAAGCTCTCCAAGAAATAAACAACAAAACAACACAACTTCAAAACGGAACCTAATTTGACATCTTAAAGCATAACCCGGCCTATTTCCGTCGTGAAATCCCTAGGTTATTCACCGTCTAGGTAGCAAAATTAGTGTTTATAGGCCAACAGGGGGTGTGGCTTTGGGCAGTGTTAATTCTGGACTGGGTAGCTGTCAACCTGTCTGGTATTTTAGTGTTATGTGTAGTTTGTCTGGTGTTCTAGAATAGCAATAGCAATCTTTGTAAGTTCGTTGAGATATGGGTCTACATATGTCTACTTATATCTATACTAATATAATCAAAAGGAAACATTTGTTTGCGTAAAGGCTCCATAACAATTGAAGCGATTTGAACAATTCTTTTATTGTTAGAAAGCTACATTATGCCCGAGTAACATAGGCTATATTATCCGGGTATAGGAAGAAGGTTCCCTCAGGGCTCGGGTGAAACCGAGGGAAAAGCTAGTAGGTTATTTTTATGTTAAAAGTGGGTGTCGTATATTTTTTTTAATATTGCCTCAATTTTATTGACATTAGTGGTCAGTATACGTATACCTATCTAAACTTATATTGTAAAGTTAAAAAATCGTTTGATTGAACTTGCTAATTTCAGAAATAACAGGACCGATTTTAAATTATTTCAGTGTGATAGGCCATTTTTTAGAAAGCTATAGACCTCTTATCCAGATGCCAGGAGTAGTTCCTACGGTACACGGGTGAAACCGAGTTAGGAAGCTAGTAAACTATAAACATGAAATAATTAACAACAGTAAGCCAACATTAATTGATACGGTACATATCTAATGAGATGCTTAGTGTAATTAATTTTGAGATAGTTAACATAAATTATTATTAAACTGATATTAGATTTGATTATATGAGATTACCTATATACCTACTATTAGTTATGATATCTATAAATAGAAAACTGACATCTGATGAAAAACGAGTTGTGTTATAAGTTTGTAGTTCTTAATGGATAAGCCGATTTAGATGCGGTTTTCTGAAACGATAGCTGGTGTTTCAGCTGTGGTTCTTATTAACTTGCTAAAATGACAGTTTTTTGCGACGGGGTTATTTAAAATATGTAACTTTTTTCTTGTTAATACATAAACTAGTTAGGTACTCTTTAAGTTGTGTTAAAGTTTTCATTGAGATTTTTTAACAAATCGTCTCTAACTTACTCTTTAACCTCAGAAAAAATTTATAAGACCGATATTTTTAAAACCCCGACAGCATTTTAGCGGCCTTTCAAGAACTTTACAATGGAAGTGACAATTTCCAGAACGTTCCACTATTAATACAACTCTCAAACACAAAGCAGAGACGGATAGAAATAAAGAAAGAAAGAAAGAAAGCGCCACCGCAGCGACTTTCTTTCCTTTATTAGGTTTCGCTTGACTTTCTACTGTTTCCTTTCTTGTAATATTGAATTTCTGTTTTTAGTTCAGCGTTTGAACGGCGATAAAATGCTGCAGTTGTAACTTTGTGAATTAGCGGCTGTCTTGTCATCTGTCTAACCAACTATGTTGACTTTATGTACTCACATACTCATAGGTTTTTCATACTCGTAGCTTTTTTTCGGAAATAAGGCTTAATAAATAAATAAAAAATATACAAAATACTCTTGAATATTTTTTTGATTCTAACTCATTTTATTAACTACCAGGATAAAATATAGCCTACGTTGATCCGAAATGATGTAGCTTTCCAACAGTGAAAACAATTTTCAATCGATTCTGAAGTATGTTTTTAACTTTTAGCTATTAATAATCTTACTGTTTTCTATATTTTAACTTAATCTATATCGCCCCAAAAACCCCATAAATAAACCACCCATGACACATTTTCCAAAAAACCCGCTACTAATAGCTTCATAGGGCCCGCAATATGTCAAGGGGTGCTTTCCACATCAAGCCCTCGAAGTGACCAGTAAGAGGTGCTTGAGGCCCTTTCGGCCTCTAAGAGCCTCTTAGATATTTGGCCATTGACATGATCGTGTATGGCCGCGGTCCATTTATCATGTTTGACTAAGTTTTGCGGTGGAAATTTGGTCAAATGGAAGTTTTATGGTGTAAGGAAGTCGGATGAATATAAAAGTTGCAATTATTTTTTCACGCAAAATCAAGACATTTTTAGATAAGTCCCAGGTATAGAAGAAAAAGACTATCCGTTCAACTTATTACATACTTTAAAGTAGGTTTAATAATTATTGGAAACTGAAGGAATAAATCTATATATTTTTTTAATATTTTTCAAAGTAAAACTACGCTACTGATGAATTTGCGTGTTCAGCGCACGCAAATTCGTTTCTAATTTCAATTGATTTATATTTGTTTTTGGACAAGCAAGCACTTAAATTCAAAATTATTGTTCATCATCCTCCTCCGAGCCTTTTTCCCAAACTCCGTTGGGGTCGGCTTCCAGTCTAACCGGATGTAGCTGAGTACCAGTGCTTTACAAGGAGCGACTGCCCTATCTGACCCCCTCAACCCAGTTACCCGGGCAACCCAATACCCCTTGGTTAGACTGGTGTCAGACTTACTGGCTTCTGACTACCCGTAACGACTGCCAAGGATGTTCAATGACAGCCGGGACCTACAGTTTAACGTGCCATCCGAAACACAGTCATTGGTGTCTAAGATATACTTAGAAAGTACATACAAACTTAGAAAAGTTGCATTGGTACTTGCCTGACCTGGAATCGAACCCGCGCCCTCATACTCGAGAGGTTGGTTCTTTGCCCACTAGGCCACCACGACTTTCACGAATTCAAAATTATTGTTAACCACTAATAATTTAAAAAAAAACCTGTGCCATTATCCTATCTTTTATGTCTTAGATTAGTTTTAAGACAGGTAACAGATACGTAGAAAATTAAGTTATAACAATTATTTTGTAAGTTTTTATAATAATTATGAAAATAAAGTTCTTAAGTACATAGGTGACTAACAGATATTGTTCCTCAACTACTTTAATTATTTAAAAAATAAGTTAACAATTAAAACAAATATTAACGATCCCCTCTCTTCTACCCACAGATACGGCGACATGGTACCAGGTACCATAGCAGGCAAGATCGTAGGAGGAGTCTGCTCCCTGTCCGGAGTGCTGGTCATAGCGCTGCCGGTGCCCGTCATCGTGTCCAACTTCTCCAGGATCTACCATCAGAACCAGAGGGCTGATAAGAGGAAGGCTCAGAGGGTATGTGGTTTTAGAATAGTATTTTCTGTTGATATCTCAACTAATATTATAAAGCTGAAGAGTTTTTGTTTGTTTGAACGCGCTAATCTCAAGAACTACTGGACCGATTTGAAAAATTCTTTCAGTGTTAGATAGCCCATTTATCGAGGAAGGTTATAGGCTACTTTTTATCCGGGTTTGTGACGTGGTTCCTACGGAATGCGGGTGAAACCGCTGACAGAAGCTAGTAATTAATATTTAGATACATGGAGTGGGGACCACGGACTAACAAGCGCAGCATAGGACGTCCAACAACAAGGTGGACAGACGATCTTATAAAGGTCGCCGGAAGATGAATGATGCAGGTCGCCTCCAACAGGTATCTGTGGAGATCTAAGCGGGAGGCCTATGTTCAGCAGTGGTCGTCCTATGGCTGAGATGATGATGATGATGATTAATATTTGTATGAGTTCTTATATCTATTTCGTTTTAGGCCAAGGGCAAATTATGCATAGGAGTAAAACAACTGAACTAATTCTCGTACATGTATCCATAAAACTAGGCCTTTGTGTTATTCTTATATGCTTAGGATTTTTATGAAATTTCTACGTCAAAAAAGAGGTAGACAAATTAAAACTTTTATTATGATTTATTTTCGTTCAGTTTTAACCGACTTCCCAAACAGGAGGTGCTCAATGCGGCATCAAAGGCGTTTTTTTTTTTGTCACTGTTTTTGTCTACATTGTTTTATTTGATAATACGTATTTAAACTATTCATTTTTATACTACGTATTGTTACCTAATTATAAGTTTGAAATATAACAACCTGTTACGTTTTATAGATAAAACAATTCTATTATCTTGTCTACTGTTATCACAAACAAAAGACTTGAGACCAAGAGTAAGATATAAATACTGTTTTATATAACAGGGTTCTATTTAACTCTTCCCATTTAATAATCTAACTAGTATTATAAAGTTGAAGTTTACTTTGTTTAAGGATCTGATAGTTCGACTTCTATAGCCCGTGTATTGAAGTAGGTTGTAAGTAAGTTACTTTTTATCTCGCTGCACTAACTAAGTTGTTCCCAAGAGACGCGGGTGAAACCACTGGTACAAGCTAGCCTCAATATTACTGTCAAAGGTCTACTAAAACTTAAACAAAATACCTCTCTGAGGATAAACACAGAACATTGCATGTCTCACAGATAACTTGAAGTGGTATAACACAGCCCCTTCTATAGTGTTGTAATTTTACGACCCTCACAGTGTTTATAGCTTAGAACATACAACTAGCTGGAACTGCCATGAGAACTTATTGAAAAAGTCCGTCCATTCATACAAACGATATAAATCATATTGTAAACTATAAACGCGACAGTTTGTATTTGCAAATGTTTGTTCCTCTTTCACGCAAAAACTACTGCATCGATTTTGATGACACTTGGCAGTTATATAGCTTATATCACATAACACATTAAAAGCTTCTTTTTACCCGCGTGTGAGAAAAAAATTACTCAGAAAGCGGTTGAAAGCGTGAATACACGTTATGCAAAATGAAGCGATAGCTCACTCATGAATTTCACAGGCACACGACAAAAATTAAACAACACAAGACGTGAAGCACTTGTATTCAAGGTACGCCAATATCGTCTCCAGTTGGTTGAATTCTCTAAAGTTTATACTCGAAGCAAGCGTGTTATGATTCCGCCGTGTTTGAAGAGCGTGACATTCGATAAAATCTTAGCTGAAAACGGCAGTACAATGTTTTGGAGAATATAATGGGACATAATATATAATGTTTATAATTTTGTCGTATGTGCTCGTGGTGGAAAAGGTAATTTCCTCTCGAGATGGGTGAGATTGAAGTTTCGCAAACAATGATCACTGAAATCATAACTTTCTTTGAAGCACACATTACGAGTGGTATCACTGTGCAGTATATAAATACATCTGCAGACCATGACTGTCAAAACTGTTCTGATAGAAATAGGACTGTTTAAAAAATAAAATATTGTACCTAATATTTAAAACATTTTGGGCATCAATGTGTTGAAAGTTAAAAAAATAATACATACGTTAGATACAGTTCGAAATAAATAACTTTGCAATTTGAAGTTAGCCATTTGTCACAGGCAGGAACTTACCTACCTATTCAGAGTATGGATATAATAACCGTGACATAGAAAACCCATAAAAAGCCCATACTATTTATTTCCTTACTAGAAGCGTGTTTACTTACTAGCGTGACAAGATTGTCCACGGTGCAGTGGCGTGACTGTCAATAAGGTTTTATAGTAAGATTATATGGCACGGTGACTTGATAGAAATATATACTTCCTGCCTTGTAAAGAGGGGAACAAACGTCTTTTTATTTATGGTGTTATAAATAAGGGAGAAAATCACTCGAAAATTTCGATTCCAAAATTGATTTATGTCTAAGATTTGGATCAATTTATCTTTTCAAGTTGATACAGTTTTTAAGAAATTAATTATTAACCTTCCTAATTTCTTGCGCATGTCTTAAGACTGGAAGGTAAACTCAGAAGAGTTTTTCTGTAAGGTTGAACATAATCTGATAAACTGTATTTTAGGACCTATACCTAACACAGATAGACAGAACCTAAAAGCAAAGAACCAACCGCATTAACTGTATTTTTTTAAAATTTACTTTATACATATTTTTATCAGGAAAGCTGCTTTGAAGCTAACACAACATAAATAGCAACACTGATTGCTCAAACAAAAAAAAACTACCCTCACTTATTAACCGTTTTTGCTGACCATATGAAGCTCACGCGATGTAACGCTCGCGTAATTCAAATAGCCTAGACGTTTAAGTAAACGGCGGCAGCTAATTGGTTATAATAAAACTATGATTACAAAGGATTTATTTATTTTTAGTTCTATCATATAATAGGATTATTGACGGTCGATTTTGAGCTTTGTTGCTTGGAGATAATGGTGATTTTAATTCACACAAAACTTCAAATCGACTTTGATGTTTTGGTGGTGTGATAATGCTATCGATATTTCTGACACGTGTAACGGGTTCAATTATAGATAGTTCCAAAGTTGATAGGCTTTATATTTTAAACTCTAATTTATGGCTATAATCAATCCTGGTGATCATAGAAGTAATTCCGTAAACAATACTGACTTTTCTGTATCAATATTTTAAAGATGAAGAGTTTGTTTGTAAGTTTGAAAGCACAGGAATTACTGGTCCTATTTAAAAAAAATCTTCTCACAGCTTATATCTGGGGGCACGGCAGTGCCCCAGCCAAGACTCGAGCAAAGCGGGCACGGCCGCACCATCTTTTCTCGAAGCGTTTCGCTACGCTATTTACAACCTACATAGCCTCTACATAATCACAATTACTTAAACAAGCTCATGGTCGCTTTTTATCGTCTTCTAGGTAGATGTTGACAATTTATAAAGCTTTTATTTGATATTATCTTTTGCCACAGTCAAACGGACCAACAGCAGATGCCCTTATATTCGAATCCAGTCTTCAGAACTATCTCGAGGTCAATTTATAGGCTAGGATTCTTGCCTGGTTCCTGTACTCAAGAAACTATTCGTTTTATACCTTTTAAAATAAACGTCAAAGTCGTTCAAAGTTACCGTTGGTAGGAAAAACGAATAGTTTCTTGCTATGAACCGGGAATTAGACTCTCAGTAGGCTAGACTGGAAAAGATATGGCTAGATACCGAAACACCATCTACATTATCGAGATACTTTTATAGAAAAAGAGAGAGGTAGTCCCTGTAACAGGTTCTTGTCCATTTACATTAGGTTTCCTAAAAAATGTGTTGTTTAGCATACCGTGTTTTAATGTAGATCGCTAAAATGTGAAATGTCTTGTGTTTAAATTAATTTGTTGAGGCTACCCAATCCGTGGTGTTTTGTGACGTAACTGTTCATTTCCGAAATCATTGTCTATTCCAAAATCTTAAATAAAAAGTTCATTAATAGATATAACATATAAGCCTCCTTTTGATTCCAAAACTTTAAAATGCCCCAATTAGATGGTCTAAACACCCTCATTAAAGCCGTAAAACTATAAATGGAAACCCCAGGTTTTAACACTTCTATTCACAAAATTCCAGAAAGCCCGCCTCGCCCGAATCCGCATCGCCAAAGCCTCCTCCGGAGCTGCCTTCGTGTCAAAGAAGAAGGCAGCTGAAGCCCGCCTGGCTGCCCAGGAGTCGGGCGTAGAACTAGATGATGCTGGAAGAGACGAGGACATCTTCGAGTTGCAGCACCACCACTTACTGCGATGCCTCGAGCGCACCACGGTGGGTGAAGTTAGGCCCTTTCCTTACATAACTACGCTTCGGTCTCGTGGCATGTTTTGTGACTTTAAGGTCATGTCAATGTGGTGTTGTGGTGTGTAGCATAGATTTCTTTCTAGTCTTTGTTAGCAAGCGTGATGGTAAATGGATATTTTTGTGGGTAATTCTTTTTGAGAGTTGAACGTTTTTTGGTGTGCCGTGTGTATTTTTTAGTTTTTATTTGTTAAGACGGCGTTTTCTGTGAACTAAAAACTTTAATGTGGATTTCTCACGCAGAAGGTTTAAGCCCCTTAATTTCGCTATGTATAATACGATGACCTTCCGATTTGTTATTATTATTTTAGGGTGCTTTTTGGAGAAGCCGGGCTTTGATTTGGTTCTAGATTATTCTATAATATGGAGAGGCTTATGATCCAATAGTAGTTAAACTGATGAGCATCAGAATAAGGATAAAGCGACAATGCATCATGAGTTAAAAACCCTCCCATGATTTCACCTTCAGGAAGCAAGAGTAGACGTCTTTTAAGAAGAAAATATCCATCTCTAGGTGCCTGGTAACAACAAAAGGTCTAATCATCGCATAGATAAAGAGACAGGTCCCAATATTTACAGTAATTAGACAAGCTGAGGAATATGAGCCCAAAAAATATATAGAAATAATTACCTAATCTAAAAATATGTATACCTATATCTTCCAAAAATTGCCACAAAGCCAGACTTCACCCAAAAACTTCAATAAACTGATTAAACTTATTTAAAACTTCTCCCCAAAATAGGGCCCTAACACATAACCCTACCCACAGGACCGTGAATTCGTGGAAATGGAGAACCCCTTCAATGGAGCAGCCAAACGGGCTGGGTCCCCGTCTCCGCTAGCGTCGCCCGCGCACTCTGGTCGCGCGCCTGCGCTGTTGGCGTGTTGCGCAAGATGTGGCTGCTGCCCACAGAAGTATCAGGTACCTGTGTAGTTTGTTTTGTGTTTGTGTTGGTGGTGGCAACTGGATGTGGATTTAGGGTGAGGATCGTTTGATAGATCGGTAATGATTTATAGATATAGATAAACTTATATATGTGGTATGAGTCCAAAAACCGAAGAGTCAAGAGGCCTGTTACAGTGTGTTAAAGGCAAAATTTTATCAACTATCCTAACAGACATTTTGAAATGTGTTTAATGTTCTATGCTCAAACAAAAATACTGTAAATATCAATTTTACGGTAAAAGAAAACTGCACATATTTAAATTGTTGATCTATCTACTATTTTAGATCTCTGGTCAAGACTGATCTTATTTGCACGGCCATTTTAAAATTTATTTCATTTTAAGATGGCCTTATCCAGTTGCTACTATTTTTATTCAATATTTTGAACTTAAAAAGGCGTAAGGTAATTTCTAAGTCCTTTACGCCTTTTTTGTTGCATCTTAAAAAGGCGTAATGATTTTTTAACAACTTACGGTTTTTGGAGTAACGTTAGATTAGTTTAGGGAATGGTTAGTTTCTAGGGTTTTAGCATGATGTTATAACATAGGGGTAGTTTTAGAAACAGTTATTATGCACTTAATTATCATGGTGGGAAAATAAGTGACCTTTTGAACAATTTATTTCGTAAACATTCGAGTTATGAACGAAAATTATAAATAATGAATGTTTTTTTTCACAAAGTTAATAGGGAAGATTAACGAAAACAGAGCATGAGTATGTGTTTAGATTTTATGTCAAAAAAAAACTAAATACTTTATTTACTCTTTTAATTTTATGATATTTTTCTGTTCTTTTTATTTTTGTACGTCTTTATAAGCATGGCCTAAGAATATAATTTGTAATATTATATGTTTCTTACTTGAGGTTTTTAGCCACTTTAGCATCCAGGTGGCACGGTGATGTTATTTTTTTTCTGATTCTTAAATATTCGGGGATACTTTTACAAAATGCAGAACTTTTTATTTTGAAAAAAAAAAAAAAACAATTTGTTAATATTTAACTTTTCCAACTATGCTAGTTTAGAAACTCTTCTTTTGTGTCATTTTAAAAGATCAACATTTCATAATCAATTTATGAAAATAGCATGAACATTTATTAAAAATGTGCATTACCTAGCATATTTCTAGCATGTGTTTTATTTTTATTTTTTTTTAGTTTTATTTTTCATATTTTAGTTTTTCATCACGGATTTTTGAGAATGTTTTGTCATAATTATTTTGTCATTTTTCTATGAATGATAATAATTGTTGGTAACAGAAGCGACATCGCTCAGTGCGGTGCATCAGTCCTATAGAGTTCGCACCGAATAGACGAGAGGTATATACCTACTTATTGTGCTACTGGGCTACTTGTCTACCCAATGTCAATATCGTCACTGTTTGTCACAGCTCCCCAAGTGAAATAATGCAGTTTTCCAAAACTAAAATTCTGAAAAATAAACTAAAAATATATACGACTGCATTATGCCACTTAAGAGAGTTACAAAATAATTTATTTTTATAGTTTTCCATGTCATTCTTGGTGGATTTCTATAAAATTAATTAAAATCATTGTGCTAAGGCTTCCATCGCAAAATGTGGCTAGAATTATGTGATAAAGTCTAGATGTGGTCCGCCAACAGCGCTTCTCAAAATACTTCCTTGTGACTACAATTATACATAAAATATATTTATATAGCTTTGCTAAACAATATGAGATAATGAGCAATGTTTTTATTATAAGCTAGCCAAATAGCTAGGAAATCAGGTTAATTACTTTTTATATTGAATTGACGTGGTGGGGTCTAATGACAAAACTGGATTTAAAAATGAACAGGTTGGTATAATTAGATTAATATAATATACTTACCTTTATTTTCGATGGCTCGATATATTTTTTCTTTTAGCGCTCGATATTAAAACTAAGCTATATCTATCCTTATAGCTATCTCTTTTATCTAGTATTAAAATATATTTAATAAGTAAATTTTATATTGCTCGATGATCTTAGTTTTTATTTTTCGTTCTATACACTCTCACATAATTTTATTTATAACTAAAAGGACACAAACTTTACACTCTTATTTCATACCGAAGTAAAATTTCAAATAAGCAATAATTTTTATTTTTATTACTTATTTTCACACTTTTAGTTTTATTTTCCTATTTTTAATTACACATATCAGAAATTTTCAACGCAAAATTTTTCTTGTTTTTGTATGGAAGGCTCAGTTTCGAATTGGCTCTAACAGGTCCTGCTATTAGACTCGAGTAGGAAGGGAAGAAAGGGGGGGAGGCGGTACACGTCGACCTCTCGACCCTCCGACACGTCAGTGTCCGCTGCGCCCAGCGAAGATCCATTACCAGTATGTGAGAACGGCGTTAACACACAGCGATGGCAATAAACTCATTAAAATCCTTTAAAACTCGCCTTCTATTTATAATAAAAAATTGGAAAAAAACATTGACTAATCAGGAAGTTATTTATTCAAATTGATGTGACTGCATTTTGTAAATGTTTGTTCCGCAAATCGAATGGAAAGGTAAAACAGATTTGACATTTATTTTGCATGTTAATTTGAAATGTGTTAAAAACTAAAAAGTAGATACAAGTTAAAGTTTTTTGTTAGTACATAATTATTTTTTTGGAAACTAAAAATACAAAAAACAATCGCTGTGTGGTAACGTCTGCAAAAAGGAAAACAATATAAATAATTACGAGGCTTTAAATGTCTGCAGGGTGTTGGCTGCCTTATACTGTTGCTTTATAAATATCGTCCTATTGTATCTTGTTAAATGTTGTATCATTGTTTATGGGCTTGCGCTATGGTGCCGTGTTGTCAATTATTTTATATAAAAGTATATATGTACGTATAAGATATCTCTTTGTCCCTGTATTTTGTGAAAAATCGCTTTATTCTTTTTTCTTTAAGGATGAGGCGATCGTAGATCCAAGTGTTGTAAATGTATATTTGAAAGGATGTCGTCGTTTTTTATTTATGCTGTATGTTGAACATAATATACGGTTTGACGAATGCCAACACACTGCACACATTTTGATTGGATATTTGTTTTATTGGCAAGTAAGAGTATTTTGGAAGCCGAAATTTTGTTGCTAATCAGCCCTCGATTCGACCTCACAAAATTTTGAGTATATTTCAAATATATTAGTCAAAATTAAAAATCATCCGAGTTCAAAAATTGCATATAATCTACATTAACCAACTCAAAATGTAATATTGAAATTAATTCAGGTTTGTAGGAACCAAAAGCAATCAATCGACATCCAATGAAACCAAAAATTCGTAAAAGTAATATTGTAGTAGTTACAGATAATTAAACAATATAATCATTCACATTCACGTTTACTGAGGTAAAAAATCATTAAAAAAATAAAAATATGGAAACGAAGGCTTACTAAAAGTTTTCACGTGGATGTTTTATTCGTATTTTTAATTTTAGTTTTTAGTTTCATAAACAACTTTCTGTAGTGTAAAATTGCCCGTAGCGAGCTCAGAAAATTTACATTCAAACATGAACATTTGACATATACATTTTACATTACACATTGGGTCTACATAAAATCTATTTATTTATGAATTGGCATGAATGGCACACTTACTCACACTACATCAAAATGCTAGCAAAACTGTCACAATTTTTTCTATTTTTAGTTTTATTTTCAGTATGTTTTCTCGATGTTTTTTATTATAAGTGTCTGTGTTTTATAAAAATACGTTGTACAGCTTGTTTCAATGTGATCGTAGATAGATTAGGTAGGCGTATTTATTATAAATTATAATTATAAAAATATTGAAAGTAATGTGTGTTTTATATAGTAGTTATTTAGATAAAATACGTGTATTTTGATTTTATGTTGTAAAAGAATGTAGGTATTGTTATTTATGAGTATGTGTGTATAGTATGTTATTGTTTAGTTTTGCTCGTCCAGGGAAGATGGTAAGATTTGAAATGGCAGAATTCCGCTATTAAATGTTATTTTAACTGCCGAAGGTGGAAAAACAAATTGAGTTATTAAAATGTTTAAATTATAGAGATTGCTAAATATATGTTTAAAACACTGATAGGTGGTCTTACTATGGAATATTCATAATTCAAACACGAAATCTTCTGATTACAGCAAGCGTGTGGCAAATACATTCCTGCCGGGAGCACAGTGCAGGGCAATCAGACTGGTGTCGCCATGGACGGGACTTATCTAGTGGAGGCATCCTTCTAGGGTCCATCCACCAGCCACATGGAGACATATGTATAGCCCATGCAAGTGAACCTATCACGGACATGAATCAAAGCCTAGTTCACACTAGCACGCGACACACGTCGTACCAAAACAACAATTATTAGAATTATAAATCTGTGTAACATGTTCTAAGTCTAACACGATACTGCCTAACATTAAAAAAAAATATCAGATTTGTATTTTGCGAGTTTCGGAGTGAGTTATGGACACAGAGTTTTACACTGTGATTTTTAAAATGGAATAGTCCATTTCTTGTTCCATTCCATTTTTAAAAGACTTCTGTAGTGCCATTCCATTTCGATTACCGGAATGTGCTCTGGAATGGAAGAAACGGCTGGAAATGGAATGCATTTCTGGATTGTGACATGAAAGAAATGGAAGATATTTGGGATTGTGGTCTTAATCTCTGGAACGTAATGTTCTTTCGCGTCCTCTCCGTGTAGTTTCTTTTATCCGTATTAGTAATAAAACAGTATTAATTAAGATTTTAAATGTTAATGGTGAACGGATAGAATCTTGCTTCTTGTAACAACGAGATAAAATTATGTGAAAATGGTATTGTCTTTAGACTTTCTTGTGAGAGGCGTTTTTAGAAAAGACAACTAGATTCAAATTTCAGTATAGTCAATAGTTATTCGAGTCATATCAACATTAGGCAGTTATATAGACGTACCGGTATGTTGTAATTAAACTGTTCATAGTTGAAGTCATTTCTGGGGGTCCTAAGTTAATAAATAGTATGTATAAGTAAATAAAATAGAAAAAAATCTAGTCATGAATGAAAAAGTAACACAAATGCAACGTGAATTTTTAATAATTTATTTTTACATTGCATTTTCAAAAGATGCGATTTCTAGTCAAAAGTCAATGTGATCGAATTACATTTTTGAAATTATAAATTATTTGCATTTTTAATTTTAAGTTGTCAAACATCGAATGTTATTTTAGATTTTATAATTTAATTTTAGTGTTAGGTTTTTTGAACTAAAATTCAAAATCTGTCTATTTGTAATATCTACGTTTAAAATCTTGAGATATTCATACATAATTATTTTGTCAAAGTTTTTAGAGGTTTAAATAATTTCCCGACATTTTTCAAAACTGGACCTTCCGATGACTTTGATTGTGGACATACTCAAGGTCCCAACTTTTGAAATACTACTTATTTTTTATTTATTTTAATTTATATCACTAGAACTCTAGTGCCTTCAATATTTGTTATTTCCAAAAAATCGTTGCTCTGTGTTAGTGAGGCGTAAATTTTAGTGTTGTAACGATGCGTCAGATATCGATAGTCGATACGTCGATATGACGTAACGCTGTGTATTTGTAAAGGACTTGTTGCGTCAAAGTGACGTATTGAGCCGTGTATAAATGTATTCGAGGTGGATTATTTACGTCGTCCGACCGTAGTGCTGGAATATGACATGTGAAATGTGACAGAGTATCTTGGCAGACAGTTGAATGTATTTTTGATCTCTAAAAGTAATATTCAATTGTTATAAATCTCCTAAATTAAGATTGAACGCAGTATGACGTACTGATGAGCGAGGAAATGAAGTTATGTTTATATTTTTAAGATTTTTGAACAAAAGTACATTTAACTGTATGTTCTACTTGCCATGCGCATGATCAGAAACATAACGACATTACCGATGTCACTAGTAGAGACCCCCTATCATAGACCAGTCTTATGATTGCATTAGTATGAAATAATGTTATAATAATAGATAGAGAATTTATGTGGTTACATTAGAGATTTATTTAATTATATGTTAATAAACTAGCGTTAAGACGAATAGTGTTTAAGTAAAAATTTATTGCATTGAATGCATGATTTTAAAATTGTAGATACATACGTATTTTTTTCACCATGCTTTCTCTCCAAATGTGTCTTTTAAAGTTATCGATAAAAAATATAAATTGTAAATCGTGTTGTTTCACGTCACTACGCGTTGGGTAACGCTTCAATTTTTAAATTTTAAATTTATTAATCAGTATACTATGTAAATTGTTTCTTACGGAATTAAATTTTTAATAAAATAATCTACCTTCGATTTACTGAAGTGTAAAATCGCTTGCCAGATTTTATGGTCTAAATACTAAGGGAGATAACTTCCAATTTCTTTGAAGTAATTCCTATATAGTCTACTTAAACTTACTTGTAGACATAAGCGTTATTTAAAGTAATACTTGAATAACGGCGGGTTCTAAAATGGTGCCTCGAATCAAAAGCGGACCATTTGAATCCAAGATTAGACAGCTCGTGAAGAAAGCATGGTTTTAAACAAAATCTTTTTGTTTTTAGTTCATAATATTTATCGTAGTCATTATGAAACCGAATTCGATGTTAATAAAATGTTTCTTCCAAAGTATTGCCACAATTTCTACTAAATATAATGAGAAATGTGTTGTACTCAATAAAATAATTTGGTAATATTGTAAGTCTAGGAGTCGAGTAAATAAATCGAGAAATTTTCTTTTTAATTTGAAAGAAATGCTGAGTCATTTTTGGTAAATTGGAAAAAGGTTTAAATTGCAAGGTTTTCTTGAATTTTAAAAGCGAGAGGGTTCCCATTCGAACGAAGAAAGACTTATAAAAATTAACAGCTGCTTTGTGCTACGCCATTACGATATAAAAGACTAAAAACAACTTAATATTAAATTGTTACATTTTACAATTTAGCATTAATTTAAACTTAGGAATTGGACTATAATAAATCCTATTAAGTCTCAATTTTGATACAGGCTAGCAGTACTTCAAGCTACTTCAATCTGTCAAATAAGTTCAATAGATTTTCAACTTTATCTTTTGCACATAAGATTGAATGTTGACTGGAAAACAGGTTGTAGTAGCTTGAATTGCTTTTGTACCAAATGTCCTTAATAGAGATATTCCTCGAGGCGCCATCGCTTTGAAGCGCACCTGTATTATTCCTCGGAACGCACTTTTTAGTAGTGCTCCCGATAATGATGACAACAATATAGGTGCGCCTCAAAATTGTGGCGCTTCAAAACTTTGGCGCTTCGAGGAATACCCGGTTGGAGTATCTTGATTTTCTGGTTTCTGTATAAATAAAAAATTGGTATGCTAAATTGTATAAAGTAATGTAGATATTCAAGAAATAACTTGCAATTTAAACAGAAAATACTCGTTTAAATATAATTTGTTATATGTGGTCCACACCCCTGTGATTCTATGGCTGTTTTACCATTATTTACTGTTTCGGTTTCAAGCTTAATTTTTGTGTTGAAGTGATAATTTTTATGAAATATATTTTTTAGATTTGAAAAAAATGCCGGTTGCAGGATATAGGGATACAAGCATGACTTATGCAATTTTAGCCTGTCAAATACTTAAGCCAAATTATGTAATGCTTTAATTTTATTTTGTTTATACAATTTCAGAATTTTTAGAGTCGTTTTTATTATTCACAATGAAACTTCCAGTACCTAACGATAGTTTTCTTTGAAAATATATTTCATAAAAATCATTACACTTCAACAATGTATTTATCTGAAAGATATTTCGTCTTTCAGTTTCTCAAATTTTATTTTCTGTTATGTTTTTAAAATATTCTATCAAAAATGTTTCTTGTTTTTTAGTTTTGTTATTTAATTTTTTTTAGTTTCAATGATATTATGTCGCTTTCAAAATTAAGATAAAATTATTTTGAGAAGTGTTGCTGTGGTGATAAAATTTTGGATTTTTAACTACATGATATAAACACCGTCCTTAATCGGTAATCAACAGAATTCTGATAATAATCAATTAAAATCTTATTAATTAGCTCAATTGATCACACAGTAACATTTTTCAAAATTAAAAATCTTTTTTAAACAATTCACTGATATTTTACTGTGTGTTTTCAAGACTGTATTGTTTAAGTAATTAAAAAATCTATTTAAAAAGATGGTCATGCTCGGAAAAATAAAATAAAATAGAAAAAAATGCACAAAATTATGCCTTTCCTTATGAATTATGAAACAATATTGGGCTATTTTTTGTGCTCCAAAATTAAAATTTCGAAAATATTTTGATGTAAGCCCTTTCGTACACAGGGCTACGCAAGGCTTCGAAAACCGGTGATTTTGGATCTTAGCGACTACCGAAATAAAAAAATATATTTCATACACAGGCACGTGTCGTCGACACTTTTGATTTGTGTATCAGTCGGTTAGTGAGCAAAAACATGCGGTTTCGAAGGTTTGCGTACCTTAGTGTATGAAGGGGCTTCAAGTAAATGTATGGCCCTATAAAGCAATCCAGTTTTCTAGTCTACTCTTGGTGACTAGATACTCTTTGGCTCAGGAGTATTTAGCAAATTATATATCTGAACATTTCCAAACTCTATTTACTTACAGATTTTTAGGGTGCTGAAGACCTTATTGCTAAAAAGCGTCAATAAAATTCCACCCCATCACTACAGTTGTGAAGCTACGTACCAACGTTCGTGAAAATGTCACCCACACATGCACGTGTATCGACGAGCTTTTACCGGCGCTACCGGTGCTGTCAGTACTGAGTGTCGTGCATCGAGCACATGCGTGTGTGAGTGACATTGTTACGAACGTTTGTAAGTAGCTCCACAACTGTTTACAAAAGAATATACGTATTTTAACTGTGCCATCACTGTCGACTGGGACCTGGTCCAAGAGGCTGCTAATGTTACCTAACAGATTTAAGAATTTGAAATGGAACTTACCTGTTCTTTATTTTTTCTGTTTTCCAAGAAACCCTCTTTCAATTGAACTTACTTATCATTATTTTATATACTGGGTAAATACAGATGTTTATAGTGTCCAATACCTATATGTCAAAATCCGAGCATGACACATCAAAATGCGTCGAAAGTATGTGAATGTGTCGTTGGACCAAAGTGGATACTTCGAGTGTAGAGACATAATCTAGTGAATGTACTTGGATATTATTATGTAGGAGACAATATGGAAACAAAGAAGTCAAAGTCAAGTCAAAGGAAAAAGGATAGAAGTGCTAATGGCGGGGTTTTTGCAAACATTTTCAGTTTTCTTCAGGGAGTGTGTGATAGAACTTGGATAAACTAGACTGTTATTCGTAGTAAATGGGTATATTACTTACACCTATGTATTATGTGAAATATTTTTTTCCTAATATGGAATTGAACTTAGTAGGTGACGGAAGTAGGTACTAAAATTGTGGTTGTACCTATGTAGTTGAATGGTGATTTCACTAGTTTGAGAAAAACTTGAAAGGGTTAGTTCAGAAAATAGTACAGTTTTTTTTTGTAAATTTGGAATTTTATGCCCAAGTATACCGACAACATAAGCTACCGATTTTCTTAAAACAACTGTTACCGTAACGTTGAAGGTGACTATTTATAGTAAACAGTTGTTTTTAGAAAACTCACGTTTGTATTGGCGGTGGACTTGGGCTTAAGTACATACCCTGGAATATGATATTCCAATCTGGTCATTTGGTCTTTTCAGATAATGATGGCTGATGGTCTTATATGAATGTAGGTATGTTCCATACTGTCTCCTACATAATATTCTAAGTGATCGAGTGGTCGATTTGTTTTATAATTTGTACCTAACTATCGATTGTCGAAAATTAAACAATGTTTAAGGCTCTCGGTTCTGAACCTTTAGCTTAATTCTTTGTTATTTTGAGAAAAAAATAAAATAAACATAATTGTATATAAAGACTTTGTTTTTTATTTTGTTAACCTTAAGCATTTTATTTATGTTAATGATTTTCCTAAGAGAAAATCCCATAAGATGCGGGTAAAACTGTGAGAATAAGCTGTAGCTACTGCACTTGCACTTTTATTTGGCTGGCAGATATTAAAATCGACTATAATACTTAGTAAATATATTATAAGTTGAGTAAAAAACAGAACCGAAGTAAATAATCATAAAATAGCGCCATCTCTGGCGTGAAAATGGTAAACTGCCAACACATTTGATGACAACGCCATCTAGTATTTCATGACAAACTACTTGATCGTTTAGCTAGCTAGCGCTAGTTTGGTAGCGGTTTACATAACAAACTAATAGATGGCGTCCAAAGTAAGAATTTGTAACTGAAAACGAGCCTTGTTGAAGACAGTTTCTGGTCATTACACTAAACATAGTGCGAATATTTTCGTGGAGGTTTCTTGAATATATCGTATAACTTTAAAGTAGTCATAAATAATTAATTTTGGTTGCAAGTTGCATTACAATAAGTTTTGTATTGCCAATGCTATCTAGTATTGAATACGAGAACTACATTACAAGCTGCTGAGCAGGTCGCTAGTTCAAGTTTCAGGACAAATTTTATGGAGCCTCTTAAGATAATAGATGGCGTGCAATGAAAATAAATACCATAGGATGAAAAACTTGCTAGGCAAATTCATTCTGAGTATGTTTGTGCAAGAAAGAAAGGTCTAGAACTTGGTGCTTATTTGTGCATCTTAACTGAGAGACCATTTTTGTAGATCTTGTAACATCTAGGTAAACGTAGTACCTACCTTCTTACTGAGTTTATCATCCATCACTACATAATAATATTGCGGGTACTTGCTTAAGTCGATGTTGATTGTCAAATGGAATAAACACCGTTCCTCAAGTGCGAGTGTGACTTATCATCTTGAGGAAAACGGCTGAAATCACCATAAGTATTATGCAAGCGTGGTGCACTCATTCCTTCTCTGTTTAAAAAGAGGCCTTATCCTGTGTCACACTAAAAATGGCTGTTAATGACTATGTTAGGATACACAGGTATGTTATCTTAGATAATTACTGCGAAGAACAATGATAATTTTTTTAAACTGAAACTCATTTACTCCAACTTGGGAGCAAATAAGAACTTTTTGTACGTCAAAAATTTACAGAAAAACATCCCCCAAAACGCCCACCCTTCACCACTTCCTATATGTGCTGTGCTGGGAAGAAGAAGTGGCGCAACAAACTCCCCAGCAACACATGTCTGTCTGTAGGTTAGAAGAACTTTTCAACATTGTTTTATATGTACATTGGTAGGTATACAATGGGTATTTTGCCGTTTGCAATATTGACATAAAATAACACTCTACATTAAAAGCTTACATAATTAATTAATTAGGAATTCAAAGTCCAAGGCAAGTAACTGACGATTGAAAAAACATACGATACTGCATAAGGAATGTATCCTGCAAGAAAGTTTAACTTATAAAACAGTTAATAAATTATCTTTAATTTCCGACAAGAAAATTGGTCAAACACTAGACTTTATTTTACAAACAGACTTGTAGATAGGTAGAATATGCTGCTTCTCATAAAACTGAGGGAGTCTTGTAGATGGTTGTATGTATGTCTATCCTCTTCTGCATACATATATATTGGCGTCAAATTAACATCATCATCATCCTCCGAGCCTTTTTTCCAACTATGTTGGGGTCGGCTTCCAGTCTAACCGGATTCAGCTGAGTACCAGAGCTTTACAAGGAGAGACTGCCTATCTGACCTGCTCAACCCAGTTACCCGGGCAACCCAATACCCCTTGGTTAGACTGGCGTCAGACTGACTGGCTTCTGACTACCCGTAACGACTGCCAAAGATGTTCAATGACAGCAGAGACCTACAGTTTCACGTGCCATCCGAATGAATCTGAATGAATTTCTCAAATTGGTCAGGTAAGTAGTTCCTCAGATTAGTGTGTTAAAACAAACAAACTCTTCAGCTTTATAATATTAGTATGGATTACTTTAGTAGGTATTGACATGATACTTCATACACAACTTATCTACTTTTGTAGATATCCTGATTGTAGGTTACAAACAAGAAACTCCAATTTACAAAACTAGTCCACTCTACAAATGAATTTTCATAATCTTTGCAAGTCGGAACCGGCAGGAAAAATAACACGGCGTGGGCGCATACTAATAGTCTGCTTTGATGCCCCAATGAGCTCAGGATGATATATCGATCGATATACAAGAGGGTAATAACATCGATTCGAATTATTGATTCTTTTTACAGTAAGTACTCATATCGAATGCCTATTGAAACTTAGCATAAGCTGCGCAGGAGTTTCTAACTTCTACTTATAAATCTTTTATTTGCTGTTTTTGTTGTTCATTGAATCTGAGAGTTGTATTACTTCAGATTTTACAATTTCCCAAGATGTTTCAATATACAATTTAGCAGTGGCAAACAGTCCTGCGATTCTATAAAATTCGATCAACAACTCGCATTTCACTTCGATTCGTAATGTCATTTCATACTTTAGGGGAGGTAGGGGAGGGATGGGCACTTTTTCACATTTATTGCATAAAAAATTCAGATTTTACAGATAATCAACTTTTATTGCCATTTCTTATGTTTGGCTAGATAAAATCAAAGAGCTATCCTAAAAATTACAATCAGTTTCAACATTACGAGATATTTAAACGGTTTCAATAAAACCGTCGACACGTCAAAATTTTGTTTAGTCTGACATGCTTTAGTTGGTACTTACGTAGTGTTTAAAGTTACTTTTTGCTTTTTATAGGGTTTATCGTTTATAACATTTTGTCATAATAATTGCGTACTTTTTTGGGTCGGGGTGTTTTTTTAAATTTATAATTTTATTTTATTTCATGGTTTTTTAAAGGAGCTCCTTAATTTTTCCTTCTTTTTATGATGGGTTCGCTATATGCGATCTCAGCCAAAGGAAGCTGTTTAACAATCCTCATGACAAACTGGCTCTGGGAGAATTGCACAGATTGAGAAACAATAAAGATGGACCTTTGTTGATCCAGGGTTATATATCATTCTAGGGTTTCATCCGCCACATCCCATTTCCAGCATTAGGTTCTCGTCAATTAGAAACATGAAGAAAACTAGTCAAAACAAATTAAACGAGCCCAAACTCGATGGGTTTACTAAAAGGCAGTTCAGGATTACGTCTCCTATCTTCGTGTCCTAACAGCAGACCAGCTCAGTGGTTCCAGAAGACATTAGTATTTCAAATTTTAGATCCCACATATGCTTGCAAGTAAACTGAGCGTGTAACATTCCTATCACACCTAACAAACGAGCTGATGACCTTGAAGACCTGAACCGATTTCCACCAAACATAGCTAAGAACACTCCCGAATGACATTCCAATTTCCAATTTAAACAAAAAAACCGCATTACAATTGGATCATCCGTTTGGGAGCTACGATGCCACATACACACAGACACGTCAAACTTCGGGGGTTAAAAAGAATGGTTTGCGACGGGAAATTCTTAAAGATTTAATATAACGAGCAATACAAGAGGTATCAAAAGGTTAAAAAATAAAATTAACAGCTGATAAATATGGAGTCCCTAGATCAAGTTGGCAACGGTACCTGAAACAAGATTCTATAAAGGATTTTTAGCGCAGATTTATAACCTCACAAATTTTCACTGAAGAAGAAGAACAAAAATTTACAAATTATACATTACATGGTATGTCCAAGCCTCCCTACCATAGGGAGCATTGGACACTTTTGACTTAGTTTATAAAAAAAAATCGGTAAAAAAACTTAACTTAAACGGTTTTATCTTATGTGCACAGAAAACTAGAAAATAAAAAATAGTTACTTACCTGTCAACCTACGGTGGTCCCGGTCATATTAGACTAAAATAAAAACGTGGGGCCCATAAACTATTGCTGTAGTACCTCTTCTAGAGGTATAATAGGTGTGGATTGCATCGACTTACTATAATCGTAACTGGAGATTTTGACAATCAATCATTAATAATAGAAAATACACATACCTTTCATTAGTTTTCTCTTTATAACGATCCGAAACCGCAACAAAATATTTAAGTACTTTTACGAGTGTTTGTTCTTGACAACTCACAGAAATGACAGATAGTCTATGGATGAACACCGTTACCAGTCGGTAACGTAAACTACCCAATAAAAAAAAAACTATGATCAAATCAGAATAAAAGGACCCCCCTTTTATTCTGATTTCATCATGTCTCCCAACTGCCCATCTGTCCCCTACCTCCCCTATAGATAGACAGATTTTGGCAGATCTGTCAAAATCTCGACTTTAATTTAGTTCAACTTGTCAACACGCTCGATAGTGAAGCGCTAGTGTAGTTTGACAATGTCAATCACGAAACTTTAAGGTAGAATTCCGTGGGTCGCGATTGTCGCACCCGCGCGCGACAAAAGTCAACCTATGAAAATGTATGGCACCGCTGCCGAGGGCCGCGACAGTCGCGCGCGGACGACGAATTTCGTGAGCCGCTCGCGGCCGTACGCTTCTCAACATGGTCTAGCGCTTAATAACATCTATAGAATTTTAGTAAAACCAGAATTAAATTGTTGACAATGCCGCGAGCAGCTTACGAAATTCGTCGGCCGCGCGCGACTGTCACGGGCCTCGGCAACGGTGCCATACATTTTCATAGGTTGACTATTGTCGCGTCCACGGAATTCTACCTTTAGATCGAAGTCGAAGTGAGAGTGATGTCGAAGTGTGTTGTGATATTTTATAGAATCGACATGCAGTTTTAGATTGTCTATGTCCAGCGATGTTTTCAAAAGGGTTCAATGCGAACATATGTATCTATCTAATTAAAGGTTCCACAACTTCTGAACCGATTTGAAAAATTCTTTCACTGTTGGAAAGCTTCACTATCCCCGAGTAACATAGGCTATATTTTGTGTACAGAAAGGAGTTCCCCGGGACACGAATGAAATCTCGGGAAAACGGCTAGTTACCAACCCGCATTGAACAAGCTCAATCCTTTTCTTGAGTGAGAGGAGACCTATACCAAGCAGTGGGACGCTAAAAAAGCCGACTTTGTACCTTACTTGATACAATCAAATTACTCATACACATCATACTCATAGTTTAAGCAACGCTCTGATCCAATCAACATTTTATAACTAAACCACTTCAAATAAACCGTTTTGTAATCGGGCCCGCAATTTTCAAAAGTAGTTTTTAACTACATCTTTTTATGTTATTGTTATTAACATTGTTTTATGTTGTGTCTGTATGTGTATTTTGTGG
Organism: Helicoverpa armigera; assembly: GCF_030705265.1. Classification (NCBI taxonomy): domain Eukaryota; kingdom Metazoa; phylum Arthropoda; class Insecta; order Lepidoptera; family Noctuidae; genus Helicoverpa; species Helicoverpa armigera. The sequence continues at coordinate 7,268,865 of NC_087145.1, read as the reverse complement.
GTAGGTAAGTAGTACCTACTTTGGATTATAATATTTAGCGTTTTCAACCACTTGCCACATGAGGGTAACATGAAGCCTGTCTTTTCTCAGGCTTTTGGCCATCTGTGTACACAGAAACACTGACTTTTAGAGCGTTTCGTGTTTTTAGAAGTCATTTTATTTACTTTTCAGATTAGACATGTGTCCAGATTTTAGGTTTTTAAACCTTTTCTCAAATTACCACTTAGGTAGGTACTATCTTACATGCACTATTACCGGCCAATTTTAAGCTTACTTTCTTCCAAAAAAGTTACCAATATACTCTAAAAATAATCCAACATGACCAAATAACTACATAATACCTTATCCATCAGGATTAAAAAACCAAAGTAAAGCCAAGTTGAAAACCACTACTTAAAGCAACGTTAACAGTAAACGCACACATACAAACGGCCATAGTTTTCACGACATGTGTGCACGCACGCACACATGTGTAGAGTAATTGTGGAGAGAATATAAAAAAAATTGCGTTAAGTGTGCCTTACTTGCGCGGCGAGGCGGGTACAGGGGAACACGAATGTGGTTATAGAGTTTTTTTTTCAAAATGATATAGTTGTGGGTTTGGTAAAATATTTAAAGTAGTTTAAAATGGTCATTAGAATGTAGGGTATTATGTGTGTCCTTCAAAAAAGATACCAAAGATACAACCCCCAAAGTCATTAGCAAGGAAATACTGATATTCTGTTTCACCTGGTTTCAGTGGGAACTACTCCGAGCCCCCGAAAAGATAGCCTTTCTCAATAAATGGGCTATCTTACACTTAAAAAAAATCTAATAGGTCTTGTTCTTCCTGACATTAGTGCATTCAAAAGAACAAACTCTTCAGTAATTAAATAATACCTATCCTTAGTTTCGACTACATAGTCCAAACCCTGAAATTATCTAGGTTAAATAATAGAAAAATATATAGCACTTAGGGTCTTACTACAAAAACTTTAAACCCTGTTTTACACTTGTCTAATAAAATTTTGGCTGCAAAATGAACCGTATGTCAACGTCATAATTTGACATTTTTTTAGACAAGGCATAAACTGACGTTTAAAAGTTTTTGTGGTAAGACGGGTAGTGTTTATCGTGAAGTCAATGAATAGCCCAATCCAAATTAGACTGATTGTACGTTTCTGATTTTATAGAAGTAGAGAAGGAAGTGCAAAATATCCAATATTCCAAAGCAAATCGTTAAACAGAAAATTCATTTGAGCCATTAACTGTATGCCTGAAACAAAGATATCTTACAATCCCAAATAAACACATACTATATTTATTCCTCCACATTTCCTTATACAGCGATCCAGTATGCAGTTCAGGTGTACATAGCGGGCGGCCGTTCCGTCTGGCCACAGTTGGCTGACAGAGCGAGAAGTTCAAATCTCCCAGCTCGTAATTGATAAATAAACGCGGCACGTGCGGGTCAACACACCTGATGACGACGAGGTGGCCTGGATTGCACATGCTCAAAGCTTGGGAGAAAATCCACCTGAAAGATGGAAGACCAAAGGTCTTATGGAGCCATCTTGAAACTTACAGTCACGTCTTCGACGGTCCCTATAAACATATTGTGAATTAAAATCATTGCACCATCTTCAATATATACCCTAAAAGTCAATATAGCACTATATTGTAATAGTTCTACTAGAGAGTGCCTTAGGGGGGTGGGAGACCCTTACTGTATGTATGCACAAAACAGCGGTTAGAAAGGTTATAGAAATTTGCAGTTAGGGCAGATCACGTTGGCAAACGTAGTCGGATAACTTAATGCACGGCGGACCCCCGATTTGAACGGGTTTTGAAGAACGAAAAAGGGTTTGAGAGGAACAAAACACTGCTACTCATCAGTTCAGGGTTATCAGCAGTTGATGACATAGCGAGAAGTTCAAATCTCCCAGCTCGTAATTGATAAATAAACGCGGCACGTGCGGGTCAACACACCTGATGACGAGGAGGTGGCCTGGATTGCATGTGGCAAGGAAGATCCCCCAGAAAGGGAGAAAATCCACCAGAATCACGGCAAAAGGAGGATTATGGAGCAGCCTTACGTCTTACTGTCACATCTTCGACAGTCCCTGAACTTACAATAACATTGGGCAATTCGAATTTTTGTCTCTTAAAATCATTCCAGAATCTTCAATAATATATTTATCCTAAAAGTCAATTTAGCACAATATAATAATAATGAAGAAACATCGTGTAGAATGGCCTAGAACATGGTGGACCGACGATTTGAAGAAAGGGTTTTGTGGAAGAAATAAAAGTTTGAGTGAAACAAAACACTGCTACTCGCCAGTTCAGGGTTTCAGTAGTTGATGACAAAGCAGGAAGTTCAAATCTCCCAGCTCGTAATTGATAAATAAACGTGGCACGTGCGGGTCAACACACCTGATGACGACGAGGTGGCCTGGATTGCATGTGGCAAGTAAGATCCCCCAGAAAGGGAGAAAATCTACCAGAATCACGGCAAAAGGAGGATAAGGGAACCACTTTAAGTCTCACAGTCACTTCTTCGACGGTCCCTAGATGTGCAGTAACATTGCAAAATACAACACATTTTTGTCTCTTAAAATCATTCCAGAATCTTCAATAATATATTTACCCTAAAAGTCAATTAATTAAGCACAATATGGTAATAATGAAGAAACATAGTGTAGTACGGCCTACAGTATGGTGAACTGACGATTTGAAGAAAGGGTTTTGGAGAAATAAGAGTAAAATAGATAAATAATAAGAGTTTGAGTGAAACAAAACACTGCTACTCTCCAGTTCAGGGTTATCAGTAGTTGATGGCAGGGCTAGAAATTCAAGTTTCGTGGCCGGCCTGATGAAGACCGTCTTGAAGTTACGTTGTCCAAGATGTATTTTAACCCAAAGAAAAACTGCTATAATTTGTATACCTTTGGAAAGACAATAAGACTACAGAAGCGGTTGTAGTAAGAAAAAACGGCAAGGTTTGGTGACAGTTCAGTTTGAAAGCTAGCATTCGAGTTGCACAAGAATACGAAACACAAAAGAAAAACTCTCTTCTATATACCTATTAAACAAGCCTCGTAAGCGAGAATCAAACTTATAAAAAAACTAGCCGATTCCCGTGGTTGCATCCCCGTCTCTTAGAAACTACTACCGGTACCTTGATAACATACAGCCTATGTTACTCGGGAAGAGTGTAGCTTTCCAAGAATCATGGAAATTTGTAAATTGGTCGAGTCATTTTGGAACCTTTAGGGTACGAAACAAACAACAAGATTTTGCCTCTTTTTTATATTAGTATAGATTTCTGAAGAATTTAAACCTATCACTACTAGCTTTTCACATAAAAAATACAAGTCCTCACAGCAGTTATAATAGATGATTTCCTATACATAATATAATTCGTCCATTACAACCATCAGATAAACACTAAGGTGACAGGTTGCTTGTCGTTAACCCTACGTAACCTGTCACCCCTAGCAACCCTTCCTCGGTTAATGTCGTGACCACCTGACTGAGGGAGAAATAATAAGAAAATAACGACTTTTTCTTTAAGAATAGTAATAGAATAGCGGTGTTTGTTAAATAGTTTATGAAGGTTCAAAGTTACTTGAAGTTAACTAGCATCTACGAATAATGAATAAGAATGTATCAACAAAATATACCAAAGTGACTAGGATCTTACTAACTGTAAACTAGACTTCAACAGACTAACGGTAATAGGTATAAAGTACTTTTTTAAAATGAAAACCTAAGTAACATTAGCCCTGACTATCGCAGCAAGTATAAACTTTCATGTAAATATGTACAATTTAAGTCCATATAACACCACGAAGACCACAAAACTGAATTTGTTACCTTACAAATAATCAGCTTTTGCTTAAATAATAATCAACCAACCTGATTAAATAATATTTTAGCCTTAGATCCTTGCTTTATGTAGGTCCCGATCAAACTACATAGCAATGCTTTGAAGTATGTACCTAGGTTATTAACTTGACCAAAATGATCTGGATTTCAGGACTGAATATTCACATTAAATTCCCTTTATTATTTCCAGATTACATACACATAACAACGCATGTATAAGACAAGAAAATAACTTCTAAATCAAGTTAAGAAACAAGTTTTGCAAGCCCAGCCCCAATTAGATGCATTTAAGTCTGTCAAAACCACCAATTATTGCTTACAACATTTCATGATAGACCGACAAAACTTTATCATAATCATATCAATTTTAACATCAGAATTAAAAATATACTTCTTTAAAAGTAATTTGAAGATTAAAATCCACCATATTGTCATAAAGTACATAAATCACATACACTAGAAGTTTCCGTTAACACATACACATGTAAAACGCACACAGAGAAATACACATGTGTGTGTAACTGAGCATGTGTGAGTGAAATAAAAAGTCGACGCGTGCGCACATTTACGACACATAACAGATGACTGTTGCCGTCTCTTTCTTACTTTAGCAGTTGATATATCTGTCTCTGTTTAACACGGAGTATGTAATTATAGTTGGTACATTACTGGTCGGTTCCGTTGGGTATAACTATATCTAGTTTTATGTAGGTATGTTTGTATGTGTTTCTAATCTCGGGAAATTATTACTTTTTATTGCTGAGATTCTGTTCAGTGTTTTAAAATATAATGAGGTATTTTTATAGTGCTCGCGGTTTTTTTATGTTTTTGAGGTTAATGATATAATATAATAAGTTGATGTGGCTTATTCCAACATACCTACTTGTTTGGTTTTAAAAGTTTCGTTATTTTAGGTTAAATTATTTTTTTTCCCTTTATTGTAGACTCACTGACTGTTTATGGTTAATTCTTAAATAAGACAAATAATATTGTTTGATAAGTCATGAACTGTAAGGCATTAGGTATAAGCATAGTAAAAGCAGGCTTTATTGAGTTTAAATTATTAAATGAGGACGGTATATGAGTCTGATATAATTTAAAAATCTTTATTGCAAAAACTTATGGATGGGTACAGGGGATGGAATTTTATTCTATACGGCAAAAAACTATGTTTTTGTTATCTTAAAAAGGTTTGATAAAACAAAGGAAATTAATTCATAAAACACCAACAAGTATGAATATTCAAATAATATTGTTTTGCATTTTAATTAACTTGGATGACGGTAAGTATTTTATTGTAATGAGTTTAATAAATAATATCTAAATAAATATTAAGTTTTTATTGAAATGCGGTTAATAATATCTGCATAGCTTTTTTCTAACTTTATAGCGACCTCCAAAATTTTCAGAAACAATGCTAAAGAATAAACGTCCGAATCAATGACTTCTCAATCGCAATCGCTTGGGCACTGTATATCTTCTGCGCAGCTGTCTGATCTCTTTTGAGAACAGCCACAGTAGCCAAAAATCTGGAAAATCCTTTACTTATTATTTTACGTCTTTAGCAGTAGACTACTCTGAAGTCTCACTACTTTGAAGTCAAAAGTCTGATAACCTTCGAACAAGAAAAGTTTTTCGACAATGCGTGTACGAATAAATGCAGGGAGTCAAATGGTTAACATTAATGTGCTTTTAACCATGATATAAATGAAAAGGATTTGATAATTTTGGAACTGGACTTAATGGAATCTCTGAGTATTCCAATTTTAAGCTACCTTCTCATGTCTCACGTGGAATTCAACTAATTATTAACTGACTTAAACATCATATTTTTCCCACCGATTCCACCAACATGAACTTCTGCTTACCCCAGTAAGGGCTTAATGCCGTTTCATAGTGTTGGCCGTTACGAGACGGTTATACTTTCTTCGTCTCGCATCGGCGCCCGCGCAGACGGGGCAGGGCTAGTGATGTGCATCTATCGATACGATAGTTGCATCACTAGTTCACGTAATCCTTATGTAAAGGGTACAGTTGTTAATTTTGATGATGATTCGATATAAAAATGTAATATTATGTTGGTGGAATAAAGTTGCATAGTGTGTAAAATGTTTTCGTAAGAGATGATAGAAGATTGTGATGAAATACATAATATTAAGTTATTAGGTATTTAATGTTAGTTATTAACAGACTAACTGAATACATGTTTACAGTACAGGGGGGCAGGCCCTGAAAGAGGTGGCGGGATGACCTGGATGCCTACAACCCTGATTGGTGCGAAAACTCAAAAGATGTGGAGGCTAAATGGGGAGGCCTTTGCCCAGCAGTGGGACAGTACGGGCTAATAATAAAAAAAACATAAACATTCGAATTAAGAACCTCTCTTTTAGAGAGCAGGTTAAAAATGATGAACACAAATGACACGAGTTTTCGACAGAAATCTCTGAAATGAAGAGCAAACAAAGCACCAAGTAAATATTATTATTATAAAAAAAGAAGAAAAATATGGTTATTCAGGTAATTATGTGGCGTTTATGTACGGTTGACCTTCTTTTTTGTTCAAATTATTCGTAAAATATTCATAAAGCACCTGAAGCATCAAATTGTGATTTTTTGCTGAATTCATTTTAAATTAATATAGGTATGCTAATATTTTTTTTGAATCTTGTTTTAATTGATTTATTTTTAAATACTTATTGTTAATGAATTAATTGCATCTTGTTGATTTGACTGCTAATTCAGTTTTGATTAATAAAGAATTTATGTAACTCATACAAAAAATAAATAATAGCATCATCATCAGCCTTTTTTTACCATCTCACACAGAGAAGGATAGAAATACATAATGAAATCTAAATTATGTAGATAGCTATTTTACATAATATCTATTTCAAATACATATATTCTTTGCAAAAAACATTACTTTCAGTAAAATTTTCAATCAAATCAAATAATTCTTTCATTAAAAATAGTTTATCGATATCGACAAAACATCCCGTGTCCCATCCCTAACCTCCTGGGGCGGAAGTAGTATAATTGTGGTGTCTTCCCCTCACTGGCCAGTCCCGACGAAAAAGTTAACTTTACTTGTTCTTACTTTTCATATTATTACTTGATAACTGGCTCTTATTATCTATTCCTGGCTTGATGGATAAGTTATGTTGGGAAAATAATATTTTTTATAAGGCGATATCATACTTGTGAACTTTGAAACACATTTTTATCTAGACTGTCATTTGTAGATCTTCTAACGATAGTTTGACTGTGTGAAAGTTGATTTGAAATATAGAGGCATATGATATGAAGATGATGGAGCAGGATTTTTTGTACCAGAAGACGAGATTTAAAAAAAAATGGCTTAGTAAAATGTTTCAGTCTGCCCGTGACCATGGATGCTGTAAAGGATCCGAAACGTCGGGATTAAATAATATAATATAACCGCGATAAAATCCGTAAAAGTAGTTTTATTTAAATGCTTTTCGGACTTTCTGCCTTCTGACTACCTGGAACAACTGCCAAAGATTTTGAAATGACAGCCGGGATCCGCCACTTTATCGTACCTTCCCAAAAACAAAAATCTCCGCATGACAAGATGGTCACCTATCCACAGACCAACCACACCAAGCATTACTTGTTTAAGTAGTTAAAAGATTATCATGATCAAATACGTTTCGTAAATGATTGAAACATATATACGATCAAATAGTTACTCTTCCCTTGTTAATATTTTTGCCAACTTCAGCTTACAAATAACAACAAAAACTTTGAGAACCGTACCCCTCTAACAAAGAGCACCAGCGCACGCGCGGTAATTTTACTAACTCCATCCGAACATTAAGTAGAACACCAGTTTTTACGGTAACATTCTCAGAAACAACACAATATCTTACATGAATCGGAACGTTACTACTTTTCAGCTTTCGACCGCTTCTCTGAAAAGGTTCTAAATTAAATATTTTGTTTTTTTTTTTTTGCGTTGGTTTAAATTGTTAAGAGTTTAAGCGGGTCGTAGTGGGGTTTTCTCGTGGGTCAGTTGCATTTTTAATTATCTACTTCGATATTTTGTTTATGGTGGTTTTGGTTAGGTAAAAATAGAAAACAAGTATAATATTATAGACTTATTTCGTTTTAAGGAGGTAATGTGTACCTTTCCTATATTTGTGGCACTTTTTTAGTATGCATTAATATTTTACCTATGATATCAAAATCCACTTAGACTGAAAATCGACCCTAATACATAGTTGGGAAAAGGCTAGGCAAATAAGATGACGACCAAGATGCTATCAAAATTTAAACATTTTCCAAAAAGTTAATTAAATAAGATAGTTTTGAAAAAGCTTCTGCCAAAAAAAATCACTAACAAACACACTTCACACTTTTGCACCAATCACATTAATTTACCCAATCTTCTAGTGTTGATTAATTAATTACAAAATAGACAACACAAAATCGGTTCTATCAGATGTTCCACCCCTCCCCGCTACCCCTGGTCACCTGTACAGCCAACTTCAGATCAGTGGTAACAGTTTTATAGGAAAATCGTACTTATTACTATTGAGTTAAGGTGCATGACAGTTACCACTGATGTGCAGTCTACTGTACCTCTGAGGGGTTGAGGGGTTGAAGACCAACCACCTGCCTCTAATTATATACGATACTAATCTTTGAAATTGTGGCACGTGGATAGAAAAGGTTTTACAAAAGAATAGATTAGTGATATCTGTTCTATGATTGTTGGTGAAGATTTAGTAGTAAATGTTCTTATAAATGCTAAGGTTTGTAAGACGAATGTATGTGTATGTTGGTAACACTTGCACGCAAAAATGACTGGATGAATTTTGATAACATTTGGTCGTTCCTAATAATAGGCTACTTTCTTCACGTCAAGTAGAAGATTTCAACGCGTGAGCTTCTAAAGGAATTTAATACATTACACCCGCATTCTGAGGGAACTTCTACACATATCGGGTGTGTCGTTCATAATCACATTAAATGAAATGCGTTAATATACTGGTTGATATATGTCGATTAACACAAAGAAAAAAGAAAAATACGTAAAAATAAAAAAAATGCATTTTTCAAACAAAGTAAATAGAATAAAAATGTGCGAAAATTAGAACGCCATATAGAAGTCAGTCATTACAAACAGCTGAAATTCTCCCTTGAAAACTGACAGCTGTCAACTGATCAAAACATTCGATACTCCTAACTTTATCTCTGCTTTACACATGATTTTGTAAATTATGAAAACGAAAAATGAATCCTGTGGCTAAACCACTGAATGGATTATGTTATTTTTTTTACAATTCGCTATAGAATATCATGAAGTACATGTGATAGAATTTAATGTGATTATGAACGACACACCCGATATATTAAAAGTAGTTTATGTCCATTTTCAGGCTCTAGGCAGTCTATATACATAATACAATCAGTTCTATAGTTTTGACGTTAAAGCCGGACAGACAAACGGATGGACAGACAGACATTCACATTCAGAATATTAATAAGTAAGTTATTTATACTTTCGGTTCAAGATGCTTAGGATTTTCCGAATAACTTATGGAGGATTCCAATTCACCCAAGAACATTATGGAAAATAATAAATTAACAGCTTAATTATTATTTTTTATACCGTAACTTAATTATAACTTGAGATAATTAATGTAGGAAGGCTAATGGCACGCTCAGCCCCGGATCTTCAATTTTTTTTAGGCGGGGCAAAAACTGAAAAATGCCGCCCCGCCTACCTACCTACTTATATTTATTTTCACCAACGAAAGTCATTTTTTTGGTAGGTAAATGACTTAAAAAAAAGTGTCCAAGTGAAAGTCGAGACAGAATAATGCAATTGTTGTAAAAATTTGCGCGAGCGAAAGAAGCACGCAATTTTTTTTAATTTTGGGTCACAAAAAGTTAATAAATTTAAAAAAGCGCTGTAAAGTAACAAGCAGTCGGAAGCGCAAACTTTTTTTTTTTGAGGACTCCATGAATAATATTTTTTGCTACATTTGACTTATAAAAGGTGGATTTGAGGTTGCGTGGATTTGAGTCATGAAGTTATGAAAGTAACGTATGTATAATATTGCGCGAGCGAAGCGAGCGCGAAATTTTTTGAGCCTACGACACAATAATAAGTGACTAAGTACATTGTAAAACCACGAACTTTTTTAAATTATTTGTTTGAAGACTCACAAATTAAACTGGGAATTATGTACAAATAAAAAGAAACCGTGATAAGAGCGAGTGCCATTTGTGTTCGTTGATTCGGTGCGTCAATAAAAATAATAAAACAATCAGAAAAACAGCACATATATTGTGATTTAGCCGCGAGCGTAGCGAGCGAGAATTTTTTCACTTATTTGGATGTTAAAAGTGAAAAATAATCAAAATGATCGATCAATCAAACAAAGCGAATGCGACTTTTTTGTCTGTATCATGATACAATGTGGAACTTCCTTATCAAACAGGGGCGTCCCGCGGCGCCCCTGAGCCTGAGGCGCCCGGGTTATTCGCACACCTTGCACTATAGCTTAAGACGGCCTTGAAGACTCACAAATGAAACTGGGAATTATGTACAAATAAAAAGAAACCGTGATTAGAGCGAGTGCCATTTGTGTTCGTTGATTCGGTGCGTCAATAAAAATGATAAACCATCAAAAAAAGCAAGACACTCATTGCCATTTAGTCGCGAGCGTAGCGAGCGAGAATTTTTTCACTTATTTGGAGTTACTTACTTAAAAGTGAAAAGTAATCAAAATGATAAATTAAACAAAGCAAAGGCGACTGTGTAATTTTTTCGAAATTTCCTGGTGGAGGGGCGCCCCTGAGACATACACACACCCTGCACCATAGGTTAAGACGGCCCTGTAGGTAACTATTATGGTCTGTGATGTAGGATTTAAAATCAGGCAGCCGCCTGATTTTGCCGCCCCCTGAATTTGCCGCCCGGGGCATGGGCCCCGGCTTGCCCCCCCCTAGATCCGGGGCTGGGCACGCTTGAAGTAACTTAAAACGGCGGTTTTTTGTGATTTTTCTTAAAATCTCAACTTCAAAGTTGTTAAGTAAGTAAAGCACAAGAATTAAGTTTAAATAATTATGTTTAGGTATTTTGGATACACGGAGCTCGTGGCTAAGTAACTGCTGGACTTGCCTAGCGATCATAAAGTTAAGCAAAGCTTAGTACCTCACTACGTATACTTAGAAGGGTGACGGTAGTCATTATGGGCGGCCAGAAGTCAAAAAGTCTGGCATCCAGTCCAGCAAGGGGTATAAGGTTACCCGGGTAACTGGGTTGAGGATGTCAAATAGGCAGTCGCTCCACGTCGAACACTGGTACTCAGCTGCATCCAGTTCCATTAGACTTAAAGCCGACCACACCAAAGTTGGTAAAAGGCTGGGCAGCTAGATTGTACAAAAGTTATTATTGTTGATAAACATACTGTAGAGATCATTTTGTCATAATTATTAGCAGATTAAAATTTAAGGATACTTTTAAGAATATTTAGTCCAACTACCAACAACCAACCAGTAAGGATAGAGATACAAACCTCAATAACCTGCCTCAATACTTTATCAATATCAAGTATCTATACCCAATACAGAAATCATAAAGTAGGTATACATTAACAGTATACAATTACAAGTACCTACAAACAGGAAAACACCATAAACATAACCACATAGAACACATCCTTAAAACAATACATATTACACCAATAATCAACGATGACAGAGCCACGAAAATCCTCACTAATAGCAGTTTTCCGTCCTCCAAATAATATACTAGCATTTTACATAAGGACGGCTTACATAAGGCTGTATTAACATATGTGTGCGTGAGGCTTACTCGACTCGCTGCGCGGGAGTCGACTGTGTTCCACTCAGCCGCATTTGAGTCGTGGCTGCCGAAGCGAGCAGACGTGCGGACGCTAAAAATACAATAAGAAACAGTGCTTGTGAGTGCCTGTGGAACACGAGTGTTAGAAAGTTCTGTTTTAACAAGTTTTTTATACGCAAATAAATTTTAATTTACAACATTTTTTTTTCGTTTGGAAAAAAGCTAGTTACGTGAATCTGGTTCGCCCGTTTTTCCGGTGCAGGTACGTTTTTTTGTTGTTACTGAATTCCGCTTAGTTTTTTACTTGTTATGGAAGGTTTTTTTCAGTGTTTTAGACTGTTATATGTAAATATTATCTACCTGTAAGCGTGTATTACTGAAAACTTTACTGCGTTTGCAGAGAAAACCTTTTCATCTTCTGAAGTCGGTATAAATCATGAAATGCATTGCAATTATCGTTCGCTTGAGACAAAATAACCTTCTAAAATAGTCTTGAGATATTTTTTTAATGTCTTATAGTCTATCAATAAAGCGAGTGACATGTTTCTCAGTTTATTGATATTAAACGTGTAACAACCATGATAAAAATATACATCAAATGAAAGCTAGACATCACTGCTTTCGGGTGTATATAATAAGATTCTAATAAGAGGCACAGTTAAGTCTGATTCATCAACAAAATTCAAGGCTTTAAAATATTGAAAGTAATTGTGTTTTAGACTATAAACTGTAAAAGGTGGACAGGGTAATAGATCACATTAAGAAATATTAGTTTTCATAAAGTTCCTTTGAAACGTATATAGAATGAATAAGGTAAAAAGGAAATGAAAACTGCAGAAAACTCCGTACAAATCACGAAACTAATTGGAAGAAAGAAATATGAGAAAGAAAATTTATCTTCTTATTAAAAAGAACCTTTACGTAAGAAATGAGAAATGAACAACAAAAATATAATCAATCAGATATCTAAAAGCTTCTCATATATAATATTATTCATTGAGCAAGTTTTAATAAAAGCCTAGGAAAGACATAAATATCATTGAATGCGGTTAAATAATGTTATTTTTATCCCGTCGCACATAATCTGATAACATGCAATAATCACTGGTTAACAACAGAAGTATACGAGATTGAAAACAATAAAATATCTTCTTTCTATATACATACAATACCTCATCAAAAACCTACCAGTACTATGACTCTGGAATAAGGCACAGATATAATCCAAAGTTAGAAGTTTCCCTTAATAATTTCACAATATTAAATCATCCATATATGTAATACGCAAACAAGACTAATCCATTTTGACAAAATTCATTTACATGATCTCCACATGCAAATGATTCCCTTAAAAACGATTGCCATAGTATTTTTCTCAATCGTTCTAGCGTATTAGCGTTATATACCTCAAGTTATATTAAAATATTACAAGTCAGAAACACAGCAAGATTACTTAAAAAGAGATGAAATAGCAATTTCAAATACCATCAATCCCAAAAACAATTTAAATAAAGCTAAAACTAATAACGAAAGAAAGCATGCTAAATTAAACAATAATAACAAAGCGAAAGAAAATGATTAAAATTATTTAATTCATGAAATAAATGGTATTTCCAACGGTTAGGTAAGACTAGACCAACGGTTTACGTAAAGAACATAAGACTTTTTACCCGACGGTCAACGTTTTATTGCACAAAATAGTTGGTACCTTTCGGTTGTGGAATGTTCGGGAAAAAATAGAGTTTTCTTTTTGTTTGACTTATTTAAATTGTTAATCATATTGTAAAACTCTGAGTTAGGTGTTAGCACTTCTATGACAGTTGATATAGTTTATTGAACTTTGAAGTTACAATTAGTAACATTTCTATGTTTTACTTATTACTTGTTGCCGTTTTCTTTCTTATCCTTTCACAAATGGAAATATGGTGCCTCATCTTTAACCTTAAAATCTTCACACTGAATACTATCTACTACAATTCAATAGGTTTTAGTTTAGCTAGATCTTGCTCCCATAAGTTAACTTCTCCTTTCTGAAACAGCTATTTTGTTCCAAATACTTCATAATTTTTTTGCCTCATGTAGACAACAGAGTCCTTTAATCTTCTTCTACCATATTAAGTATCTAAAGCATCAATACCAGTTCAGTTATTTAAAAACTTAATACACCTACAAAGTTACTTCCAAACTTTAAATTTTTCATGATATTTTTAATTCCTCATCCACCAGACGCACAAAAACTTGCTGACCATCAAAATACTAATAATCTTACATAAGCAAGCAAGTGAAAACATTTTTTATCTAATATTTCAAGTGTGGGAGCCATTGTCGCGGGTTCTAGGTTAAAATCTCTTTGTTTCAAGTTACGTGATGTTCCCATAGCTTACTGGTGTGCTGTTTACACATTATTGTTTTATTAAAAACGCAAAAACTTTGTATGGTTACGGAAATTTGTTAATTTTGTTGAAGAATTTGAGGATCCTACGCTTTTTGGGCTCTTAAAATTCATCATCTGTTTAGCCTTTTCCACCTATGTTGTGGTCTGTTTCCAGTCCAACTCGATGCAGCTGAGTACAGTGTTTCAAAAGGAGCCTATCTAACCTACTCAACACAGTTACCCGGGAAACCTAATAACTCTTGATAAGGCTGGTTGTCAGACTTACTAGCTTCTAACTACTGCCAGAGATGTTCAAATGACAGCCTACCTACGGTTTATCGTGCCTTTTGAAACACAGGGGAATTTATTGCAAACAAAAATGATGTTTCTAAACATTTGGACCTTTAGAAATGACATCACAACCTTAATCAACTGTTATTTCTATAAAAATAAGTGGCAAGACTTTAAAATTATCAAACTGATTTACCATGCAAAATGGATTGAAACCAACTGATAAACTAAAACCTCACGATACCACATTTCCTTCCAAAACTGCAGTAACAGATAGTTTTTTTCTTGAGGAAGTTAAAATAAGGAAACAGACTGAATTAAAAGAATCACGAAAGTTGTACTCTTAAAAAGATATCTACATTTTGGCGAATAACCTTTGACACAATGAGAATTTTCACCGAGACACGTAACTCTAAGTTTTTTGGAGTTTATAAGATTTTGGAACGTTCGAAAATATCTTGTTTAGTGAGTCGTTTGTTTTTATCTGCGACTGTCTTTTGTTATGTTTTTTGTTTATAAGTCTATTTAGTGGCAATCTAGCTTTAAGCGGATACTTACTGGTTCTGAAAATTCCCCGTCGAAAAAGATGGTTGTAATTTGACCAATATGAGTGTCTGTCTGTCTGTGAATTTGTAGCCCTTAAACGGATGAACTGAGTAGAAACTTCTGACGAAATGATCTTTTTGTTTCGTTGTATGTTGGTTTGGAACCTTCAAAAGTGTCGTGAGCCTCTAAAATATAAATTATTGTTTACGTAGACACCTTTTCGGGTTTATCTTCAACATTTAGTCTTTTGGCAAGACTTATTGTCAGGCTTTCCGCCTTCTGATTACCAGTAACTACTGCTAAACATGTTCAAATGACAGCTGGCGCCAATTAAACATGCCTTCTAAAATACAGAATTTACATAAACAACGACTATAAAATCGATATTCAGAGACAGATCTTGAATTTCTTGAATTGCTTGTCAAGTGACAGTGTGGCACCTTTCGTCGAGTTTTTTTACTAAAAGATATAAAAAGAAACGGCAAAAAACTACAATGGACGGTAGCACTTTCTAAAATGATCGGAGACCGGCGCGCGCGCCGACGGCTGGTAGCGAATATTGTAAACAGTGGTTTGGTTCTATTATTATAGTTTGATACTACTTTTAAAGTATTTGATACATTGATTTTTGTTATTGTCCCGGCTGTCATTGAACATCCTTGGCAGTCGTTACGGGTAGTCAGAAGCCAGTAAGTCTGACACCAGTCCAACCAAGGGGTATCGGGTTGCCCGGGTAACTGGGTTGAGGAGGTCAGATAGGCAGTCGCTTCTTGTAAAGCACTGGTACTTAGCTGAATCAGGTTAGACTGGCAGCCGACCCCAACATAGTTTGGGAAAAAGGCTCGGAGGATGATGAGGATGATGATACATTGATTTTTGTTGTTATATTATTTAGACCTATATTTGCTTTTGTTTTATCGCTAAACTAGCTTGTGCCGGTTTCACCCGTGTCCCGTAGGATCTACTTCGCGCACAAGGATAAAAAGTATCCTATAGTTGGGGTACTAACTTCATTATGGCTATCATTTAAGAGGCTGTCTTACAGTGAACGATTATTTTAAATCAGACCAATAGTTCTTGAGATTAGCACGTTTGAACAAATAAAATCTTCAGCATTACAATAATAGTAAACATAGTTAAAACTTTAAGGACATTTACAGCTAATGGAATTCTAATTGTCTGTCGGGAAGTTAATTGCTTTATTTGTATCTTTAAAATGTCAATTCTTCCTCAATTATATACAATTGTTTAACTTTGTTTCTTGTACTGTAGAAACTTTAATTAAAAGGAAAAATATTTCCACTTTTTGTACGAATAGTAGTTTCTTTCAATTTTTATTTGTAAACCTTTGAGAAGGGTTATATTAATATTCCATATATGTAATAAGATTTATAAAATAACAATTTTGCTCTGTTCAACTTTCTGGAAAAACAGCGAAAACTTAAAAATTCTTTTGCTGAGTCATGAAATAAAATTATAAATAACAAGCCGTCTACAATTTCAAGAACTTACTTTTTTCTTCAAATTAAAGTGTGGTTCTTAATTATAGCAATTTAAGAGGATAGTTGTGTTTTAATTAATCATTATTTAATTGACTAACATACACCAGTACCCTTTTCTTTTTATAGACTGACTTTTTAATCTTATAATAAGATTATGAGAAAGTTGAAAACCGCAGACAATAAAGGTGTAGTATTAATTTATTATCTGGACTACCTCAATAAGCCAGTGGTTAGCAGCTGAACAACTAAGGTTATTTGTTAGTAGATTACGAACTGAAAATCTATGGAAAAGAATAAGTATCAAACACTTGAAAATAATCTACTAATATATGATTTATAAACGCGAGAATGTATAGATGTTGGTCCCTCTTTCAAACAAAGCTACTGGATGGAGTTTTAGAAAAACTATATGTAGGTGCTTATAACAGAATTAGATATAAGTTGTCTATTTTTGCCTATTTGCCGGAAAATAGTTATGTCGAGAAGCCAGTGAAACTGTAGACAGGAACTAGTGCTATACATAGTGAAGTTATTAATGATATAAGTGACAATATAGACACAGACAAAAACAAAACAGCAACAAATACAAAAACTACAGTATCAAGCAAAGCACTGAATGACATACTGACTACAGTAAGTGAACACGCTAGCACGGTACCAAACAGTTCGGCACTGCCACCCAAGCGTTAACAAATAGAGTTGAACTTGACTTCTAAACGAATGTTCATCCTGTACGAAATAACTGTAATAGGCGAGGAAAAGGAACCGAACTTATAACTGTTAATATTGATGGAAGAAATAAAGAAAATGTAAAAGAAATGATGAAGTTTTAGGAGTAAAAATGAGAAAGTCATTCATATATGCAGATTAGCCACCAGATTCTACCAGCGGATTCATCCGCGTTCCAATTAAATTACTAAAAAATAGCCTATAGCCAGTTTTGATAAATGAGCTGAAAACATCTTAAAGAGACCTAGACTATAAAGTCCGAACTTGCCAATCTACATTGAGCAAGCGTGGTGATTAACACTCTTTCCTAGTCTGTATGAAAAGAGACTTGTGTCTTGAAATGGACGCATGGAGAGGCTAAAGATATAATCCAACATGGACATTTACAAGACATTTTAGAAATCTAAAACTTTCAAAGTTCACCATAAGGTCAATTCAAAGTGAGTTTTCATTCCAAAATACGATGAAAGCGACACATTAGTATGGTGACCGGAGATTCGGCGCGTGCGCACCCTACATTGCGAATCGTTGCACCAGGATCATTACGTCATAAATGCATGCCTGACTTTGATGAAATGCATCAATTAAATTGCTTTATTTGAGTTAAGTTGCAGACAATTATTGAACGTTAGTTTGAAGAACTCGTTAAAAGTAAAATAAAATGCTTGCCCTAATAGGTATGTGTTTTATATACACTATCTAAAAACGAATAATACTATTTAAAAGTCCTAATAAAAACGGTAAAACGGAATGAGAACCTTCTCCATATTGAAGACGGTTAAACACAGAAAATTGCAGCCCTAAGTTAATGGATAGAAAAGTCCCCTACAGTACAATCATTTCCAATCTATTTTTCCACAAAAAATACATGAATCCATTCATATAGATAATGACATCACCATCAACGATGACGCAGGTCTCGTTGACTGCACACCACTGATCCTGACGTGCGCCAACGCCGGTTGACGCTCCGATGATACCCAGTCGCATGGATCGCGTTTTTACCGATCGGATTAACTAGATTGCTAATTCGTAGTGTGTAAGCTAATCATTGTTTACACGTCGATAAGACTGAAGACTGAAAGACGTAATTGAAATAGCAGCAATATTGAAGGAATAGATTGATGGTGTGAACGATAAAATGGTTGAAAAAGTAGTAATACATGAAATATCATAAGATGTATTAGTAGATGACAAAGATGAAGAAAATAATGACGCTACCAAAGTAGGAATCAAAATAATTATGAAAAAGACAGAAGAATAAAAAGCAAACAGTTAAGATGTTACTATGCCTAGTTATAAAATAGTTTACAGTATTCTTAAAAAGGTATGCGCTAAAGGCTAACTCGATAACTCTGTTAGTGCGATGACAACATTCAGTCATCCAAAAAAACTTGGTGACAAAAAATCTACGGAAATATCTGCACTTAGTCGAATACATTGACGTCAGGCTGCCAAAGCAAGTAAACTTAATGGTACATCAATGCCTTTATTTTAAAGAAGATTTTGACTTGAATTTGCAAAATATTTGGGTTGTTGGCGACCTTATTTTTGATGCATTTTTAACCAAATTATTTGTTCCCCCTGTTTCCTCCCACTTCCCAAGGGTGGCTTGCTACGCAAATAAAGATTAGCCCATTTTCCTCTTTAGGCTGTAGACTATCTGTGTGTCAAAGCTAATTTAAATTGGTTCTGTAGATTCTGTCACAAAGCCAAAGACGGACATACATTTTACCTCACTATACTAGAAAGGATAACTTCCCAATTTCAATAATATTTATCACCTCAAAAAAATATTTTTTGCTTATGCCTATCCATGAATTCAACATCAAAATACCGTCGAACTTCGTCCATTGACTTTTACTACCGTTTCCACCGACCACAGCGCACCGCTAGACCCTGGTAGGCAGTCACTGAGCGAATCAAACACTCCTGTGTGCTTCACTGGAGCATGCGCCACGTGTTGCCAGCGAACCAGAGATGGCAGGTCTTCGATTGATGCTCTTGTCTTGACGACTGTGTTTGAAAGATTAGCGGGCTTTTTGGTTTTAGTGGTGTGGTTCGTTTATTGAATGGAAATTACCGGAAAATCTTAACGTCTAATGCTCTTGGTACAATATCTAACCATACAATTATTACTGCAGTAACTGTAGTAGGTATAATAATCTTCATTGGAATACCTGCATAAGAAGTTAAAATGATAAATATATAAATACCTAAATTAGAACCTATTTAAAAAAATGCTACAGCACTAATTCAAAATTTATGCATGTAGTTTCTCTAATAAAAAAATTGTAGTAAATATAGGAGATCCTTCGAAAAATTCATCCACTAAGCCTCAGTCAAATGCACGGACAGAATCAAGCAGACTACTTGATCCTTCCAACTCATTACTAAGTATCAACCAATCATAACACAACAAAACCGAACTACAACAAACAGTTACACCAAACCAACTGTATCACCTGAATCGTGAAGACTCGAAACGGTGAAGCAGTCATCGTGCGAATCAAGCAGTCCTGTATGTATGCTTCAGTGGAGCAAAACCCACGTGGGGCCACTCGACCAGGCGTGTATCAGTGGTCACTTCATGCTTCAAGTTAGGCAACCTTGACTGATTTTTCTTTGGTACAGTTGGAGAGTAAACAAAGAACTGTATGGGTGAACAGCTGACTGTCAAAGAAAGGGAAGAAATGGAGATTGTTGATGAAGAGATGCGATAGTTAAAGAAAGAAGAAATTATTGAATTGATTGAGTTGTCAAATGAAAAAATACTGGCACTTATGGATTGTATACCTTAGTTATATCCAAAGCTAAAAGCTAAAGTTATGTTATTTCTAAAGAAGTCATAACAGACAAAGCGAATGAGATAGATTTATTCACATACCAATCAAGAGTTGAATTTTTAACAGCAAACTGACTATCGCAATCATATCTGATTATTCATCAAAATCCATGGAATTTGCCATGAAAATGACATCACTAGCGAAATGCAGAAGTGGGTCATAGACGTTATTATTTCTAATAGCTATTGTGCTATATTAGTCTTTACCAGAATCGTATCTTTGCCTAAAGTGATAGGTATAAAACTTTAAACCCTTGTGCCGCTGCAATGCTGCAACACAACGTATTGAAAAGTGACATTACAATAATGTGAAAAGCAGCATCTACAAAACAGATTTTGATGACATTCTTCTTATGCGAAAACTTCGTACAGCTCATTACATTCATCATATTTCCAGCGTAGATGAAGCATCTTTCCTTTTCAACACAAACAAAGCTGCCTTCGCCCGCCCTCACCTCTTTACCAGTTTTTTCACCCAAACTCAGACTTTTAGTCAACACTACAGAATGGGCAGTCATTGAGCGAAACAAACATACATCCCGTATGGCCAGCACCACGTGGATCTACTGAACCATGGTCTGATGAAGTCGAGTCCGTTTCGTCAGTTGGCACGTCAATACCGTGACCGTATATTGACGTGAGGTTTTTAACAGTTCTATTTTTGTATGTTTATTTTGGGCACTACATTTTTCGGTCTTTTGTCTAAATCGCTATGTTCTAGGCCATTCTTGGAGCATTCCTTTATTACTATTTTTGAGTTACTTTACCTATGTACATCTTTTCAACTGTGCTGTTTTGAATTTATGTGAATTGTAGTTGCCATTTGGTGCTGAATATTTTGTATGGGCCTTGAATCCTTGTACTGAAATATACCAGTATTGACTGGTATAAAACGTGAGACCTTTAATACAACTTTGTGAGTGCCTTTTATATTATCTACATGACATATATTTTCATTCTCAATAAAGTTGTAGATAATCCTTAGTAAACATGAAATAAAAGTAACTGATTATGTCAGTGCTCTGCAAAGTCTTAAAGCTCTCTAAGTAGGCATTGTTTTTTTCAGTTCATCGAAAAGGCCAAAACCAGATCTCTAAAGACCATAATGACACAATACAACAATATTAACTAGGCTAAGCTCAAATCAATAAAGTCATGGTCATAGCCTACTCTAAATCTAACGATAAATTAGTGACCCTAATACTATCGATAAAAAATATGACCATCGCAGAACATCCCTGGCTTATCGACAAAAACTTCGGAGGTCGGTTGACTAACGATTTTTTGTCGATATCGACAAGGTTACAACCTTATTGTTTGCGTAAGTATGCCCTGAAAATGGTCGTAGTACAAGTAAATTGTATCGCGATTTGTAATATTTTAAATCCATGGTTATGGAAGCATTAAGCAAGATTTTTTGTCAATGTTGATGCTGATTCAAATACGTACTTTTTATTTAGAAAATTATTTGACTGATAAAGGTTTCAGCATAATGAGACCCACGTCGAAGACGCTAAGCAAGATTTAGAAGACAGGCAAAATGTTAATGACACTAAACAAAAACATCTTCCTGTCGAAGTAGTTGCAAGTTTGATCACCTAAGATGCCTCATTGTGAGAATTTCCTCAAATCTTATGTTTCTGTAGTATATAACAAGAAATTAAAAAGATAATTTTAAAGCAAATGCTGGATAAGAAGGGAAACAGTAGCCAGTTACTAATAACGCTAGAAACATCCGTAAATGGGCTAAGTAGTAAGTAGGCTAAAACACAAAAGTATTGTATCAAAAGAAACGGAAATAAATACTGTATCTACATGAACCCAATCCAAATCAGTAACATTTCTAACTATTATTTCCAAATCTTCAACTGTCACTTCAATTTGAACTTTATTGTTTACAATTTACATTCTGATATCCATTGTCAAATTTCCTTAATCCATATCTTCTTTTGCTATTCCATTTTGAACTTTACTGTCTATGAATTAGATTTTAATATTCATTGGTTGTTTTATTAGATTCACCGTTAAATTATTAGCTCACAGTAATCACGATTTTTAATGTAATCTAAGTGCAATGTGACACTCAATTACTTAATTTTTACGATCAATTGTTGGATTTGTCGTTTTGATGAAATGTTTGAGATTGATGCTACTTTCATATTGTTCATTATTGTCGAAATCTATGATATCATGATAGAGAAGATATAGTTCAATAAGCTTGATCAGGTAGTTCTAAGTTGTAAATATGACTGATTGAAGATTTAGTTAAAGAGTATGATCTCAGGTTGGTGACAGTCATAACATATTATATTGACCTAACCAATAAACTAAAACGATTTCTCTTAGATAAAAGCTACTACACAATTGACGAATATTTCAAAGATAAATACCAACTAGGGAAACTAGGATAACTGGAATAAACAAGCAGTACTTAATATATCAATTTATTTACCTTACTTACCGTGCAATACCTTTAATTAGATTCTTACTATTGAGTCATAAATAAAAAAAACTACAGCTAATTTATAAATAAATATAAATAAATAAAATAATTAATAACGATTAATACATAATATAGAATATTTATAATATAAATTAATAATATATAAATAAACGAATATAAATTTAATAAATAAGTAAAATGTAAATAAATCTACACAGAAATAATACCTACTCAAATATCTAAATATAATAAGATTTTCTACATTTAATTCAATATAATTATGTTTAAAAAGCGCTCTTCGTCCTCTCCTCTAAAAACTAACTTTGCTGTGCCCGACAGGGTCCATAATTGTTTCTTTTAATTTTACCCACCAGCCTGTACACATTATGGAATGCAATAAAGTTATTGAGTATTGAGTATTGAGTATATATTTAACCGAGTCGCCAAAAAAGAGGAAGGAATTATTGACATCACCTTAACTTTAAGCATAATCAAGGGTTTCGAACTTACATAATAAGAATCTTTACCATACCTCAAAATCAAGTGGTCCCAACATAGTTGAGAAAAGGCTCGGGAGATGCTGGACCTCAAATCCAAGTGGTCAATGTTTTCCAGCTATCCGTTGATCAATTTGTATGAATCATTATTAACCTTTTCTTCATTGTCAATTTAGACTTTATTATCGTTTTTGACACTCAATCTTAGTACCTTGAATATAATAATGAGTCACAGCTCATCAGCAACCTGCAACCGTTTTAATTTGGTTGCCAGCAACCTCAGCCCCGACTTGAGGTCAAGTTTACCTCGCCGTGAGAAGGTCATCATTTGATACGGTTTACTGAAGTTTTTACTATTCATAGATATTTTTATTAAGTCATTATTGTGTAAAAGTATTGTTGACAAACTTGGTTGGTTTTTTTTTTTGATCATGAATGGATAATTTTCATGTCTTTGAGAGATCTTTTCATTGCAATCTAAATAATGTGGATCTGTTCCAATTTGTTAGTCATTTGCTTCTGTTATATTACTGTGTGTTATTTTAGGTATCATTAAAATGTTGCTGCCCCGAAATCTGCCATTTGAGCCTTTGTTGTGTTAGTGGCAAAGTAATTTCACGAGAGATGTTGTTTTGGTTTTTGATATCTGCACTGTTATTTATTTAATTCAGTTATTTTGTTGTTATATACATATGTATATGGCCAGCGACTGATAGACCGTACCTACCTACATATCTACCTACTCAAAAGACTGTCAAAGATGTTCAAATGACAGCTGGGTTACCAATTTAACGTGCCTTCACAAACGGACTCTCTGTACTAGTCTGTACACATACATAAAATATACCTATACAAATTCCCGTACTTACAAAGAATAGTCCCGTACTTGCAATACATTTTGTTGGAACATAATTTTTATGTCACCAACAGTGAAAATAAATTGTTTGGGATTCATACTGTGTTGTAGTGATAGTTTGGTATAAATTGAGGTATGATTTAGTAGCAAATTCATTTAGATTGCAGTCATAAAAGTGATGATACAGATCCATACTGTTCAAATATTCAATATAACGTAGCTCATAAAATAAGTAATATAATCATCCTCCTCCGAGCCTTTTTCCCAACTATGTTGGGGTCGGCTTCCAGTCTAACCGGATTCAGCTGAGTACCAGTGCTTTACAAGAAGCGACTGCCTATCTGACCTCCTCAAACCAGTTACCCGGGCAACCCGATACCCCTTTGATTAGACTGGTGTCAGACTTACTGGCTTCTGACTACCCGTAACGACTGCCAAGGATGTTCAATAACAGTTCAATAAGTACAATATAAGTACAATAAGTAGTAGTATACTGTACAAAAAATAAATAAAGCATTTAACAATTAATAAAGCAAATAAAGTCATCACAAAAATTAAAAACAAAAACACTACTTAATCAGTAAAAAACAAAATAAAACCTACATTAATTCTAAAATGATTTCCTACGGGAAACAAAATTTTACATGCCCCCATTTCCCATGAAGTCGACAATAGTCGAGAGGCGCAGACGCCGACAACATGGCGGCCGTGACGTCACACCGGAAACGGCTCCGTTTTGAATTTGGAACGGTCGAGCGAGCAATGGCGGAACATCCGGCGCGCGAAGACGTTACAATGAGTGCGCGTGCGACGTTAAAATGTTCTATATAGATCTATTGATCATTGATCTTTATGATCGATCTAGATCTTTACTGTTTTATTTATTTAGTGTTATATATTTTTAGCGTTTTATTGAATTTTGTCAGCTGTTACTTAGCCAGTAGGTAGACTCATCATCATCATCATCATCAGCCTATAGCAGTCCACTGCTGGACATAGGCCTCTCCAAATGCACCTTCCAAGGTAGACTCAGCTATTTTGGGAATGGTAAACCGACTGTTACGTAGGTACATGATAAAGTGAAAGGTTATATTTTCTCAATTGAAACAATGACTTAAGTATTTAAAAATTAGCTTTACCTAAAGGTATAACAATAGGTCATAAACAAGTTTGACAAAACCAACTTTATCTCATAGTGTACATAACTTAGTTTAACATCACACTATCTTCATCATAGCACGAAATAACATAAACTGTATCGTATCTAACTTCCCTATAACCAATAAACCCACTAACATCTTAACAGCAGACCACACACAACACTACAAAATATCGATCACTTCTATCGATACTTCTTCTTTTATTTTTCGAAACTGTAAACCCGGAAGGCGATAGAAAACCGGTCTATTTGACTACCGTGAATATACGTATTTATTTGTGAGGTAGACTCAGCTATCTTGGAAATGGTAAACAGACTGATAATTGTGCGGTTAAAGGTAGGGATGGGACGTTATCGATAGAAAATAATCGTAAACATGTTAAGTGAAATAATTTGCTATCGATTTCATTCACATGAAATTA
The DNA here is from genome assembly GCF_030705265.1 of Helicoverpa armigera. Classification (NCBI taxonomy): domain Eukaryota; kingdom Metazoa; phylum Arthropoda; class Insecta; order Lepidoptera; family Noctuidae; genus Helicoverpa; species Helicoverpa armigera. The sequence continues at coordinate 7,243,491 of NC_087145.1, read as the reverse complement.
TTCTCAAAGTTAAAAACTTATTTTAAAGAAGTTCACTAATATATTTATTTTCATTTGCATTAAAATATGGTATTTACATACGAGTTTTAACTATAATACCTGTAAATACTATTTGAAATTGAGTTTTAGTCTAGAAATAAGTTAATAAAACGAACAAAATTCGAAATTAAAGATAGACAGATTCAATAACAATTAGAGTTGGGTATAATCGAGGATGTTATAATTGCAAAGTTTTCAGAAAAATATCGATAAAAATTTTTAATTGAGTTATTTTGTTTGAGTCCCATCACTAGCTCTGACCGCTAACATCTCGATACAATATTAGTTTTCGATATTTCGTTTCTTAATAATTCTATTAGCAAAAACTATCAGCTGTAATGGGCTTTATTTTCATAAGATTTTTTGTTTTAAATCATCATTAGATAGTATTACGCATATAAGATTGAATTGGAGTACTTCTTCTTGAGACTGGTAATCAGACTTTCTGGCTTCTGACTACTGACTAATTTACTATGTTAATTTCTAAGGGGTATGTAAAACATAAAAAATTAAAAAAAAAAACACTAATTTGCCTCGTCTGCTTGCTGCTGCTGCTAAATATAATCTTATTTTTACTGGAAACCATATTTTTAGAAGTAAATAGACAAACATACATAAGTATAATGTTTCTAACATCGCCTATCACTAGCTCATTACACATGTTAGGAATTTATTACTAGACACAGCTATGCGGGTGACGTTGTAAACGAGTATATTCTTTCAAGAATTGAACTTACTGATAACAGTTACGTATTGACTAAAATAACTACCTTATCAAGTGTGGCAGCATTTATTTTGACATTGAAAATTTTTATTGAAGACTGCCAAATAAAGTTATTTGGAAAATAAAGAAGGACCCAGGATGCATCCTTGTGGCAATCCCATTTTGAAACAATGAGATTTATAAATTATTTTATTTGCTAGACCCTCTTGCAAAAATAAGAACACTAGTGTATGAAATGCCTTAAAAATTGCAGACCGATATTTGAAAAAATTGTGACAAATCGCAAACACTTGTCCGCGACATGCCAAGTGAGTTTTCTTTAAAATTGTTTGTAAATTTTGTCAAAGCTAGTTCAGCATTTTAACAGTTTAAACATAGAAGACATACATACCAACAGACAGAGCTTTTGAACTAATAATATGTATAAGTGTGGTGTTAAAAACAGGTCAAGACAGGTGACGGGAATCGAACCTCGTCACGCCATTGACCACGGAGGGTCAGAAAAAGGTGCACTTACTTTACAATTTGCTGTTGTTATTATTTCCAACTTTCTTAAAGGAAATTAAGTAAAATAATAATATGGCTGAAGATCCAACAGGAGAAATAAACGTTCTTATTTTTTGGGACCCTGAAAAACAATATTTTCATGCCTATTCTAAGCAATTAAACAAGACCACATTGGTCTTTTTCTGGATAGAGCTTATAGGATAAAATATAGCTAAACCAACATAGATAAAATTGGATCTTATAGAAGATGGAACTGTAGAAACCAACATATATAACATTTTATTTCGTATGTGTGAAGCATTATCTTAAGCTAACCAATAGGTACTCAAAAATCAAAATCAAAAGTCACTGTAGTTAACAGCTATCGAAGTTAAACAAAGGAAACTTAAAATTGAAAATCAATTCTTAAGTATGCCATTTTCGATCATGATAGCCAAACCATTAATCTATCAACAACAGTTAAGTTTAACCAATTTCTAGAAACAAAACAGTACCAATAACCAGCGGTTAGTAGTAAAGGTCAACTACGGATGCGGTTGTGGCAACACCTGCTAACTCTGTCTTATTAACTGAGATTGTTTTTGATCTATCTATTTCGGTTTTGAGACCTTTTGCAGTGTTATAAATATATATAACTGAGATTGTTTTTGATCTATCTATTTCGGTTTTGAGATCTTTTGCAGTGTTGTTAGTATCTATAAGTAAAGCTATTTGGATTTTAATTTCCTGTTTGTTATTTGTTTTTAGTGTTTTTGGATTTTTGGAAGCAGCTTTGGTGGTCTGAATGATTTGCGAAAATGATTCATAACTTGAACTATTCGATTCAGTCACACTTTCTTTATTTTTGTGCATGATTAATAACCGTAGCTACGCCTCAAGGTATACTTATAATACCTACTGTTTTGAGTAGAACTAAGTTTGTGACAGTCTAAGGCATCCAAAGTGAAAATTGATTCTCAATTCCATTCATACACAGTTAATAATTTGTTTTGTTGGCCACAAGCACTCATCGGCCTATAGATGCTTTTTAGATTTTTTTTTATTGAAAGTTGATCTTTCGAATGCTTATCAAGAGTTATCCATTGTCATAGATTTTAGGCTTTCCTAGACAGGTCTGGTTTACAATACGGCTATAAAGAAGACGTCAGACAACTCGCCCTAGGCTAGGTCTGGACCGCAATCCAGTTAGCCTAGATTATGTCCTAGCAGGGCTGTCGGCCGTGGTAAGGTGGGTCTAGATTGTCTATTGTTTTTACTCGGTTATGGAGAGTTAGAAGAAGATTTAGATATTTGTGTCTGTATTTTTGTAAATTATGTTGTCAGACTTTTTCTACTTCTGTGCTATCATAGCCATTACTTTAGTCAGTAGGATAATTTTGTTAAGGTTTAAAGTTCCAATCGTTTTGCAGGAAAATTCTTGTCCCATATTAAAAGTATCTAAAATTCTTCTACAAAAGATTGGCAAAGTAGACCTAAACCTTCCTCAAAACTTTAAACTCTTTCCGTGATAAATTGCAACAAGATTGATTCAGCTTTTTATCAATGAGGCGTTATATACCAACTCATATAAATGCGTATTCAACTAGACTATATTTGCCATCCCTACACAATATTATGTCCTAGTACAAACATACCGAAGGCGACTTTCTTTCACTTATTATTATGGAGTTAAGCTCCAATGGTTTCAACTTTGAAAGTTATAATAATAAACGTTTTGTGGTCTAGTGATATGCACTCTTTAGGTTTTGTTTTTATTGTTTTAATGGTTGTGTGCCGCGGTCTTACTCGCATCTTTATGATACTCCTGATATCCCGATCCCGATATCCACGTATTCGAAGAATAACTGTTTTGAACCAATTTCATGTTAAAAAGTTCTACTGAAAATATGATTATTATTATATTTATTTATTTTTTTATTTTAAGAAGGCTTACAGACTAATACAATAATAGTTTACAATATACAATAATCATATCGCTAATGACAAGCCTCCACAGATAAATAGACACATGTCGATAACAATAAGTAGGTATCTATCCAATGTTGCGTGCCAAGTGATGGTGTTCTCCTAGCTGATTATCGTCTACAGCTGCAGTTCTCATATACGGAGATTAGCTGCCTGCGCAAGACATATTATAGTGCACAAGCATTTGCGCAGACACAAAACGCTTATTATTTGTGCACTCACTATTCCTTCACTCTCATAGCTCGCTGGGACGGCAAACCAACACGACCGGAGAGAGATCAACTGAAAATACAAATTCCTAACTTTTAGAATAGAATAGAATATTCTTTATTGTACACCAGAATAAACAGAAAAGGACATTACAAAAAAATACGTGTAAGTACAATAGGCGGTCTTATCGCTCAAAAGCAATCTCTTACAGACAACCTTTGGATGGAGTCGATTTTAAATAGTTATATTTAACTTTTGATGGAAATTGTTAGGAACTGTCACTGTATCTAATTAATAATTTGAAGAGCCGACCCAAAATATTTAGGAAAAGAAAAAGCAGATGATTTAACGAAATTCGAGTATGTGAAGCAGTTTGCAAAATGCAGGCAAACCAAGAGAATTAGCTAGTATGTTAGTATCAGTATAGACAATAGATCTATCCCTTAAATCTATTTGTTAGTCCCGTACTCAGACGGAAAGATAGGTAACTGTCCAGGACAATCACTGTAATTTAGTCTAGACTACAGTTAGGATGTAGGCCGGATTTCTGACTGGCTTTGCTTCTAGATATTTTTTTTAGTAGTTAATATACTGGTAAATATTTATAAATTTTGAGTCAATGGACTTTACAATATTCAAATTAAAATCTGACCAAAACACTACTGCGCTCGCATGTCAAATGGCTATCTTCAGAAATGCAAAGTTGTGTGAGAAACGCAGTATCCTGAAATAACTGTGAAAACAATGAATATTTAATATGTAAAATTTTCCGTAATAGATTTGTGATTATAATGTCATTCTGTGAGCATCTAAACCATTTCCCAAGACATCACAGGAAAAAACATTTCTCTTTAATTACGAAACGGCCATACATCTTCCCCTTTTGACCTCAAAAGTTCACTTATCACTGTCCTCAACTGACCTCTTAGGGTTCATTTAACCCTAAGCAAGCGACGACAGGTGCCAACACTATATTTCTTCCGTTACAATTACAAAAACACACCCCTAAGACAGTTTACTAGAAAAAAAAACTTCACAAATGCATTTCCTATCAGGTGGTTAAAACAAACTTTGTAATAACAGCTACTAAAATTACTCAACCACCCTTAGTGCTATGAAAATAAGGTTCATATTTGCTTGTAGAATGACAGTAGCAGCTGTAAAGAGAAACAAATTTGTGTGTGCGGTCAATGAAATTGCTTGGTCGATTCTATTTCGTGACCAATAAGGTTCAATGTCGTTTGTGGTTTAAATAATTGGTGTTGTTGTAAGTTGGTTTCTTGTGTCTAGGAAGTCGGAAGATTGGTCTGTTCCTAGTTTTTTTTTGTAGGTAAGTAACTGTTAAAATGTTTAGTTCGATAGTGGCATATAGTACTTAGATCAGTTAGGTTTTCGTGGTTTCCTTCTATATTTACACATTTTAAAATATGAATTTTTGTATGTTTGTTACTCTATCACACCTTAACGGCTTCACGAAATGGCTCACGTGAGGGTAGACAAATTCCGATACAGTTTAATAGAACACTTTTTATCCGGGCGAAGTATAATGGTAGTATGATTCAATCATTTACTATAGGTAAGTAACCCTAATAAAATTACTCATTTATATAATAAATCTATTATTCCTTCAGTAAAGACTTGCTTACGCCTATTGCGATTAAAAATAAAAATACTTTTTTATAATATTTAACTTTCTAAAAGTACCTTAGTAAGTGGATTGGAAAACTTAAAACATATGTACAGATCAAGCAACAAATACAACAATAGAATCTATTACAAAATCATTATCATCATATATCTTAAAAAAAAAAAAACTTCAATTCAACAATTATCAAACGCCCTACCGTTACAAAATTATACAGGATGCTACATTTTCATATCATTGTCATCGGAAATGACTTCACCCCTTATAATAGGTAAGCACGTGCCATAGACACAGAAAAAAAGTAAAAAGTTCGTTGGAACATGTGTCTAATGCCTTTAAATAGATATTATGAATATTTAGAAAACAACCTGTTGTGTTTTTGGGGATTATTTTAGGAATAATCGTCACGGCTGTCATTGTTATATATCCGGGTATACAATAATCATAATTTAGGAAGCTCCATTGTAATATTTTAAAGTCTTTTTATAGTGTGCTGAGTGAAGTAAAATATTATAATCATCATCATCAGCATTTGTATTGTCCCACTGCAAGGCACAGGCTTCATCTCATACAGATATGGAGTGAGCGTTAATCACCACCCTTGCACAATGCTGGTTGGCGATTTCAGACTAAATCTAGCTTTTCTCAATATGTTTTCTTTCACCTTTACTTAGTCATGATTGTCCTAGATGTGCTTAGAAACTGTATACAAGTTAGAAGATTTACATTGATAACCTGAACACTCGTACTTGAGAAGCACAAAAAAGTTCTTGAATGAGTCTTATCGCTCGGGCAATAAAAGTGTCCAATCCGGTGCTCCTTAAATTACTCATGATCTATAGACGATCATGATAGATGAAGTCAATCATGATATCTATGATGTCAATATGATCTTTAAATCAAAATATACCCCAACAACATCTTAAATCTCAAAAAAAATCCCTTTCCCCTTTAGTCAAGTCCTCAAATTCTCACGATCAAAAGTAAACTTAGCACTTCAAAATCCTGCCTACACATATGACTATTATGACCTACCGCGAGCATCGAACCTGTTGACCAGCGTTGACATTTAGTGGCGCAAAAAAATCACGAGTAGCACGTGGCACCCCACCTGCTAGCCTAGTAGGGGTGTCACGCGACCATTACTTTAAGGAAGGGCATAATATTTTTTATTTAGGAACACAATGAAAAAAATTGCTAAGGCATAGTGAAAAATATCATAAAATTAAAAGCATGCGCCTGAGGTAAATGAAATAATGTTATGAAATGTAATTATCTATTTCTTATTGTAAATGAACTGTAAAGTTTTTTATAAGAAATAAATTTCTTTAAACCGAAAAATATACTTAGGGGTGTAAATAAGTTGTAAGGTGTAACACTAAAGACCTTACAGTTATTATAAAATATGTCCAACTTGAAAGTTCAACCGATAAAAGAATAATTTATTTTTACACAATTTATTTACTAAGCCAACAAATGTAGCGTTGTAGTCACGCATTTTTCTTCACCTTTCCCAATTTTTCACATTCTTTATAAATTATTTAGTTAATTAATCCCATTTATTCCTAATTATTTGTTTATCATCACCTATATCTATAATTTACCTTACATTGCCTTTTATTTTAAAAAGTTTTTGACTGCCAACCCTATATTAAACTCGTGACGTAGTGCAATAATTATAAGAGTTGCGGTATTTTTTGCTTGAGGCCTCAAAGGTCAAGCGACTTGAATGGGGTTCAAAAAGATTTACTATGTACTGGACTTGTTACTGGACTTTCAGGTATCAAGAATGGGGTAGGTCGGGAACTAAGAAGGGCTTACAAACGAACTTTTTAAAATAATTTGCTGTGTCTAGAGGTAGTTACAGGAGGAAAAAAATATTCAAAATTAAGAAAAAATAAACTAGGGTTTATTACTAATTTATATTAGATTATTATTTATTTTGCAAATAAATAAATGGACACATATTTACATAAACTTAAAAATAACCTTATATGGGATATACAAAATAACTTTTCACCACATTTTTTATTTTTATTTTTCCATAGAAGTACATTAAATAGCAATTGATAAACGTATTTTCCAAAAAGCGTTAATCAAAAAAGCAAAAGTTCAAAATTAAAATAAACACCGACACTAAAAACTACATTTGCCCCCTCCCTGCACGCTAGGGTTGTGCGTTAATGTTAATTTAAATTTAAAATATTCAATGTTTTAACAACAGGTGCACAATTTATGTGGGAATTGTGGATAATTTGCATACCGATGTAAATGACGGTTTGTTGGTATGTAGGTGTTGCATCTAATTTATATTATTTCCTGAATTATTGCTGCAATATTGCTTTAACAAGAATTTTCGTTGAAATTTGCCTTTTAAAAACTGCATATTTGTTGTTTTATTTGCGAAAAATTTATGAGTTTTTAAAGTCAGCTTTAATTAATATTTTCAAAACCTTACTTTAACTAGCAGAAAATGCGGTTACGAAGATGCAATCTAAAAAAAAATACAAATTAGGTACTAAATATGAAAAAGTAAAAATATTTAAACCAAATAACAAAAATATATGAACATATACCTAAACGTTTTCAAAGTGTTTTTTTTTAAGAAAATAAACACATTACCTCTACACATATTTTTTTAAGAATAAAAGCAAAAGTCTTACTCAACTACCAACCCCGATTAAAAACTCAAAAAATAAATCACTTAACCACAGCCCTACCTTCTAAGGGCGGCGCGTGCGCAAGATACAGGTGATCCCTTTCATTATATCATCCGATAATCTTGTTAGCTTGTTAGCTACTAGTTCCTGGTTTTATTGATAGAATTAATTAATTCTAACTTAATTCTTACTTATTGCGAATGTGGTGTGATAAATGACTTTATGTTTGATGATTTTTTGTATGAAGATTATGAATGGTTTTGGAGATTGTTATTAAATAGGTTACTAATGTATAGGATAGACAGTTTTATTTAGATTATTGAAGAGGTGTCGTCAGGATACTGGTAGCAGAAAGTTTAGCACGTAGGTAACTAAAATCTTTGTGATGTTTTAAGAAATAGCATGGCTTAATTATTGTCACCTGGCAGTCAAGTCTATTTGTTGACTTGGAATGCACATTCAGGACAAAGATAGTTGATCTCTGTAGAACTTTGTAAATTCTTACGATAAGTCCCACTCAGACGATAGAAAGTGTGACAACCATCCTTAAAAAAAGGCATCAGGGATGTACAAACTTAGACTCTCTAAGTATGTCACTGAAATCAAAATCGTATACTTTTAAATATGTATCTTCTTTCCTTTCTTCTCCTCACTACTCCAAATCCAGTGCACCATCTCAATAAATCACACAAAACTTCCCGCCAACGTGTTTTGGCGGCAATCGTCGCGTGCGCAGGTCCGTTAGCGTCAGGTGTGGCAGGTGGGAGTAACGACCTTAGGGTAGTCGCCCCTACGATTTGAGTTCATTTTTTAGATCATACCGTCTTAACGGACGTTCGGTTACTGAACTAGGGGTGAGAGGTCATTAAGGGATGGTTGTTCGAAGATATATTATAATTGTAGGATATATTTTTGGTATTTAAATAGTGTCGGTAAAAGTTGGTATGGAGGCTCTAGGCTAAGTGACACGGATGGATGGATCATATTAGGTAAAGCAGCGCTTGGTACAATCGCTCCGTAGATGGGTGACCGTCTTGTCACGATGAGTTCGGCAGTATTTCGGAAGGCACGTTGATTTGGTGGGCCCCTGTCATTAAAGCATCTTTGGCAGTTGTTGCTCTGGTTGGTCTGTCATACTTTCTGGCTTCTGACGGGTAGTCGGGCCAGTCCTACCTAGGTTTATCAAGTTCTTGGGATACCCTGAGTTAAGATGGGCAGTTGCTACATGTAAAACACCGGTACTCCGCTGCCTCCGATTACCCTGAAAACCACACCTAACAAAGTTGGGAAAAGGCTAGGCAGATAGATGATAACAATGAAAAGTGCAATCACAATACAAAGACGAGAGATAAATCACGAAGAAATCTTGCGTGTCACAACAACAATTTATAAAAGAAAAAAAAGTATAGGCATCTCAGTATCATCATCATAATAATACGGGTTCATTGACCTCAATTAACTACGTGATTATAAGACAATAGGACAAAAACGTTGCCGATGATTGAATAATTACTGCTTAGAGAAAAACTCTGATTGATTTCCTATTACTTGAGGAAATAAGATGTTGATGCGTTTATCCTTTTGGTGTTTCCTTTATTTTGATGAGAAAATTTTCAGTTTTTTGGGACCTCTTACTGTTACTAGATAGTTACCAAAATTTATCTTTTGGTGCAGTTCGCCCCAAATATCTTTGCAATTGTGAGATGAGCCATTTTATTTCTTGCGGATTCGTTCTTACATATGTAGGTTAATATGTTGTCGAGAAGCTTTACCTGTCCGAAGTCGGCTACTATGCCTTCACAATATTCCAAAAAATTATGCACAATTATACTTTAAAACTGCCTATGCTCGAAGCATCAGTAGCTAATTTCCCCTTAGATAGTCTAAAAGTACTTAAATATCTGACAATCTCTCCTAACTGAACTCTCAAATCTTACAAAATTTGATCACCCATCATCAAACTGACCTCATAACACGAACCTGTTGCCACCTGACCCCAACGTCTACTTCGGAAGTCGGTTAAAACGTTACAAACTCCGATATGAAGAAACAACAGAGGGGTGACTCCGTAGCAATTAACGGGTTGAAACCGTTTGTGGATGCATTTCCATCTACACGGGTAAATAATCTTTGACATCACGCTAAGGGGTTTGTGTCAAATGTCAGTTGGAGAAATGAGGAGTGTCAGTGAACTGAGGAAAAGTTATGTAAATGTACCTATTTGAGTATATTAAAGATAGTATTTGTATCTGTGGGGAGAGAAAGTGTGCTATGTAGTTAGTTATTATTAAACTATGTTTGTTTGGTCGCGCTAATCTCAAGAACTACTTCTCTGATTTGAAAAAATATTTGTTAGATTTATTGAGGAGAGTATAGGCTATTTTTAACCGGGTTGCGCGGAGATATTCCGACAGTATGCAGGTTAACCACTTCACTGTCCACGAAGCAGACACAATAGTAAGACAATCGGTGTGTATCACATATGACTCATGGGACAGGGAAGTTATTAAACCATTTTATTGAGTGAATAACTATTTGACCTCCTGATTCCAGTTACATCAATAGGTACCGTCCTGTACGATCTAATAAAAAAATTGTTGAAAGTAAAATCATATTCTAGTAGATTTTCATTTGACGTCATAAACACCAACTAACGTAATAAGTGAACATTTTCACATAACCAGTGAAACTAAATTGGTACCATTTAAAACATTATTTCCGTTTTTTACTCATGTCTGTAACGTCATAGCTGTAAGGTGAAACTAAGGCTAGACACACACACACGGGTCAAAGGACGGCCTACTTGAGGCTTTTATTTATCTGCCCAGCATTTTCTCAAACTATGTTATCAGCATGTGAGTTTCTCAACCCACTAGGCCAGGCAACCCTTTTTAAAACTGGTTGCCAGATTTGTCTGACTTCTAGCTGGTACTCAGCTGCATAAGGTTAGATTGTGACCCAATCAACCCAGTTGGGTTGGGAAAAAGGCAAGGCAAGGATACATGGACTGAATTGCTTATCTTGTTCATGTCATCTGCGTGGCCATATCTCGGCTGCAACTACCTATCTGACCCTCTTAACAAAGTTACTTAGGCAGGCAACCCAATACCCCCTTGTATCATTGACACACTTTCTGTCATCCATTGATCGAAAGATGTTCCAATGACAGCCGACAGGACCCACCAACGTGCGTTTCTAACCCAACACGTATCGGGTAAGACTGGTTGTCTATTTAAGAAGTCCACCCGTTGCCCCTCGGTAAGACTGTATGGTTGTCTAATTCAGTCCATGTATAACCAGCTGAATTAGTAGCGATTTGAAACTGCAGTCGTCAGTGATGACGATATAGCCTTGACGTGCCTCAATCAGTCTGTAGTGTATTGTCGGGCTTGTAATGAATTGTATTACTTTGTATTATTGTATTTGTATTGCGGTGGTTTAAACTAGTCTGGATGATGTTGAATAGGTGTGAGGTAGGACGTCTGGGTGATTCGGTAATTTTATGTTGTAGTATTAACTAGGAATCGGGTTCTGTTACTGTCTTTTTTTTTAAGCCATTCGTACAGAAAGGATTCCAAAAGAATATAAATAAACATTATTTCCCTACTAATATTATAAATGCCAAAGTAACGCAGTCTGTCGGGCTTTCCAAATATGCCAAAAATAAGGAACCGATGAAATTTGGTGCACAGAGAATCTAGAGTCTGTGAAGGGACTTTTGTACATATTTGGGTGCGGGAATAATTTAGGGACAACGAATTTCACTTTAATATAAGCTTTAATAGAAAATAAGGTATCTATTTAAGTATGCTAATGTTTAAACAATTTTAACGCTTTTAAACTATACTAAGTAAAACACCAAAACTTTATGTAACACCAAAGTTCAAGATCACTTCTAGGTCACACACACATGCACAAACTTCTCCACGAACAGACCACAGACAAGCTATCGAGACTAACCTACAAATTCACAATGTAAGTGCCAGTTCACACGAGCGTTCCCACGCGGCAATGTCTAGGGCGGCCGTGTGAAACACCTTTACAATGATGTAATGTTATGTCATGGGTTTGAAAGGAAAAATGCTTTTACTTTGACTTTTATTGGGATTATGTCAGAAGAAATTACGCTAAAAAAAGCGGTTTTGGCTTCCGAATTTTTGTCTGTCCATAAAATATAGTTGTGGTAAACTATGTAGTTTTAATTCTACTTTAAAATTAAGCTCTCAGTGAATTTTTAAAACAATATAGCAGTTCCTGAAATTACCTACTATTTACTGACATAGAAACTACCAACTACAACAGAAACTAACACTTAAACTTCTTCATTAAATACTCTAACTAAAGAAAATATGAGAGCTTATAACCGTATTTCTTTGTATGGCAAAAATACAGAAAGACAGAAAACTAAATCATTATGATTACATGGAAACAATACATCACCGAAAAGTTACGAACCTACATTAAGTACGACATCATTTAATTTATCATTTATTCAAAAACTAGCAAATCCAGGAAACAAAAATTTGAATACCGACACGGGAATCGAACTCTGAACTCACCCCTATTAATTATAGCAATCGTTTATACTCACGCGATATAGAGGGTGTGACCATAGGAATCTAAGGGTTACCCTTTAAAATAAATACGGTAAATGGTATAATTTTGTACGAGGGTGGAAATTACCAATTAACTTCTAAATAGGTGGGAATTTGTTACTATTTGCCTTTGAAGTACAATATTATTTTGTTTTATAGATTTTTGAACGTTGAATTTTATCAGAATCGGTTTAGCTAAAATAGTAAATACTTACATATGAATCAGAAAATCACAGATATTTTTATTATTCAAATATTATCTGTTTGTTGTCCGTTTTAGCCGTTTATTCAGAACCCTTAGGAAATTCGATGAAAATAAACGAAACTAAAATCATATTTTTTTATTTAATTTATTATAATATGCATGGTAAAAATAAACCATATTACTAAGTGATTAAAAAAAATATATCAGTTAATTTGAAAAAAATACATTTTTATACACAAACTTTCACCCTTTAACAGCTTACCACATTAAAAAAAAAACAAAAAGTGACTACAAATCGAGAAACCCTAGTAGAACAAAGGGTAAACCAATTCATCATCATCATCATCCTCCTGCCCTTATCCCAATTTTATTTGGGGTCGGCGCAGCATGTTTTCTTCTTCCATACGCTTCTATCTGCCGTCATCTCACAAGTAACATTCTTTCTTACCATATCTACTTTCACACAATCCATCCAAAAAATGGTAGTAAAGGGTAAACCAATTACTACCATTTTTTCGCTAGGCTGCGCTTACGCAGGGGTTCGTAGCAAATCTACCGGAAAATTACCATTGTTTACAAAATAAGTAATTTTTAAACTGGCAACTTTTATATTTTTATTCTTTATTTTTTTGACGATTCGCTCCAATGATAATTGGTGGGATATTGCGAAAAATATAATTTGCTTACTATTTTTTTTTTCGTTAGAAATAGTGGGTATTTGGGTTACTTAAGTTGAGTTTAAGTAATGGTTTAGAGAAATTGGAGCGATTTGATTGGTATTGTTATAGTAAATGGAATTGCTGTAAATTATTCCTAGTTATGGTTGACGAAGACAATTTTTGAAAAGATAGTACTTATATATAACTAGCTTCTGCCAGCGGTTTCACCCGCGTCCCGTGGGTTATCTGCACGAACCCGGATAAAAAGTAGCCTATAGCCTTCCTCGATAAATGGGCTATCTAACACTGAAAGAATTTTTCAAATCGGTCCAGTACTTTCGGAGATTAGCTCGTTCAAACAAATAAACAAACTCTTCAGCTTTATAATATTAGTATAGCATATAATTACAGATAAATCACTTGATTCAAAATGTACCAAACACTTAAACTTGTTTTTCACTTATGTTATAAAGCTTCATCTGAAAACACAATTGCTCTATAATAGTAAAATTGTTTTTTCAGAACGTTTAAATATTAAAAATAGATCTTTATCTTTTCAAAAACGTTAAATTCGTATTTTCAGATCCTTAAAACTACCTACTGAAATTTAACTACAGTTTTAAATTAAAATATACTAGGAACAAAGCACCAAAAAAACCCATCATGACGAATGACTGACGAGTTTCGAGAACGGTTTAGCGATTTTATCGCAACATGTCCTTCAGTTTTCTATGTGGTGTTTTACGTATACATACATAATGATTTATGTGTATATTGGTGTATAGTGTATATAAGTGCTAAACGTGTCCGGACGTAAAGCGAATAACCTATTAGTAGGTGAATATGATTTATAAGTATATAGAGACAGTAGAAGGACCTGAAAAGTGCAAGGTTTAAACCATTATTTAACTTTACTACATAATCATTACTAACAGGTAGCTGATAATTTAAAACGACTTTAATATTCAATTTTTGCCTGATCTATCCTGAAAACCGCATCATAATCGATTCAGCCAAATGTGAAATAATCATGCACGCACATACATACACACCCACATACAGGTCAAACTGAGAACCTCTTTTTTAAATGTAAAAAAGGTATTCCTATAAATCTTTAAGTAAGACCGTGTTTTATTAATATACTTAATTTCTTCATCAACGCATTGTTTTATCACCATGCAGTTTATGGGCAAAAATATCCTTTCAAATCCAAAATAAAAGCTTGTCACCCTACTCATAATTAAATATACCTTTGTCTAGTTGTGTTAAACAATTATTCTAGCAGTTCAATGTCGCTGTTTTTTGCGCATACGTCATTCATTATTTCGGCGCCATATTTGACAGCCATATTGGATTTTCACGTATTTTTATGAGTCATTTTATTTTGTGTTGTAGATTTTACATTAACACATATGCCACGTCATTCAAAGTTAAATTGCCTTGATTTATAGCATCTTTGGCAGCCGTTACGGTTAGGCAGAAGCAAGAAAATCTGGATACCAGTCTTACTATGGGCGTCGGTTTGAACAGGTAACTGGGTTGATGAGCTGTCCATGTAAACAGCTGACACTCAGCTACATTATGTTAGACTGAAAGCCGACCCCAACTTAGTTTGAAAAAATGCTAATATTCATTACCTAAGGAAATCATTAGATGACTTCTACTGCTGTAGATCAAAAATCTCAGTAAGTAGTCTCAAACTCTTACTGATTGAAACCCACCATGTTCCTTATGGAGCCCTTTGTGTACCAGGGCCGCGGTAACTCTTTCTACCCCAGTTGGTCTAATAACCCAGTTCCCTTTCTATCCTGGAAATAAAACTATGATTTTTATCCCACATTAGCATCCAATTTTACTCCTTTTTCTTTTAACACCTAAATCTTTAACCAACCTGAAAAAATTACCGATCAAAGCTTATAAAATAATTAGGAGGTCCAAAAATAACTTGACAAAACCCAACATGTAATCAAATGGTAGTCACAGCTAAAATAAAAAGTTAATAATGACAATTTGTTGTGTGGGAAACAACGTGACATGTCGACACCTCTACAGATAAAATATATACGAATATAATAATATGTTATCTTAGGAAGAACTTTGTGATCGTTTTTGAAGGACCATAAGAGAGAAGTGAAGTCAAAAATTTTCTTAACTATAGCTGTTACCTGCTTGCAATAGCATTTTGAGGGAATTACGTCCCGCAATCGAGTATAAGGTAGCTTAGCTAAAAACCGTCTATGCACAAAATTGAATTTAAATCAGTTAAGTAGTTTTGGCGTTAAATCTCGACAATCTCTCTCTATATATGTATATAGAGTAAGTTTCTCATTTATATTGTGTAAAATTAGTAGATAAGAATTTCAAGGGTATTAAGGGTTAGTCATTTGTAGATAAGGTTATGGTATATGGAATAACTGACTGAAATATTTACCAAAAATAAATTCTATCACAAAATAAACCATCAAAATCCTCGATTGACGTCATCAAATGATTCATTAGGTAAAACATAAGCAAATAAATAACTTCGTACATGAGATAAGTATCGTCGGATACCTGTGAATAAATTGTGGGAAGTGACGATACACACGAGGTGTGGGGATCAGTCTTGAGATATGAATGATTGGGTTTTTTGAACTTATAAATCAGAATATTTTTTACAACAAAAATATGTATAGGTAGGATTACAAGTTAGTCATTTTCATTTTGATTCTAGAAATGAAAAGTTATAATGTCTGTCTGGCTGGATCGGTTAAATGGGTATGATTTCAATAACTAATCTTTTTAATTGTTAGTATTTTAAAATGGTATATACTTCATTTATTTACCATTTGATACACAGTTTTAGTCCCCTCTCTCCCTTATTTTATTTTTGTAAATATGTAGGTATGTAATTTTAATTTGTAACATACATAAGTAATCTTGATTTGCACCTCATATGGCTGGACCTGTGTCTGAAGACGGCAAAAGGTTTATTACTTATTTTTTTTAATACTAAATAATCCCGACATACATATGTGGGTATGACGAGTAGGTAGATAAGCGCTTCCTCATTTAGTTCTCAAATACCACAATTATAATTATACATACCACCTATTTAATTGCAATTACATAACGAGATTCTAATTAAGGACTAAGTACATACTACTTTACCATGCGTTAAAATTATCTATCTATCTTCAGACGCATCCCTCCACCGACACCCACATGTGTATCAGTATTGTATTGTCAAATTATTTCCCATAGCCTTGCGCGCGCGCATCGCCTTTTTGTGGCTGCCGGATAGACTGCCTTCTCGTCGCTTCAAGTTTAAACCAGTTGGGGATCAGTAGGTTCGAAAATTATTATTATTTTATGAAATATTTTTTTTAAGAAAAAAATATGTTTAGACAATAAAGTATGCTTATATTCTTATCTTTTTAGACTGTATTTCTATGTATTTTTTTAAAGTCAATATAATAATAAATTCTTCATATACCTACTTAGTTTGGCAGTCTATGAAGCAATTTGAATTTCAGTTTCTACGACTGATCAATGTCAAATCATTTATTTACCATTTTTGTTTACCAGCATATACATACGACTGCCAAAAATATAAATAAGTTTGATTCTATTTGCCCATTTCAAAAGTAGTTTCCTATGAAGAAGAACAGGCAAGAAACTCAAATTTCAGTTCAAATGTTAAAACAAAGATTTTTTGGAAGTCGGTTAATTATACAAAATGATAGCAATAAACACCATACATGCTTTCTTGGAACCCTTCTGTTTTCAGAACAAAGAAAAACGAAATGAGTCAGATTCTCACACGTTCTTACAAATCAAAGGAGGGTTACGAAAATACAAAATAAATTTCAGAAACCTTATTTTTAAGCACTAAACCTGTTGTTATACCTAAATTAAGAAACTGGTTTATTTTAACCACCATGCTATAATTTCAATTTTGATGTTTTTTTTGTATTCTAGTGTGCCCGAAACAATCGATTTTGGGAAAGGAATGAAACTGGTTAAAACAAAGAAAGATTTTAATTACATGAATAAATGAATATGCTTAAGTAGGTATATATATTTTTTCTGGAAAAAACTATTTAACAATATAGAATGGTTATTTTATATAGGTAAACATGAATCTTAAAACTAAAATCTTCTTATAAAACTGAATAATGTTTATCCTCCTGCCTTTTACATAATGAAGGTACTATTTAAACCTATGCAAGTACGCAGATACAATATTTCACTACTAATATCTTCCCTATACAGGAATGCGGAAACCAACAAAATACCACAATATATCTAAAATAGAAGAAATCCAACATTTGAATATTAAAATTGAAACAAACGCGGTGAAAATATTAGTGTATTACAACAAAAGGTATCCTGTAGGAGCGTTTGCAATGAGAAACGCGAGCCGCCATGTTGGACCATAGAGCTATGAATATTACTGAACAGAGTTGGTAATGGACGTGGCAAATAAGTAGCAGCTTGTCCATTTGGAAGACACGCAAAAAAAATCCTACAAAAATTTGGTTTTGTAACTGCAACTATAAGGTTTATAATAATGTTTGAATACATCCATCATTTTAGGTCCTTCAATTGTCTTGTGACATGTGTACCTATATGAATTAGTAGTTATTGAAGCTGTTGTCATCTAAAGTGGCAAAAAACAGAAATTTAAATTATAGTGGGACAGAATAACTATTTTTGTGAGCTGAAAACGTGGGGCGAAAAGGGTACACATTCTATAGCCATTCAATCAATAAGAAATAAAATTTGCAAATACACCTGACACAACTTTCTAGACTTTATATTGAGTATTTTTATGACAGTGCCTTATCCACCCGCTCTCATTTCCCACCTCCCTAACGAAACGAAACAATAGCAAACCCGGGCACGAAGCCGTCGTTTTAAATAATACATAGAGATACACATTTTATTTGCAAAACGGAAGCACAGTGATTTATATGTATGTGCTGTTAATCGGTAGTTTTGCTATGTAGCTATAGTAGTTTTTTTTTTTTGTATGGAATATTTCGATAAATGTTGGAAAATGCTGTGTTGGGAAAGTATGTTGTTGATGGTGAAATTAGTCATGTACATAATAATGTCATTTGATAGGTCAAATTGGGGTTTATTTAAGTCTCTCATAAAATATGACTGTTGTAGATGGAGTCATTTTTTTTAGTATCAGAAGCCAGTAAGTCTGACAACCAGTCTAACCTGGGGGTATTGGGTTGCCGAAGTAACTGAGCTGAGAAGGTCAGATAGGAAGTCGAATAAACCGCCCTTAACACAGTTGGGAATAGGCTAGGCCGCTGATGATGACTTATCAAGTGATGTATTCTACTTTTGTCAGTTATTTCATATTATATTTGTATCAGTTCAATTAATTTAGACACTTTTAATAAAATATTTAAGTAATAACCAAACAATGCACAGCCTAAGTTAAAAAAATATATATTTTTCCAAATTATTAATACAATTTTCCTCTTTTTCCAGGTACAAAGATGATAAAAAGGCAGAAAATACGCAAGAAACTCCGGTGAGGCCGATAGGTCCACGTAACAATGTGACAACAGTGTCAAACAGTTAAAACTAAATACTAAAATACTCCTAAATAATTCTCCTAACACTTTCCTAATCTAGGTTTTAGTCACAAAAGTTAGTGCCAATAGAAAAAAAATACAGAATTATAAACGTATAGAAGTGACATCGAACTTTGGAAGCAACGATAAAATCACAGTGCCACATTAACAAAAAAAAACATTGAACTTTAAAAAAAAATTACAAATTAACATTTGGACAATTAAAAAAATATAGTGATAAATTTTTGTGTGGAAAAAAAATTGTGAAAAATTTCCAAAATTTTGGACTTAACGGGTGATGTGTTAAGGATGGATCTCCACGCTCCGCAGTTGGTAGTCCATTCTTATGAGCCACATGCCCCACTCCTCGAGGTGGAAGGACTGGATCCTCACAGTCCTCAGCAGAAGGTGCTGATTCATGCACCAACTTTACAAAGCCAGGAGTTGATGAGCAGTGACCATCGGAACGGAGGTGAGCAGAGCTATGGTAAACAGAAATTTTCTTTACTATTCTAAATTTAAGCGAAAAAACTAACATTTAACCAAATGGAAATATGCCGTAATGTTGAGACTTGGGGTTCGATTCCCTAGCAGAACCAATTAATCAGTAAAAAAAATAACATTTTGGAAGCAGTGTTTTACCTTGATAAATCATCTTTCATTGAAATAATGAAGTACCTACATCACTTCTTCATAGTCAATTTCAACTGTTAGGTTCAATCATCAATAGAATTCTTGATTTATCATTTAATTCTTCTGTCAATCAAAAACTGTTTTAGGTTCTCAATTATACCCGTATGTATGTTTGTTTGTTTATCCGCCGATTTTAATGCATAGTACATAAACATACTTTGGAGAAGGTTTTAGGTACATTGTTGCAGCCGTTTTTTTTTTAATTTTTATTTTATTTCTGTCTTTCTAAAAGCCTCGATAAACTATTATTGAGAGCAGATGTGTCTGATCTGACGTAGAGTACGACTTTACAGATGAGCAGTATCACGCGCACAGCAGCAACCAGAGCGGAGACGGTGAGTGCGCTATCTAGTTTATACTTATATGTATACCTACATATTGCTAAATGAAGGTGGAGGAGTTATACCTATAGTAGTTTTTAATGAGTCTGTGTGTGCTTGATTGTTTGTTTGAAAAGAGTTTAGGTACAACTCAGTATCACACTGAAAAGTTTATAAGTACACAATTATAAAAAATAATTTAGATGTTACCTATGAGTTTTGTATTTTTTTTTCCGATAACTTTTTTTAATTACACTATAATAATTTCCATTTGTAATAGACACATTTTAAAGCCCTATCATCAAGCAACAAATTCCATATTTTTTTTTGTCAAGAACTATCTAAAAATACATAGGTCTATAACAACTCAGTCTAGCTATTTGCATTCCCACCGCCCCGCACTCGTAACAAATGTTCTCAAAGAACTAATTCCATTTAATTTCTTAGACTCGCTTCGATTTCAGTCTAACTTTTTGTCTAGACTAGAAAAAAGATGGACTTATCACCTGTCACGTTGATAGAGAGTTTTCAGTTGAAATATTCGTTTTTCAGTTGAATTTATGAAGCAATTTATGTATGACCATTTCACTCGTATTGTGAGATAAATTATTTATGCTATTTAGCCTATATTTTGCACTGAGCTAGTGCCAAGTTCTGTGCCAAATTTCATCAAAATTGGCCGAATAGTTTACAAGAAATTGATAAAAATAAATTTTACTTAAAATATACTTAACTTCAGAATCTCGTGATGAAAGATTATGAATACTTTCTCAAAATAAACAATATTAAATAAAAGCATGAAACAGTTAATCCGTAAACGTCTGTCTTTAAAATAACAAGGTTTAACTGAAATAAAATGCGTCGGTTTAAATATTATAGCAAGTTTTATATCATAGTGGGAAATTGATCATCACGGTTGTTTATAATTCTGGTACTGAATACTTATTTAAATAAAACAAAAGACGGACGGTTTCTTAAATAATGGTCTTTGAATGTTTTGTTTGTTAAATATTTTTAAGAGGTTTTTTAAAAGTTGGTCAATGTATTTTCTTTACTTATAAGTAGTAGGTAAGTGTTTGACCATTATATCAGGTTAAGGTAAGCTATGATGTTTTCGAAGATGGTGCAGGCTCGACTAGTAGGAAATAACCTAAACAGTGCCTAAACATTATTTTCTCACTTGATGACTCCTAGATTGCTGAAAGGGCTATAATACAATAGGTAATAGTGATTATTTGTGTTGTTTGTTACAGTTAGTTAGTACCCACCCAAAACAAAAATGTGAAAGACTGCCAAGTTCGATAATATGGGAATGCTTCGCCTATAAAAGAAGTGAGATCTGAATAAGTACCAAGTTCCATACACATACCTCAGTTAAAAATAGTTACTTTTTAATGATGTTACTTGGCAAGTTTTCATACACCTTGTTATAAACCTACTAAACGCAATGAATCAAGTATTTAATTTTCTATTAAAACTTGCCAAGTAATCATCATTAAAAAGTAACTATTTTTAACTGAGGTATGTGTATGGAACTTGGTACTTATTCAGATCTCACTTCTTTTATAGGCGAAGCATTCCCATATTATCGAACTTGGCAGTCTTTCACATTTTTGTTTTGGGTGGGATTTCATTTATTTTTGTAAGGCTGTTAATTTTATTTTTTTCTTATGATTAAGTTAGTTAAGTAAATGTCTCATTTATACTATCTTTCAGATTTTTAAATATGCACTATGCTTCTTACAAAGAAATGAACTAGATTAACTAAATGGACTAGATTTACCAACTGACTGACATGACATGTTATCATATATTATGTTCGTGGATCAAAGTTACACATTCGTTATTTTCGAAAGTGACTCACACTTGGCAGTTTTCAGATTTTTACTTTGACTAAATACAAACCTTTGTAACGAATTTCAGATCGGTACGACCATTCGAAGATATATTATATAAATATAGATAAATTTAGTTCGTTTTAGTTCCTTAGGGGTATAAATTTACACTGGGTATTTTACACCTTCATTATTTTGAAACCGACTCACACTTGGCCATTTTCAGATTTTTTCCTTTACCTTGACATAAAGAACTACCTCCTTGCCAAATTTCAAGTCAATACGACCATTGGAAGTGGTCTAGGTTTTTGATGAGTGAGTCAGTGAATCAGTGAATCAGTGAATCAGTGAATAAGTCAGTGAGTGTATAGTAAAAATAGCGATTTTCTGACGTCAATATCTCAAGACCTACAATAGGTATATTAATGAAATTTTGTATTTTAGATAAGTGAGGGGGTCTCAACAGATACTAGAAATTTGATATGCGTAAATAAAATAGATTTTGAGTTACAGGGGGGTCGAATTTGGCCCGAAATGGTTCGTGTAATATAACCCACGGCCGGTGTGTCGCTTTTTTTGCTCGAACTTGGCGGACACACTGCCGTGTGTCTAGATACAGTTCTTATAAAACAACTTAGCTACCCTGAAGTCAGTCATTGAACGACGTCAGTTCAGGCAAACCTATTTACAGTTATTTGATAGAAGCTTTTCCATAAGAGACTACAATATCATCAATGAAATAAGCGTCTAAGCTATACTAGCTACACATTTAAAAAGAAACTTTTTCCAACTGTCTCCAAACTCGAAGATATTACGGAAAAAGTGTAAAGGATTGATCAGTTTTTTCAATGATACCCACACAGATGTAATGTTGTTCACACGGTGTTGTTTTGTTTGTGTGTGTGAGTATAAATATCAGTGGTGTGTGGTTCGAGTGGTAGCGGTGAGCGGGACGAGTTTATAAGCGAAGCGGATTGTAGGAATATCAGGCAATTTTGTTTTATTGTTACGTTTTAATATTGGTTATTTCAGTTTTGATTGAATTTCTTATTAACTGACTTTTGACATCAGTTATCGAATTCGGTAGTACTAAAAAAGAAGTTTTTATCTGCCTATCGAAAGTTATGTAATAGATTGCATCAAACTTTGAAAGTGAGGTTGTGAACTCCGTTATTTATTTTAATGACTGCCTGATACTGATGAAGACGGAAGACTATCAATTCGATGTAGTAGATAGTTTTTTAAACCAACTTTTTCGTGAAAAGCCTGTATAAATTGTTGTAATTCATATTTATATACATACTAACAGAGTACATAAGAATGAATACACCAAATTGCTGTCACGTTAACCCCCGCCTTCACTGCGACCCCACCCTGCGCACACGCGGCAGTCCATCCCAACTAATTTCACAGCGATTTAGTCAAGTGTACTGACGACAAAAAACCTCCCATTCACCGTGCTATGTGGCAGACGTGGTTCGACAGTGAAATTTCAATGAATGGCTCTTCGGTTGTATTGAGGTATTTTGGATCTTGGTTATATTTAGGGGTTCACTCTTACAAAGGGAGTGTTCGGGAGACAGTGTTAAGGAGATTGACAGTCTTTCGAGCTGCAACTGTTTAGACTGGAAGTCGACCCTAATATGGATGGGAAAAGACCAGGCCGTTGATGTCAGGGCCACGTTTGCACTATGACGTAGCAAAAATTAATTAAACGTCAAAAACACAATTACAAAGAGTGAGTCCTATAAAGTCTAACTTAACTTACAGTCATCCAAGTTCAAATTGTCTGTCTAGCCTTTTCCTAACAATTTTGGACTCAGGATCCAATCTAACCGTATGCATCTGACTACCAGTGTTGTACATAGACCGACTGCTTATAATCAAGCTCTATAGCTACTAAGAATCTCAACAGATTTATCTCAATAAACGCCATACAAAAGTGAACAGCAAAGTGCTCACGCGCCGATTGAAAGCGAAACTTGTTACAAAAAACCGGCCAAGTGCGAGTCGGACTCGTGCACGAAGGGTTCCGTAAATTACAGTTAAATCAACCTATCTCAAAAACTATAAGAGATACTTTGATCAAACCAAAAATCGTTGAAAGAGTTAATTAGCATGCATCACCTCTATTTTTTTTAGAATTTTATACCCCGTAGTTATAAAAATAGAGGGGGGGGGACATACTTTTTACGACTTTGAGAGCTGATATCTCAAAAACCGTTCACTTTAAGAAAAATGTTTTTTAGAAAACTTTATATCATTTTAAAAGACCTTTCCATTGATACCCCACACGGGTATGTACATCGAAAAAAAAAATTTCATCCCTCAGTTACATGTATGGGGGGCCCCACCCCCAATTCTTTTTTTTACTATTTAGTGTCATATTTTTGTAGCGGTTCATACAACACATATTCCCATCAAATTTCATCACTGTAGTACTTATAGTTTCCGAGTAAATCGGCTGTGACAGACGGACAGACGGACAGACGGACAGACGGACAGACGGACAGACGGACATGACGAAACTATAAGGGTTCCGTTTTTGCCATTTTGGCTACGGAACCCTAAAAAGTAACAAAACGATGACAAAAAAACTCCGACCAGATGTTTCTACCCGGCGACGCCTGCGGGTATGTTTTTAAGTTTGACTTGAGGTTTATCAATCGATTGAATTTATAAATAAACTCATTCTTGATTGATGAGTAAGTGCCTAATTAATCAATTAGGTGTTTCGTTAAGAGTAGTCATTATAATTGCGATACGTAGTTATTGTTTAGACTTTTACAGGAAAAACAGTGAATCTGATTTTGATAAAATTCGGTATCTAGACATATATTGAAACTGAGAGAAGAACATACAACTTTTAGTTAGGTTTCTAGGCTAGAATTTTTCAGGAAACGAGTTCAACTGTGTGGATTTTTCATAAATCAAAAGAGGTGCTATGCCTACGGATTTGGGATTACCATTTTACTTCGGTTTTCTGATTAAAATACATACATGCCAAATCTTTACAACTCTTCCATTAGAAATTGATGTACCTTTTTGTCACATCAAATATCTTAATATTATCTACCTAGAAGGACCCTTTGTACATCAAAATCCAAAATATAACCATCTTAAATCCGCAACCCAAACAAATCCTCTCATTACTAACAAACCAAACATTCTAACAAAACAAAAAAGACGTCCGTCCACCTAGCTAGTTCCCAAGGAAGTGGCTGCGGTCTGCGAGGTGTTCGTTACATGCGCGCGCGCACGTCTCAGGGAGAGGGGAGATGTGGTCCCTCACCAATTTCCGTTCAGAGAATTGGTATTGGGATTTTATGTAGTTCTGATTTATTTTTGGGATTCTAAATATTAATTGTGAAGCCTAAGTTTACGTAGTTATTATTAAGAAATCTGTATTAAACCTACATTGAGTAGTGCACGGCAATTGGCAGATAAAAATGATGGTAATGATGAAAAATGCTAAAGTGAGTTAGCTTGTTACGGTTAAAACAGCTAAATCAATTGAGATGTAACTTGGCCTTCAGATGTCCAGACTTTTCAACAGATAGACATGCTGCGCTGATCCCAAATAAAGTAAGGTATGTTAGGAGCAGAAGGATGATGATGATCCACTATAGGTACTTAATTATGATTAAGTTTCACCTACGTCCCTGGGAACTACTTCACCTACGTCCCTGATAAAAAGTATCCTACGGCCTTTTTGAGAAATGGGATATCTTTAAGTCATTAAATGACACCCCCTACTGCGGGTGCAGCGTGAGGGAGTGTCAGACTCTTACTGACTAAAACCCATCACGTTCCTTCTTAAGCCCTATACGTACCAGGCCGCGGTAACTTGCGCGAACACTGAAGCAGCCACAGCAGGGTAAATGGGTTACCTAAGTCGTATAGAATTTACGACCAGCAGTTCCTGAGATTAGCGAGTTCAAGCAAATAAACAAACAAACTAAAAGTTTGATTATGACTCATTCTCATTTAATTTTCTCATCCACCACGTGGTTAAACCATAACCAAAAACCAAAAGTTAAACATAACTTTCTCACAATCTAACCATAGCCTCATAGAACCGGTTGCAGTGTCAAGTCATCGCAATTAGTTCCGCGCCGGGAACCGAACCCGCGACCTGTCGACGGAAGTTTAATGTTTTTAGACAAATTGTCGGGTTTTAAGTTTTTTTTTTATGTTTGATATTATTTTAATTGAGTGGGAATTGATGGTGAGTGTTGTTATAGATATAGCTAAGGTTTTTTTTTATTTTTATAGGTAAGTTTTATCGAGTAATAGGTACCTATATATTAAGAGCGCCTTTTTCTTATCAATAGTACCTTTGTATGGGAACGGGCTTTTAAACGGTAGTGGGTAATAAAAAGGGCATATATCATCATGATATATATCATCAGTGGGTGCACTAGTTTCTCTCAGTTTTATACACATTTTATGGGAACAACTTCGCATTCCTGGAAAAAAATAGCCCATAGGTAGCCTTGCCTTCTTGACAAATTGGGTGTGGACATCAGTAGGTTCAATCATTCGTGGTGAGTTAAGTGTGTCGAGATGACGAATGACCCAATCAAACGTTGGAATACACTTTTTTGGAACTTATGGAAAGCAAAAACAAATTAATGTTAATTACCTACTTAAAACTAATGCCCTGATCAAGCATCCACCAAAATAAGTGGTCTCATTAATAAACAAACCAACCAACCAAATATGACTTCATAAAAGTAAAATAATAATAAAAAAAACAAAATCTACAGAACCTCACCAAAATCAGACCATTCACTCACAGTACCCCAAAATCTTCAGTGCGAAAGAGACAACCATATAAACCACGTTCCGCTCGATTAGAACCGCCTTGTTCGAATTTTGACAGCAGCCAATCAGAATAAATTTGTCCGCGCACACTAATTGATAATTCAAAGTCAAAACGTCCTATGTCTTTCAAACATCAACCGAATTAACATCTTAAGTCTACAGCGTTAAGGTCCAAATTCGAATGTGCGTAGACATTGATGAAACGTTGACAGAAAGGCCTAAATTTATATTGAGACATTATGAATTCCACCTTATCGTCGAGGGTTAAGTTGTATTTTTGAGTGGCACCATGAATCAATTATTTTTATTTTTTTCAACTTTTGAGCATTTGGTAAAGAGTGATATGTATGGAATAAGATTTTTGGAGCTTTTATCCGGTTTTGTCGAAATGGTAAATGGTTTTGAGTTGAATTCTAAATATTCTGGTGGGATGTAGTGATATCAGAAAAAACCTAAGCTTCCGTTTATCGTATCTTTTTAGATTCATTAATTAGGACAGATTAGGAATATAGATTTTTTTATTGTTATAGCGAAATAAATGTCACAGTGCAAATTCTAACTGTCTAGCTATCACCGTTCATGGGATCCAGGTGATATAGATCTCAGTACATTTCTACTTTTTGGGTATAAATAACCCCATACAAATAACTATCTAAAAATTTTGTAAAAAATTGCAAATTCAAAAATCTAAAATTATCACTTATGCCTGTTTCCTTTCAGCAAGCAAGTTTAAAAGATGATCCAATTGTTCGGTTAAACCAACACAAAGCAATATAAGCCTTATGTTACTTAGTCAAGGTTCATTCTTCTTTGACTATTGATAGAGATGTTAATGAGTATTGCAGACATAGACATTACTTTTAAAAGTTCACCTTATTTTTATGACCGTAAGGTCGATTTTCGAAAAATAGAGGTTTGTTTTTTTCTTTATTTCTAATTGTACCGATGTGATTGTTTTTGGACGAATGAAGGCTGTTCTTAGTTACATAGCAACAGTTTAAACATTATTTAAGTTATAAATATGTATGCGTGACTTACCTAAGTAATAAATAAGTTAATGACTTCATAAATACGCGTCCAGAATCTGTATATAAATACCTGGTCTTTATGTTCTTCTAATGTAATATTTAAGCTAATATTAAGTTTCATCAAAATCGTTGTTTACTTATTTCATACTAGCTGCTCCTCGCAGTTTCATCTCGAATAAAGAAAGGTAACCATTGTCTTTACTCAGGCTCTTAGGTACTGATGACGATGATGATGCCCTCCTAGCCGAGTATCGGCTCTTACTACTTGTGTACCAAATTTCATTTCAAAAGGTTCAGCAATTCTGGCGTGAAAGTCCAAAAGACAGTCAGAGATACATTCCCATTTAAATATAATGATTAGTATGATATTTATATATCTTGGTATTTCACTTAATATATAAGAAGCTTTAACAGTAATGTATCTATTATCTATTTTGGCTAATGAACCGTAAGATCCCATACATGAAACACCATAATTCACTCGAATTAGATCAGGATAGTTCACACACAAAAACTACAGACTTGGTCAAAATAATCGGTCACATAAAAATAGATTAAATTGAGTAAGGAAATAAAATAATTAAGCCATTATTAGAGTCACTGCCAATTGGTTTAAATAGCCTTTTAATCAAACAGCTAGCCTATTTACTAAACAACGCTGTAGTAACACAGTTAGGTACATAATTTTCAAAAATACAGGGTCTACCACTTTGGTAGCTCATCACCATATTTCTATCTAGATGACGTTTTGTGAGGACCATATGAAAGGTCTACCAATATTAACACGCTTATTAGTTATTAGCTTCACTTGTAACTATGTATGTAAGAAAATCTTGGAATCTTAATTTCACCCACTTCCCGGTCTTCGATTAGGATGAAACTTGTTGAGAAATCATGACCTACCTAGTCTTTTCCTTAATTTTGGGGTCGGCTTCCAGTCTAACAGGATGCAGCTAGGTACCTACCAAAATAGAATTTTCCATGGAGCTACTGCCTATCTGGTCTCCTCTACCCACCATTTGGTAAGTCTGATTACACTATATCATTTTGAGACAATCGTACAAAAAGTGGCAAGTTCATAGTCAAGATAATCTAACTTCGTTTACACAACATAGGTAAAATCAATTTGTCAAATATACAATCGCTTGCATTAGCCGACATGGTCTACAATAGGTTGTTCTAATTAATATCATATCAATAGGCCTTTGTATTAGCTAACTTTGTTAAAAGATATCTCCAAAGGTTATCGACATATAATGCTAGTTTTGTACACAGAGGTAGTGTGTTATTAATTGACAATTTGTAACTTTGTAATCCCATCTATATAATCTCTGAATTAACAGGACCGATTTTGATCTATTGTATCTTTTTTATTTTTGTTTTTTTCACCACGACAAGTTACCGAACAATATGATATTCCCCATTACGTTCCAGCTTGTAATGACGTACTAAAAAGTATAATATGTATTATCAAAACGATATGCTCATTCTTATCACAACCGATTGCAATTATCTGAGGGGGAGAGGAAAGTGGGTAGAGGTGTCACTGAGAGCTTTCAATTTGATAAGGATAGTAATTAGTTACGAATTAAACCTCAAGAACATACTTTTTTATGTAGAACAGAGGGGTTCCATCTGGGTTCCGTATCCAAAGTCAGAGTTAGGGTTCAGAGTTTTCGTACAAAAAAAACTGTGAGGATAGATAATATTTATATATAGGTACTGTAAGTAACAACAGTAACAATTACCTAATTCTCAACGTCCCAAACATAAAAAAGGACCATTTTAAACGGTCTAAACATATACCTACCTAGGATTTTCTTAATTACTAAAGTCGATACACTAAAATAGTCAAAACCAATGACCGAATTATACCTATGTTCTTCAATTGTAATTTTCTGGTTAAGACACGGATTAACAAGAGATAGATCATTTACCTACTCGTCTAGATTTATCTCTTTGTTAGATATTTGCAAATTGCAAGTCTAATTAGTTTATTTCAATACTCAGAGCTACAAAGATTTATTTTTATTTGATCTATTTTGAAAGAGTAGATTACATAGGAAATGAGTACGAGTTAGTCTTCCTAAGGAGTACCATGTTACCCAGGTAACTGCGTTGAAGAGGTCAGATAAGCAGTCGCTCCTTGTAAAAGACCTATCTACCTATTCAGTTGCATCTGGCAGACTGGAAGTTGATCTCAACACAGTTGAGAAAATGATGATGTCAATTATGATAGAGGCATTTTTAGTAAGAATTTAGATACCTATTCTATACCAGCTCTTGGCCATACAAAATTGTGTAGCGCCTACCGTATAGGTATTAGTAGGTATAGTCTATTGGACTTTTACAGATTTTTTTCATCTCTATCTACCCCGAATTAAAACGCCAAAAAATTACCAAAATATATCCAAAAATAATAACTTAATTTCGCCAAAAATTCAAACAAAGATGGCTGCCCAAATCTCACCCTCTCGCGCCGTATTTCGGATGATCCCTCCACGTGGCGCGGCAGTGTGCTCGCGACAGCCGCGCGGTCCGTTGTGACGCTATCCCGCGACCCGTGACGCGCGAATTTGAAACGTCATCGCAGTTCCATTTTTGAAAATTTGAATTTTGCAATGATAGAACGAAGTGGTTTGCCATTGTGTTCGCGGGTTTTTTCGTTTGAATTTGGAATGTGAAGTGATGATTTTGAGGTTGGATATCTAACGGAATTTTTTGGTTTGTGATTGTGCTTGTAATTTTCGTGGTTAGAAATAAGTGCAAGTTTTCTTCTTTTTTTTGCAAAATTAACGACTGAAAAAGAAATACACCAGTGTGTCAAAAAAATATTTTGACTACCACAGGCAAATAAAATAAAATAAGAACTATGTATACGGTGCTTTAAGATGACTGCCAGAACAAAATAAAAATCCGAACAATACATCAAAAATACAACAATTTCAAACTAAACACACAGAACTACACAAATACATAACAAACGAGTTATGTAAAACAATACGGCATGTAATACCGACACCGTATCACCGTAGCTACGGTATCGCATTACCGAACACGCCCCGTGTGAATGTTATACGACTTACACGCTAAGTTGTGTGTTTCATGATCAAAATGTTAGAAGAACAATAAGAAAATATCTTCAAAACCTGTACAGATCCTTGCCTGAAATAATAATAAATAAAAGAATAATCAATCTAGGATAAAAATCAAAGATTACCTATAGGTACCAGGATAGTCTCCAAAACGCTAGCTCTTCTCTAATTCCCAGGTGTTTTTGCTGGGAAGAAGAATTGGTGTAGGTACTAAATTCCTCTATGACGCACATCTGTGTGTTTGATTTGCGAAAAATAAGACAGATATCAGTAAGGTTAAAAGTGTGACCCTGTACTGCAATATGGCACGAAAATAAAAGAGCTTTGACTTAGCTGGAAGATACAAAGAAGATAAATATAAACAGGATTGATAGGCTCTTAGCAAAACAATAGGTTTAGTCCTAGGTTTTTTAAATGAAGCGGCTTCGGTCCGATTAAGGCGAATCAAAAAGAATTGAACAGCAGTGGTAAAGAAGATAATTACAGAACCGCTGTGACAGGTCAGGACACAGAATAACACCCTTGGTCAATTCAACTTTATTACTACGCCATGCCCGAGCCTTTCAAAATCGCCATTCATTTGTTGATCGCAATTTGCGTAAGTACACAAAGGTACATACATACCTACGTTTATTATTTTGGGCAATAATCTGTTTTTCTATTTGATATGGTACGACCAAAACGCTAAAATGACAAAGAGTTATAGGGACTGAATGCAGAAACATCTCCACCAATAAGTCCAAGCAATTATAAGTTATGAAGAATGACATAATAAGCCTTAATATAGACTTTGGACTTGATC
This sequence comes from Helicoverpa armigera, assembly GCF_030705265.1. Classification (NCBI taxonomy): domain Eukaryota; kingdom Metazoa; phylum Arthropoda; class Insecta; order Lepidoptera; family Noctuidae; genus Helicoverpa; species Helicoverpa armigera. The sequence goes on along the minus strand of NC_087145.1, from coordinate 7,212,106 downwards.
AATATCGTCATACAATATCAAATTTAAAAAAAGACAAAACCAAAACAGTCCCACGGACTAACATAACAAGAAAACTGATCTCTTGTCACAATCGATCAATTATGTCCGTCAACCGTAAAATATACCTCAAAATCGAACTAAGTTATCTGTGCTCGATAGTCCGGCAATCGATTGAGACGTGTTTTAATCGAGATGTTAACGATTTCGGGTTTTTTTTTGTAAATTATAATAATTTTGGATTGTGTCGCTAAAAGTTTAAATTTTTTGGAGTGTTATTCAGTGATAGTGAGTCTTCAAATGGTGCAATATAGGTAAACACAAATAAAAGTGATCCAAATGGAAATTTTGCAAAAACAACAAAAAATTGAGTGAAAATCAAAATGGAACACTTTTAGAAAGCAGCCGTACCCTAAATAGAGCCTCTCTAAAAAACAACAGCCCTAATAATGAAACAAAAGAAAAATAAACTTATACCAAGAAATTATCTTCAAAAAAGACTTCCAAATTATCGCCTTTCGCCGAGCACACGGCTAATAATCGGACTATACGCGTTAATTGCTACTTCCTCTTAACAATCATTTACTTATCAAAAATCTTTGCTTCTCGTGAGAAAAACATTGTCATAGTTGCCCACCTGCCTCAATTGAACCGGAAAAGTGGTGATCAAACACCGGAAAATCGTACAAATCGTCGAAAAACCGGCAAAATTACTCCAAACGAATCGTTAATACTGACCAATCACAGCGGCCGATTCCATACCGCTTTCACGGTGTTATTTTTTATCGTTTTTTGAAAACCATTAGGGCATTGAAATTAAGCAAGTACTTACCTAGTTTCGACAAATAGGTATATTTTTTCTACCATCCGGTTTTTTTTTTGTTAGCTTTTTTCTTATTATTTTTCTAATTCTGCGAAGAGCAATCAGACGTTACGATCTCTGTTTTAGTTAGTTGATTTTAGTTGGTCCATGCGATGGTCTAATTACAAGCGCAATCAAGAACAATTTAAATAAAATAATTTATTTCAGTCCAAAATTCTAACTTCATCTTAAAATAAACACTATTGAAATAAAAATAATGAGTGAAAAAGTGATATAAAAAAATAAAAAAGACACTAAAAAACTCGTGATGAAAAATCGGTACAGACCAAACGAGTGACGTGAGAGAAAATTCTAATTGCGAATTCAAAACTTTCAAGATGGCGGCCGCATATATTTCGTTTTAAGTGTGATTTTGGACTAAAAAGTGTTGTTTTTTTGTAAATAAATTAAGATTAGTGTTGTGCCGTAAGTGTTCAAACTGGAGGGGCAGAGTAAGGCCACTTTTGCGGCCCTGTTTGGGCTAAGGGCCGGCGGCGGAGTCGATCTGTCCGCCGCTTACAGATACAACCAGAATATGATGGAATATTACACATGTAAGTGTTAATTTTTATGGAAATGTTTCATAGTTATTAGGAGAATATTTATGTTATCTATAGGTAAATTAACTATAGAATAAAAATCTGTGAGTATTCCGAATGATTTAATATAACCATGAGAAGAGGAATACTTGTAAGAAACGTTGTGGATGAAATTCAATGAGATGTTTTTGGCGATTTCTTAATTCTTGTTATTAATTCTTGAAATAGAAATCCTACATAGGTAAAAATATTCCTTATTTTGAGGACATTCAAAAAATAAAAATTTTGTCTTTAAATTTTGCTTTTGTACAAAAAACTCTTTGACCTATACCTAAATGAGATATTTGTTATCCTCAAGGTTTTAGACAAAAATACTCTAATATTTTTAAAACGGCTTAACGTCTGTAATATTTTTAAATACGAAAATCTGGTGCAGTTTCCATTTCTACCTCAGACAAGTCAGATAACGTTGTCCTCTGTTGTCCTTATAAAATTGCAGTCTGTTTCTCTTATTATTATAAGGTATATTAAGCAACTGATCCAAATACACCATAGGTAGGTAGGCACGTACGTACGATGTTCATATAACCACCCTAAAATCCCCTTTAAACCGAATCACATTCCATTTTCAAAAAAAGCATCCCTAAAACAAACGAACCGCCCTCATCCCTCAAACGACGTTATCTAGTCATTATGCAAAAGCGCTGGTTCCATCCATAACATTATTATCATAAATACAACGCATAAAAACTCAATCCCGTCATAAAATACCTAACAACCATCTGCAAAACCCTGAGATTTCATAAAACACCCGAAAATTTTCCCTCCGAAAAAGATCGTTACAAAACCCGCCAATGAGAGTTGTACAAACGCGTTGGAGGGCGAGGGAAGGCATCTGATTGGTCGTTTTGGAGAATGGTGTGCTGTGATTGGTCGGTGCGGTTGTGGGTGGGGCGTTGTGTCTGTGTGAGTGGGTGCGTTCGGTTTACGTTAATTGTGAGGCGTACGGGCGCGTTCGCTACATGTGTTGACCGCGTCTAGCAAATTGGACGTCGAGCCTTTTATTAGATTGGCGTATGGTTTTATGTAAATACATTGCTTTTCTGTATTAATATCAGACCTAGTTGATTAAATATACACTTACGCACTTTTCTCGTTAAAAAATCCTGAAAACTCCATTTATTCTTTGAATTGCCAAAATGATTGCAACCTACTTACTTATTCTCATAAAATCATTACTCATCAAATGGTTTTATTACCCATCTCGCAATGTCTTGCAATATTCCAAATCTCTGCTACTGCACTGATTCATAAAATTGATGTGATGATAGTTAACCACAATATTGCTTAATGTTATAGTTTTATAATGATTAATAAGAGTTTTGAACTGTCTAGACCCAATTCTGCAACAAGCATTGAATAATAAGGAAAATGGTTATGGAATGTTTTCTTATATTGCGAGTCCAGTAGGATACCACTCCTATACATCTCTGGTAAAAGATTAGGCTTAGTAGGACTATGAGCTTTACATGTATGAGACAGGATCTCACTGTTCCTGTGAATATGCATTGAGTGAACTCTAGCGTATTTCATTTTCTTTTCATTATTTGAGGTGATTTTCCGTGAGTAGGAACTGTAGGTTGCCTTATAGATACCTATCAAACGATAACACATAACTTTGGACACACAAAAATGGGAAAGGGACCTACTACACACAGATAGAACAAACACATTAAAGACCAAACACTTTTGGGAAAACTAAGTAGGTATCGTACATACCTACTGTGAAGGATGATTTGAGCATGAAAGTGAATAACTAAACAGGACCTAGATAACCAAAAAAATTAAGACTGGATAGTGTCAAAGACATTATATCTGAAATGGATGTTATTTCTAAAATTACATGGATAAAGCAAGAGGATGATGATGATGATGATAGCAGTCCCAAGTTACATTAACGTCTTTCACATAAATCTAAGGGTACCATATACATACCATAATACATTCACAAACCGTGAAGTTACAAAGTGTTACATATCTTCTAACATTGTACGTTAGTGTGAAAGTTATAAAGTACAACAAAGATAAGATTTACTTAATAACAAACAGTTTAATTAGAAGCGAAAGCGAATGCTGGTTTAGACTTTCCCAAAAAAGGTTAAGTAAATACTTAAACGAAGATTTTTATCTGTTTTGTATTGCAAGAAATGTTGGTAATGAAGCTATCTACTTCTTCCTCGTTTTAAAGATTTTTACAATTTTCTTTCTTATTTGTCATGGATATATTATACGATACTTGCTTTCTTATCTCACATCTGATATTGGCAGAATCATTGACATCGGCATCGACGAATCTTTGCCATCAACCAAAAATTGAATAGGAGCTGTGTGCTGACAATGATTTTGATGCTTATATTAAGGGAATACGGCAATATTTTTTCCTCACATAATAGCTACACTCTTTAGAGTTTCTCATCTTCCCATAGAGGTAGGTATATAAAAATGAATCCCTATATCCCTTGGCCACGCCATCACGCGTAAACGGCTGGAGCGATTAAGCTGAAAATTAGAAGGGAGGTAGCTCAGACCCGGGAAAAGGTCTATAGTTATGTCTTAGTTAGGTAAGCAAAAATTTCAATAGCATCTCAGTAAAAACCTCAAATCAAAAATAGATATGAGCTTACCAAAAATAAGTACCTACCTAACAAAGGAATTGCACCACCTAACTAGGAAGAACAAAACAAAAAATCTACCAAAAATTAACCAAGTTTTATACATATGACACCAAAATAATGACTGTCTAAGCCAAAAGAACAATAAAACGAGTAATACTTAAAAAATCGTCATCGTACACTAAAATACAGGAAACATTCAAATCATAAAGCACACCGGCCATTACGATGTCACATACAAACAATAAAATTAGGGCACACGTACAAAAAAACAACCAAATTTCAAACTTCCTGCAAATGACTCAACTGTCCATAGATCACGGAGTCATACTTATGTAGAGTGAACGACATTGCTTTACCAACATATTGAAAACACATTAAAAACTGACATCACAACCTTAACTATAAGACATAAAGTCTAAATTCACACAACAGATCTGTAGAACAAACTTTGCATGTAACATGAGACTCACGCACACATCTAAAACATGACACACGCCTATTCTACACGCGTACGCGATTGTAAACGCACACATAGATCGCGCGCTTCTGATTGGTTGACGGCGATGCGCTCACGCACATATCGTGTAGATCTTTTGCGTTTTGAAACTGGTTGTGCTTGGTAATTGTCGAGATTTTAGAAAGGCTGTTTGGTTGGTTGCTGTAACCAACTTGTTGGGTTGCGTCGCCCTAGAATGTGTTATTAACATATAATTTTTTTATTGCCGGTTATGTAAAACTGTTAATATTTATTGCAAATTATAGTGTTGCATCGTTACTTGGAGTGGGCTTTTGGTTTGCATAGATTTTTTAACTGCAGTTTATGATCACAAATGCAAAAAATTCCCGTTCCTTTTACCTATGTACCTATAGGTATCTACGTTCTAACGATTTTTACATAGGTACCTATTAGCAAAATTTTATACAGCTTCAGTAGTTTCTGGTCATAATTACGTAGACAAAGGACGTAAATCTATGAATACTAATATAATAAAGCTGAAAAGTTTTTCGTTTCAATGCACTAATATCAGAAACTACTAGACCGATTTAAAACATTCTTTCAGTATGAGATAGCCCATTTATCAAGAAAAGCTACTGAGGTTCTGCAATTTTTATAAGGGATATGAGGGAAACCGTAATAGTACCGTAACTCGTAAACATTAAATTAATGGTACTTATCTATATGAAAGACGCCTGAAAATAAATGAAGTTTCTACCTAATCAAAGATCTAAGCCGATGCAACAATGTACAAGTTTTGTAACATCACAAGGTTGGAGCTAACTAGAATTTTATCTAAATTCACCTTTTCAGTTGCTCAAGTTAACAGCTTTGGTATGTTTTTTACAATGTAACGAAGGAGATTGGTTAATAGTATGATTATCTAGTGTTTCAATAGATCAGATTGCTACATTAGTTGCGATACTTAAAACCTCCATCTCGGAATAATCATCATCATCTCTCAGCCATAAGTCGTCCACTGCTGAACATACTTAGGCCTCCCCCTTTGATCTCCAAAATAATCTCGTAATTATAGGTACCTGTCATATTCTTCTGTTATTGGCAAAAATTCTTAAGGACTATCCCTTACCCGGTATTGCCTTATCTTACCATTTTTGACTAGCTGCAGCGAAATCACGAAGTAAGTAAGAAATTCGAGGAAAATTATTACTGTACTTTAAAATCAATATTGTGACAAAGGCTCATTTAAATCAAGTCTTAATACACAAATAGGTACATTTTTACCTTTCTAATGCTTACATAAAATATGTTAGGTTTTCAAAGATACGAAATGACTGTAAAATGCTGTATCCATTTTCGGATAGTCATTATCTTTCCAAAGCATAGTTCTACTAATTAAGTTAATCTACTACCGAATATAGATACATAGTAAAATTATCAATTAGTTACACCATTTCAGGATCCATTACAATTACACCCCAACATTGCCTTCCTCTAAAAAAAACACGTTGATTTACCAACACAAAAACATTACAAAATATCAAAAGCTTTTTACGTTTAATTCAAGATGGCGGACACAATGGCGTCGGCCTCGCATCCGGTCGTCGCATGGTAATCTCACTTCCGGTCTGACCGCACTTCTGTCGCTTATTATCTAGGGAACTTTATTATTTGAATTTTGTTTGGGAATGTTGTGTTGAAGAAAATAAGGTTTTAAACTGGAAAAATTCATAAGGTGAAAATAAAGTACTTTTACTAACATGATTTTAGTGACTCAAAATTATAATTTTGGACTTAGGAGGACTCTTCATACCAACATGCTTTTGAAACGTGGTTATTTTGATACCAAAATAGATACAAAAAAGCCCTGCGTACAAACATGTTCAATATTTAGGATTTTAGTTGATATTGACATAATATAACAGTTGCAGAACTCATATTTATGCTAATAACCTATGTTTAAACCTTAAATATATTTATATACTTACAAGACCTACTACAAGAAGTTTAAATAGGTAGGTATATGTACCTACCTATCAACAATTTTGACTATCCACAACCAAATTCCCATACACCCAAAAAAAAACATCACCATATTTTCCTCAACTCTCAAAAAAAACCCATAACCATCAAATAATTTCAGCAGATGGGAGTTTTTAACATAAAAAGGCGCATTCCCATAGAATTCCCATGAAACAAAGGATGATACCCACTGCGTCACGGTTCGCAAACCATACATATTTAGTTTTATAGGATCCCATAAGATATTATGGCGGTATAAGGATAATGCTGGGAATTATGACAGAATGATCGTATCTCTGACGTTTTAAATAGGTTTTTGTTTAGGTGTCCAAAAAACGTGGATTGGATTAATTGGGTTGTTAGTAACGTGATTTAAAAGGAGAGGTAGAAGTAAGAAGTAGCTCTTGGTTAAAATTAATCCATTTGGTTAACTAAAGGTTAAGATAGGAATTTTTACACAAACGTAATAACTAAGCAAATGATCTACTGCATTAAATAAGGGTTCCAAAGCCCATGCAGATGATGTATTTTTAAACGTAGTTATTTAATAAATATAAAATTCTGTATATTTAGTAACTTACTAATCATTAATGGAGTATAGTTGACCCATGAAATAGGTGTTGAATTCATACTAATTTTCAGTATTAAGTTTCTCTAGTTACTTACTACGCTACTTATAAGATACATTCCAGAACCAAAGTTACTCTATCGAACATTCTAAAAACAACAAGAAAATACAGTAACGAACACAAACAGTTAAAACTGCAAAAATATTCCACGAACACCTGATTTCAATGCAAATATCTTTAGAAAAGTTCATAAAATGCCTGCACACAGTTGAAAAAAGGTTTACTAATTACAATTAATGCTGTATAAAAAGTGACAGGTTATAGAGGGGGTGAGTTCGACCATGACCATCGTCCTTGCACCTGTATGCTACCCTGAGGGTCAGAAACATAATTGTAGGGCTCATCAGTTTAACACTATTTAGATTTGTGTTTGATGTATAAAGAACTGTAAGTATGTGTATGACTACGCGTGTCACTATTTATAGTTTATATACAGAATTATGCAGAGTAACAATATGTCCCAAAGCTTTACCATACATAGATCCATTGGTAGCATTTCATAATATAACTACTATCAATGGCTATTGATTGGTACTAAAATTGTAAGGAAAATGAATATGCCAAGTCTGTTGTCTCGGTTGTTGATCCATTCTTTTCTAACCAGTACTTACAGTTGACAGTTTATTGTAGGGCAATCGTGAATGCAATCATCTTTTTAGTCAGTCTGCTACCGACCGGGTACCCTGAAGTAGTATTTAATATGGGCACTTCCAATCATCTCTATACTTAGTTACCTCAAGCCTGATCAAACTATGGGCTGAGCAACTACGCTGGGGCTCAAATTTTTTTATCAAAACGAAAACTATAAGTACCTATTTGCTGACTTCTTAACTTTTATCGATCCGTATGCTTGCTACTCCCCTGTTAATCAAAAGTACTGCATACCTTTACTGTAATACCACAAAGGGCACTATGCGTTGACGTGAACGCTCTACGGAGGGAGTGCGCTCGCGCATAACGCGGCGCCGTCCTTGCACTTGTATGTGTAGTTATCGGTAATAATAGTGTATTGGAATTCTGTGTGCTTTGCCCTTTTGAAGAGGGGAACTTTACCTTTTTTATGTAGGAGGGTAGGCGATTTTTTGATGAAGGAAACTCGATGTATTTTTTAATGAATAAGGCTAGTGCACAAATAATATATGTACATGTGTTGTGTTCACTCATAAATGTTACTTATCCTGTCGGGGCAATGATGGACAGATCTTGAAATTGTTCAATAATTCTTAACAAACCTAACTCTTATTTAATTGACGCTGACTGGCCCTATCCAAAGATTAAAAATCTCTCACAAAGCCTATACTCTCATTATCACAAGCTTGTTTACTATCCCGCTGCTGGGCTGCGGCCTCCTCTCACACGGAGTAGGATTGAACATTAATTACATACCTAGCTTGCTCAATGCAGGTCGGTGATTTCAGACTTTATAGTTCATGTTTCCTCGAGATGTTTTCCTTCACCTTTATTCAGTCATTGATGTCCAAGGTATACTTGGAAAGTAACTTAAAAAAGTTGCATTGGTACTTGCCTGATCTAGGCTGTTATCGAACCCTCACACGCATATGAGAGGTTGGTGCTTTACCCACTAAGCACCATGATTTCTGAATTCTCCTATATTACAAGCACAAGTAGAATCAAACCGCAAAATAAATCAGTACCTACAAGTAAAGTTATTTGAAAATCAGATTGTCCCTCGAACGGAAGTGGGAACGGAAATGTTCCCCCCACATCTAAATTGGATGCGCTGTCCAGTTTTATGTTATGGGTGCATGTTTATGGACTGTTATGGGTAGCTGTGAGTATGGGAAGTCAGAGTTTATGGGATTTAATTTTTGAGCGAGTGCTTTTGTGTTGGTGCGTTTAGCAATAGGTATTGAAGTTGGTATAAGACGAGCTTATCATACATGTAATACGTAGGTTCTAATGTGATAATATACATAGATAGGTAGTTTGTTTTCTTGAACAAGATAATCTTAAGAGCTGCGGGATTCATGATGGGTTAAGTCAGTAAGATTCTGACAGACGCTGCTAACCCACAGCAGGAGGGTTCACAGCAGACCGATTTGAAAAATCTTACATTGTTAGATTGCCCATTTATTGAAGACAGCTATTGGCTACTTTTTCTCTGGATTCGTGAATTAGTTTCCACGGAACATGGGTGGAACCACACGCAAAACCCAGATTACATGTAAAATAGCGTTAGACGAAAGTTGCGTTAAAATAAAACCTACTTAAAATAAATTTACTTCTGCAGAGAACTCCTCTTAAAATGTTCCTCGTTGACCCAATTCCATAATTTCTGGGGACTGTAAGATCTTTGTAGGAAGGGGACAGCTGGACACCTGGTGAGAATAAGCGTATAGTTTGTAGTCAGAGCAAAGTAGGGTTCGCATAAACTTACTGATTTTTTCGTCTATTATGAGTATTATTAGCTCCGCCTTTCAAACTTTTTATTAAACATTCTTCTGAGTTATCCTAAAATACTAGAACTTACGTACTCAAAAGATGTAAAACAAATGATTTTGAACCAAGTATCATGTTTCTGATTTGTTCTTTTTCTGGAATGCTCCGGACTTAGATTGGATGTGAAGGGAGAATGTAACCCAGAACAATAGAAAACGGATATAGGTTTCAAACACTTTAATGTCTTAGTTTTAGAACGTTCTGTCTGTAGTCACAAACACCTTAGTCGCAGCTTAATGAAATGTCAGCTTCCAAAAATACACTGCTGTAAAAAATTATAATCTTCACAATCTGTCGGTACAGTCTCGTCCCCAGTTTCCGGGCGGCCATCTTGCTCGCTATTACGCTTAATTACTACCTAAAATAGAGCCTTATTTGTGTTTTATTTATAACACAAACTCAGAGTATAGAACAAGAATATTTTTACTGAAGAAAATCAAAGGCAGTTTTGTGATTATGCACATTACATAGCTGACATTACAATTTATTTAGTCACTTAAGAGCGTGTACGTCAATCGCGCGCCATTTGGCCTAAAATGGTACTTTTCAAACCACTGTTTCTCAGTAACTACTTATCCCATAACTATGTTATTTTTTAATAACGCAAGGTAATTTCACTGTCTATATAGTTAATTGAACATAAATTTCAATTTGTGTAGTTTAAATACTTAAAACCCCTATAACGTAACAGATGTTTTATAAAATTCCCGTTCAGCGTCTATTTCGAAGCTTAAATTCATGTGAAAACAGTGGCAAATCTAATCATATTTATTTTTTTACTCATAGACGAAATCCCCATGCCTATAGTTAGTTGAAAACATTTTTTGATTTAGGTCTCTATCTTTCAGAAAAAAATATTTTAACAATGTGAAAATTTGTGAATTTCAAATGCTTTTTTTACCTACCTATCTTACTTAATTTAATATAACAATTATTTACTATAGTAATATAACTCTTTCTTTAAAACATAAACTTTATATTATAATTTAATCTCTCGTTTTCATTTTTTTATAAATTATTTAAAAACTACTATTAAACGCTGCACGCGAGTCAACTCAAACCAGACCGCCGCAAGGCTTCACAGAGAGAGGACGTGTCGCTCCGTCACATCGCGTAGGGTGAATAACCTCTGCCGTGGATACCGAGAATAGAGTACATTTCAAGCGCGACCAACAAATCTTGATACATTACTATTTTATTTAAAGCTCAATTTTGAAGCATATTTTTTTTATCGATTGAGTTGAAATTTTGTTTGAATGTTCAGTTTTAATGACAATGTATGATTCTATATCCAATATGGCGGTATACCGAAGATGGAGAAAAAAATGTTTTTAATGCATTCCTACGATATGGGTATCAAATGAAAGGGCTTGCTATGAATAACTCGAAAAAAAATGTGTCGCGAGTCTAAATCCAATATGGCGGACTCCTTAGGCTAGAAATCACTTATTGCAGATGTCTGTTACCAATCGAGCTATAATTTTTTTTTTTTTTTCATTTTGGATGTACCCAAATTTTGACTTTTGATCTCGAATAACTTTTGAAGCATATAGGATAGATAACTTAAAACTTTATTTGCAATGGTAAACCCAAGCTCTTCCCAATATTTGGCTTTCCGGCAATTGTTGTTATTTGACCACAATTTTTCGGTCTGGATGGACTTTACCATTCATATAAACAATCAATTTTTCAAATCGGTCCAGGCGTCTTTGAGAAATCGAGAACAATCAAATTGAGAACAATCACAAAACAATCTAATTGAAACCTCCTCCTTTCTTTTTTTGAAATCGGTTAAAATACAGAAACTCTTAACATTGTCATTAATCATCAGTCGACTATTTAGTACTGTTGAAAATTGTATGTAATATACAGAAAGTCCTCAAAACCAAGGTTTTCATAGGTGCCCGATTTTTTTGCAAAAGAGTGTAAGTATTAACGACTTATTTTCATGCTTTTATATTTTAGACATCCATAGACTTACACTATTTTCCCGCTATTAACTATTTACTAAATAATATATTTTTTGTTCTACCAATTTCACTCGAAAGGATCAAAATGGTTTGTGTGACTATACGTGAAGTATGATAGGCACGCACACAGCCGCGACGCTAGTCTGCGCGGTTTTTGCGTTGAATTACCTAAAGTTGACATCGCGCGCCGAGCGTACACGCTCTTAATCTAGATAATAGCCTGTTGCAATTTTCTTACAATATTTTTCTTTTTGGATTTTCGATTTTTTCCATTCGAAAGTTGCAGTAACATTCATAATATAGATTCAGCTAGGTAAGTAGTAACAGGAAAATTATGAAAAGAATACACACTAACGAAAAGCTTTTTACAGGAATACGATATTCTAGCGAAAATAGAAGATACATAAGTATTTTACTTATTACACACACATGAGATTGAATTTAAATAAACTTATGTTAGGTATTTAATTTACTTATTGATTAAGTCCACCAGTAGACAAAACAAACAACAAATAAATAACTGAATTACTAACGGATGATAGTAAATAACCCGATTTTGGCAACGTTTCGCGGCTGCAAGTTATTTATGGATTTACAAAAACAATTGTGTTAACATGGTATACGGTTAAAGCTAGCCTATAGGTATGTTTTCCATGAAAACTGTATAAGGTTGTATGTAGCTGAATTTGAAGCTCAGTTTTTGATAATGAAATACAATGTTTAAAATCATATTTATAACCTCAGGAAGATTCAGAGTATTCAGTGAATTATTTCATTTTCTGGTTCAGTTATCTGCAGTGCAATGTACATAGCATTTAAAAGTACACTACGATTAATATTATGAAGCTGAAGAGTTTGTTTGTTGATCGTGCGAATCTCAGAAACTACTAGACCGATTTGAATATTTTTTTCAGTGTTAGATAGCCATTATTTTATCAAATCTATCCGGATTCGTAAAATACGTCTCATGGAAAGTCGAAGATCGCTTGCAGATCGCAGTCGTCGCTTGCAGATATTGCAAGTTGTTTGGGTTAGATAGAATATGTACCTGATTTAGCAAGATTTACATACAAAACAAGACAATATTATCGAAAATCGAACACCTCCTAAAAATATCCTAAAAATACTAACTCCCCAACCTTATCACAATACCGACGTTATCAAACAAAACAGCCGGTTACACCCGGGTATCGACCGCGGGGCGTGTCGGATCGATCGTCACGCCTTGTGCCCACCCCACCCGGGTCGGGGGGTCCGTGAAAGTGTAACGTAAGATGAGAAGGGATGTTAGGTTCTGTGTTTTTCGGTGGAAAAACTGTTCGTATGTAGTTTTTTTTTGTACCTGTATTTTAGTTTTGGATAGTGTGTTGGTTATATTTCTAGACAATCATATTGCAAATACCTGCCACGTGAGATGATGGTCAAATAGTCCCAGCCATAAAATAAGAATAAAAAGTGTACCTATGTAGGTATTGCAAAAAGCACACATACATAATTTTATTCAGATAATATTTTGTCCATATACTCGTTTGCTGATTCTAACGTGTTTGAACTTCGATATATACTCTTACCACTTGAAACATAAAGGCATACTTTGAAAGAGCCATTTTCATTTACCTTCTACAACTTAAAATGAAAGACCGTGTCTCGTTTATCCAATTGATAATGATAAAGACTTTCAGTCTAAATGACATCATTGGTTACAGACCATTTTCGATAAAACACATTGCCAAAAACAACAAAATAAAACCAAAATCCTTAAAAAACTAACATTTATTATAACCAAAACTTTACTTATTCATCTTCTATACAAACCAAGCTCACGAGAACTCCACTAAGCATGAAACGGTTACATCAGACCACTGAGCCGGGACCATCGATCGGTCCACACCCGGATACGCCCGGATACGCCCGGGTTCGCCCGGGTACACCCGGCTAGCTAGTCGATACCCGGTTCACGGCCGGGGGAACTTCATCAATAATGTAACTCCTTTGTTGGAGATTTGACGGTATGGCTCGTTGTAGTTTGGTATTGTTTGCTCTTCGATGGTAGAATGGTAGGTTTTGGCTGTGTGCAAATATATCGGGTTAGATAGAATAGGAAGAGCAATGATAATAGGTTATTTTGTTATAGGTATCTGGTGACTGTGTCTAAGTTCAACTTCTATTAGATGATAACCGAATTCAGGGTGAAATATTAAAGTGTGAAATCTGGCAAAAGACTTGGGGTTGTATAATTTTAGCTCGGTACGTCATTGCGTAAGAGTTATAAAGAATGCGTTAGATCGAATACCTCATCATCCTCCGAGCCTTTTTCCCAATCATGTTGGGAACGGCTTCCAAACCTATTAATACCTATTAATCCTAAAATATATAAGTACCCAAGGCTCCATACCTAAGCTGTAATTGTTACCTAAGGTATTTCATCGGTGTTCTCTCAAAAAGTTTACACAACCCTTAAAACATGATCGCAAATCCCATCAATTTGAATTCAGCACACACAGATCTCAAAATATCTTCAAACCTTTTACCTATTGTAATTTTCTTATGTATCAGTTAAACTAATATTTCCTTTATCCCCACAGGCCACGGCGGAGTAAATCAACTAGGAGGAGTCTTCGTGAACGGCCGTCCCTTACCCGACGTGGTGAGGCAGAGGATTGTCGAGCTGGCGCACTCCGGAGTCAGGCCGTGTGACATCAGTCGACAGCTGAGGGTGTCGCACGGCTGCGTCTCCAAGATACTGTCCAGGTACGTGCTGAAAGTAGCTACTTACCCGACGTGGTGAGGCAGAGGATTGTCGAGCTGGCGCACTCCGGAGTCAGGCCGTGTGACATCAGTCGACAGCTAAGGGTGTCGCACGGCTGCGTCTCCAAGATACTGTCCAGGTATGTGCTGGAAGAACAATGGAGGCTTGGATGATAAGTTAATATTAATCATAACTAGCTTCCGCCAGTGGTCTCATCTGTGTCCTGTGAGGACAGCACTCCGTGCACCTAAATGAAATGTATCTTTTAACTTCACTCGATAAAAGGACTATCTAATCATCATCAGTATCATCATCATCTCAGCCATAAGACGTCCACTGCTGAACATAGGCGTCCCCCTTAGATCTCCACTGATACCGGTTGGAAGCGACCCGCATCGACTATCTAATACTGCAAGAACTTTTCAAATCACTGCAGTGGTTCTTGAGATTATATTAGCGTTTAAATGAAACAGGCATTTTTTGAGAAGAGAGAAAACAATTATTTTGCCTAAACCAACTAAACCTAAGCCCCACATTTCATCCAAAATAAAACACCAAAAACCCATACCCACACAGAAATCTCTGCCATCCTTTAATCACAACGTTTATTAACCCCACTCACACTCACACACTCACACATACACACATACACTCCACTGTCCATGTGTGCGTGCCCCCGTTCCGCGCGGTAACTTCGGCGTGTGCGCAGGTCCTAGCGGCTAGACAATGCGCTTATGTCATTTTCTTTTGTTTCGACTTGCTGTAACTAGTTGAAGTGGGGTTCCGTTGGGTGGTTTGTGAAACGGTTATGTTTTTTGGAAGTATTTACTGTTTAGGAATTTATTTTTTGCAATCGTATTTTTTTTACTCTAGTTAATGCAAAGTCTTCATTTAAGAAAAGTTTCATATTTAAAATCAATTAATATTTCTAAGAAATAATGGAGCTTTTAATACCTATCATCTCTTTTCCACACAAACAGATAAAAACTGAATTCAGGCAAAGCTTATAATTTGATCAATCATTATCCTATCTGTTAGATTAGACTAGATTTTAATAAAATGGGTCGATTATATTTATGTAACTCCTGCTCCTTTTATACTTGAAATATCTGCTACTTACCAATAAATAAATGCGAAAATTAGTTTATTGATGTTTTGCTACGCTTTCTCACTAAAACAAGCTGATACGGTTGTGGTATGCCTAAAAATATGTGGTATCCTATACCCCTTCTTATTCGGGTGCGGAAAACTACCTCAAAAACCCACTGAAATCGCAGCCAGATATAGTATCTTATAATTCAACTCAAAACAAATACTGAACCACCAAAAACAGCCAATTATACTAAAACAATAAAAAAATAACATACGGAACCATTATACTAATAATAGCATACCACTCAGTATATCTTTATACCTCATCTAATTGGTGTATTTATAACAAGCGAGGCATCTGATGAATATAATTCCGTTACAAAAAACTTCGAGTCACTATGACGGAACTTTACTTTGATTTAGTACGAATAATGAATATTAAGGTTTTTTGTAAAGGTTTTTGGTGGACTTTGAATTTAAAGTTCTACCAATACCATTATCTACCTTAATTTTATTATGTAGATATACCTACGATTGAAGGCCTACGATGCATTCTAGTTCAGATAAAAAAAACACATAATATATGAATTTAGAATCTCCTCCTTTTTTGGGAAGTCAGTTACTAATACCATTTTGTTATGGTACGCATTAAAGAATTGAGTATTGAGTATTGTTAACCAAGGTAATACGAATTCAGTTTTTGATATTGAGTGCATTTTATTCTTTTCTGAAATTGTGAAAATACCTAAATACCTAAGTATTTCTTTCTAACTCCATCTGTGAAGGGTAAAAGTGATTTGGGTTTCATAGATTTAAATCTAAAGGAATACTGTTTTTATTCAGTTTCATGACTATGTTTAAAAATAACTGTGATAACTATAAGAAAGAGCTAATCTATAATAGTAAGTTATGTATTTTTACGAATAACGCGATATTAAAATATATTTTTTGTTACAATAATGGTCTAGAATTTTTTCCTCAACTTCTAAATCACATTTCTAATCCGAACGTATCTAACTGATCATTAAAACCATCAACTTAAAGAGTTCCAGTTAAAACTAATTATTTTAACTGAACAACTTAACAGTCGAGTTAAATGCTCATCATTTGTGGTAAACCGATGTTAAACAGCGACGCTCCGACGGTTAACTGTACAGTCAACTTCAGGTCAGTGGTAACAGTTTTATAGGAAAATCGTACTTATTACTATGGAGTTAAGGTGCATGACAGTTACCACTGATGTGCGGTCTACTGTACCAGTTAATTCGTGCTTAGTAAAATATAATGGGTGTATTATTTAACTAGTGTTTATGTTTTGGTGTAAGTTGGTTAAATATAGGCTTGTTATCTGACCATCAAAAGAAAATAGGTACTGGAAATGTTAATAAGTATCACTTACACACATATTTTTCCTATTTATAACACCTTTTATTCAACATTTTGTTTAATAGACGAGTATTTATAACAATATCTATTTTGACGCATTGTTGTATATTTTGTACGACCCGAAATCTTATATTTTTGTCTGTATACGTAGGTAACCAGTTAATAGAACTATTGCTAACGGGATGAGATCAAGACCCAAGTTCACCGAAAACACTTAAAATTCAGTACTAGCTTAAAATAACTGTATTTGTACACAATTTCCACGTTGGATTTTCAAAGTAGACAGAGTTAGTTTAAGAAATACGGATGATTGAGAGACGATGATCAAATGATAAGATAAGAGAGGAAATCGTATAAGTGCCCAGTTGCGTTTGCTATCACTAAACCAACAAAACAAACAAAAATACCATGCTCTCAAAACGCAATTGACCATTATCTTTCCACAGCAAAAACACAATCGAAAATCCAATATTTGCTATTTAAATTTAATTCGCAATTATGTTTAAAATCCCGCAGTGTTTGTCCCAACAATACCGAATAGGTTCAGATGATTTGACGATATCATATCGATATAAATGACAATAACGTGAATGGAGCGCCGGGAGTCGAGCTGACCATTGTCCGATTTAAATTGAAAACTGAGCAGTGTTGCGCGGTGCGGGAATTTTTGTGGGACGCGGGATTTTAATAATCCCGGTGGGTCTTCTGATGTTAAGATAGTTCTTTCCCACATTCAGTACAAGTATAAGTGACATATTTTAAGATTGACAGAAAATGTATAAACTTTTAGAATAGCAATAGATTTTCCGATGTTTAAGCACACCAAAAAATACTTCCGTGCCTTAGTTGACATAACAGTCAAATTTTACATTGAAGAAACATTACTGCAGCATTTTACTGTTAGCAAAATATTTACTTTTATCGAAACTAAAATTGAACTACATATTATGTCTCAAAAATAAAAGGGAAAATATTTAATTCAACCATCCCAAGCCGTCTCAATCAATCAGATCACCTTACAAGCACTTTCACACATCACCATATTTTTCAACGAACAAATCGATCGATAAATCCCGGGCTGCCCATCCCTATTCCCGGGGGACACTCAATCGGCTCGCGCCGAACACTCGCTTTTCAATTTATCCCGCTCGTGCAATCCAACCCTATGTTTTGTTTTTAACCCGTAGGGAATTCATTTTTGTCTTAATGACAATGTAGAACTACCTACAATTTTGTCCTGGGATTTAAAGAATGTTCTAGATTAAGGGACTATGTTCTAGTTCGAAATGTAGGTTAGTCTCGTTTTGTTAATTGTTGCTGTTATTTAGATTTTTGTCGTTGTAAAAGTCATCTGTTTTTAATTTAAAAAGACGTTGCAGATTCTTAAGAAGTGTCAAAGATCAACTTTGTGCACAGTTTTAAATTGTGGAGAAGAACCGGCAAGAATTTCCATATACTTCCATTTTTTTAAATAAGAGAGTTTACTTCGCTTAGATTAAAATATCAATCATCTTATATGGGTTTGTATCATCATCTTCATCATTAGTGTGTGGTAATATTTATTTTGTATATAGGATCTCTTTCGATACATTTTTCAAAAGTATATTATATCCTACTCATTTTCCTTGTACAATTCGGTGTAAAAATACTAAAACTTTTTCAACTACCTTTATCATTCCTCCTAACAACACAAATAACAGTATTCCACAAATCTAAAAAAAAATATTTCTAACAGTGTTATTCGAAGCATTGTACTAGGTCGCCACGGTGCGCGCGCGCATACGCGTAAACTCACCGCGCGATGCGTGTGAGTTATAACGCCTAGGAACTTCTTGTACGGAAACTGAATGATTGACGCAGTAATATGCGTGATATATGAAGCCTAGAAAAACTAATATATAGCGTTAATATTAACAGCGTTGAATCACCACGGTATAGTGGTATTATTTATGCATTAGAGTAACACACTGCAGAATTGGTTGCAAAAAACTATTTTTTAAGAAAATCGTGAATTCAATCAAAGTTTTTAGTCGGTCTGATACCGTCCAAATACCTGATCGTTGCTGGGTGCTTACTACCAAGTAACTATTAAGGTAATTAATATGTGGTACTAATATTAATTTTTATACTGATTTAGAGCCCGAATAAACTTAGTTGAAGCCTAGATAATATAGTATACTTTGGTGGAGATAAATGTCCAGTTGTACAGTAATATTAAATAGGTTATTGATGATAGACACATGTCCAGAATATTATATCCAGATTTCAAATACTTTTCATACAATGTCAATTCTATCATAGCACCCCTTCCTTTAGCTTTTTTATTATTTTCCTTACATTAGGACCAAAATACTCTTTTTTCCTACCTGGTCCTTTAATACAAACTCAAAACAAACATAATAACAATTATTTCATAAAATAAATCAACGCACACCAACAAACGGAAGCGGCGTCACGCTTTCTGCGCCCGCGCCGACCGATGTAAAAACTGACTAATTATTAAACAGATACAGGACTGTATAGTGTAGCACTTTCATAATGCTCTTCTTGTTTGTAGCTGTAGTTTTATGTAGTCAGCAATATAGGTTGCTTTATATTAAAGCTTTAAATTAATGTAATACGTCCGACAAAAGTCTGACAACCAGTCTTATCAAGGGGAAGGTATCATGTAACTTAGGTTAGGGCGGTCAAATAGACAGCCGTTCTATGAAGAACACTCTTTTTTAGCTGCACCCGTATATACTGGAAGCCAACACCAAAATAATTAGGAAATGTCTGGGCAAATTATCTTGTACGAAGAGCTCGCAGCTTTATAACGCATGTGCGGTTTGACGTCTGCATAGATTAAAAAAGTTAGACTGGGCCAGATGGTTAGCCATTTCCTTTAAGCCAAGGCCTTAGAATAGTGACAAACCTCCATGTTTCTGAGCACTTGGAATGAAAAGTACAGTAAAGTACTAGCCCTTCTTCCAGAGTACATAACATCTCTATTGGTTCTGCCATTTTAGGGTAACAAACAAACTCATCATAACATTTATAATAATTTTAAGGATACACTTATTAATGCTCAACGAATATAAACCAGTTCTGCTTACCCTATCAACATATACATACAGACAAACAGCTAAATTGAAATCAATATCTACACAAGTCCAATCTATAACCAATTTGTCGATGTGACAATGTGGAGCATATTGCCAATCTAGATAGCGGGGTTAGCAAATCAGCTTATTGGGGACTTACGGGGTATTATGGGGACTTATGGGGCATTATGGGGACTTAGAGGATTATTTGGTTTTGTTCATGTGTGTTATTTGATGATCGGGTGATGTGTGAATTAAAGATAGGGGATTTAAGATGTAAGTAGCACAGGATTTTTAATTTAATCAAGTAAGCTGTAGGTGTCGTTACGTAACAAGGTTTGTCTTAAGAGTTTTCTCAAGGCATTCGAAGTAGATAATTCCTTTTTTGACCGACTTCCAAGTAAAGAAGAAATATTATATTTAGCTAGGTATATAGCGTTTTTTGGTTTTGTTTACGACCGTCGATTATTTGACTACAGCTAGCCTAATTGAGATGATACTTTTATGGTCGAAAGGGTCCATCCCTGTTAGTTTTAAAAGATTCACCTCCATTTTCTTCAAAATATGATTCAAATAAAAGGTTTTTAAATAACTAGTTTATTGACCAAAATAAACAAAATTAATTTTTGCATTAAATAATATGAACATCCCAAAACAAATTTTAAACCAGTTCAAAAATACCTCCGAGTGAAGTGCCCAATCCCATAAGTACCGGTTTGATTATTGTCAATTTACGTACAACAGTGCAGAGCCCAGGGGTGCGTTACGATAATGTTAGCTATCCCCCATGGATCACTGTCACCCTTGTTTTTGGGAGCCCTAGGATAGTTGGGGCGAAAAGTGTTATTCAGATTTCTGTGCAGGAGAGGAAAGCAAGTGAATAAAGCATGTATTTTTTTCTTGGATTAGACTGAAACTTTTTCTACGTGTTTTCTGCGGTTTCACCCCAGTCTCGGAGTCAAACTACTTCACTTACCCAGACAAAATATAGCCTATGTTACTCTAGGATAGTCTAGCTTTCTAATAGTGAAAGAATTTATCAAAATCTGTTGAGAAGTTTCCGAGCCTTGAGGGTTTGATAAAACAAACACGTAATTAAAAGTTTTCTTTTCATTTCATTACCTACCATAGAATTATTTAATTTATTTATTAATTTCTTTCCTTGTAATAATTACTCACAAAAAAAATTGTCTTCCAAAACTAAAATTCTAGACCCAAAAATCAACAAAAAATATCTCTTAAAAAATACTAGACGTGTAACACTTTTCTCCGTATCTGTACCTCAGAGTACCACTCACTTAGGGTGTGATCGCACTCGTAATTGACTTATCACGACGATTGTAATGCTCCACAATGTGAGCGCGCCCTTACTATAAATTGCTTAAGTGCGGTAGAAGCTGATAATCTTGTTTTTTTTTAATCTTATGCTTTTGAAAATTACTTTATAGACACTAGCTAGATATTGTTAAACACAAGTATTTGCATGTCCTAATTTAGGTAGAATAGTAAAATTAAGCATAATAAGAAAGATAAAAAGTAAGGAAAGACTATAGAATTAAATGGATAGTAGATAGTTGGACCATAAAACTGTCATAAGCTAAAAACATTTTTTTCATTCACTATAGTACCCTACCTATGGATAAAACTCCAACATTTTTTCTCAAAATACGTACCAAAAGACCAACAATAAACGCACCATATTGTCCTATCCTTCGTAGACAATACTAACCAGCCCCCCACCATTGTACTATCACGCCCCACTCCTTTGGGACCTGGCATTAGCTGAAGATAATTAAGTTCATATGAATTGTAATGTATTAAAAAAATACATTTTTTTGTCTATATGTATGGCCCAAACAAATGGAATATCAAAACTGTTCCTTACACTCTAAAACTCCATAATTTTTCGCAAAATACGTACCATCATCCTTCGAGCCTTTTTCCCAACTAGATATGTTAGGGTCGGCTTCCAGTCTAACCGGATTCAGCTGAGTACCAGTGCTTTCTCAAAATACGTACCAAAGGGAGCAAAAAAATCGTACCATATTGTCCCATCCTTCGTAAACAATATGAACCAGCCCCACCATTGTACGATCACGCCCCCACTCCTTTGGGACCTGGCATTAGCTGTAGATAATTAAATTCGTCTGACGATACAACAGGAGTATTATGACAATTGGATTTTAAGTCAGAACCGGGGGTCTGCCCTTTCGCTGGTGATTTTTGATTGAGTTTTTATGGGTTTGAGTTATGGTCTTATTTTTTGTAATGGGAAAGGGTAACGAAAAAATCAGTTTGTTGCAATGATATTGCTATGGTATAAAAATCATTAATATAAATAGCTAGACAACTGGGATTTGGAATTCTAACGGGTTGTGACATATAATTACCTACGTTCTTACAAATAATTTATTATTTCTTAGTGAATACATAAGTAATCAGGTTATAATCCTATAGGTACCTACTCCATTTTTATCTCCATGAACTCAAGATCCTATTTACCATATAAACTATTGTTTTTATTTCCTATATTTATTTATTTATTTATTTATTTGATTCAGGCAACAAGGGCCCATAGAAAATACAATACACAAATAACAATTAACATTAAAATAATTATAAACTAATACATACAAAAATAGATCGTCAAAACAATAGGTATCTATTTGCTGACACGAATAGGCGGTGTCGTGTTGCACTGCGTGGTGTCGCGTAGCCTCCCGCGGAATCGCCGGAAAACGACACCTTTCGGCCAAAACGCTTCTTGGAACATGTCGAGATGCTGAGTCGGCACACGTACCACAAACGATTTGAAATTTGTGTTGTGTCTCGGCTCCAACCTCTCGACTCTTAAGGTCCAGTTCGTCTTGACTCGTATATACTCCACGATCTCCTCGACCTTCGTGGAGTGATGAAGGCGCGACACATACAGCTGCGTCGTAGGTATTGCGGGGCGCAGCAGCATGTTCGGACCAGTCAACGCAGTTCCGCATTGATTACGGCTGGATGGCTTCTTCTTCCTTCTCTCCACCTTGATGAAACCATCTGCATCAGTTGTCCCTTTACATGGTACAGATTCGGGCTGTTTTTGTATTGCCACAGTAGCTTTAGGTGGCCGTTGGACGGGATCTCGCTTTACGGCATCCGAGTAAACACGTCCAAGCCTAGACGAGCTTACATTCATCGGCGTCCCGAGGGCAGGGGACGCGGGGAGGGCGGGGCACGGTGACGCATCGCTAGTAGTGGCGACGGCAGGCGACAAGTGCAATTTTGCTGACTCGGCGCGCTGCGGCGATGCGTTGACCTGTCCGTGGCGTGTGTTGTCGCTGTTGGCATGCGCGTGTGACCTACATACAGAGTTTCGCAATTCTGCTACCTCACTACGTAGATCACAGATGGTGGATTGCGATGCCTCCAGCTTCAATTGCAGCTCGACCAGGCTGGACCTCATACTTGTGATGTCCTTTAACAGCCTGGTGACGTCGACGTGATCGAAAGTGACCGGGGGCAGCTTCCGCAAGTCCTTTGCTACGAACGTTGGCACGTCGCCCGGGTCGGTCTCCTTCAACAGCCTTATGGTGTCTTGAAGACTCCTCTCTCCCTTTTCATCTCGCCTGCGGGACGGCATTCGGTCTGCCATTTGCAGCGACTCGTACAACAGCTTCTTTGCACTGCGTATCTCCTCCTCGGTGAAGTTCGAGGTGCATATTTGTGTCACACTGACCTCATCCATGACGTCCAGCTGGTACTGCAGGAACGCCAGGACCTCGTTCGCCACGAGTTCTTCCGAACGCATGGTATCAAAATAAGCGGCGGCTGACGCCGCGCTCGGCACGAAATTAAAATAATTTCTGCGAACAGTGCAAACGCGTCCGATGTCAACGAATGAACGCGATACTATCTATAATATATGCCAATTACCAGATGATTTTGCGGTTGACTTCACATATGCATAACTATAGTCGATAAATTAAATTGCAAAATAAAACACAGATTTTTCATATCAGACGAGTATTTCCTAAAATTCGAAAGAAATAATTGATACCACATATTTCTCCCAATTTTTTTATGTCATTGATTGAATTCCATTGTTGACTGAATTTTTCATTAAAATTAATTTAACATTAGTACAGTCGACCCCAAATAAATAGACTCACTTTCCCCAGGTACTACGAAACGGGCAGTTTCAAGGCGGGCGTGATCGGAGGCTCCAAGCCGAAGGTAGCCACGCCGCCGGTAGTGGACGCGATCGCCGCATACAAGAGAGAGAACCCGACGATGTTCGCCTGGGAGATCAGGGACAGACTCCTGAGTGAGGGGATCTGCAGCCAGGATAATGTGCCTTCCGTGTCCAGTATTAATAGGTAAGTTTTTTTTTTATGTAAGAGTTGGTTAAAGATCTTTAATGGAAAGAGTTAAGAAAGATTTATTGTGTTTTTTACGTTTAAGAATGTTCAAATTGGAATAAGAAAATTAGAAAATAACTATGTGCATTTATCATAATTATTTTGTTCTGTTTTGATAAATAAGATAACTAATTTTTTGGCTACTTTCGAGTAATTTTATTATAACATTCATAATTCTCACAAAATAATAAGTTGAATTGGATTTCCCATTTAATCTATTATATCATGAAAAAAGTGTCACAATTTTTTTGTGTTGCGTTTATCAGATAAAACTTAAATAATGTATTTAGTAAGGAGTCGAAAACGATAATTTATTTTATTTACATAAGTAAAAATAAAATAAACTACCAGAACATAACTAAACATACTGAAACTCCTTTTAACCACAAAAACAATAGTTTCCATACATCTACTTACAACAAATGTAGCAAGAATAACAATGATCTTAAAATGTTCTTCTACTGAGAAACGATCCCTTTCTTAGAACTTTTTCGGAAAAACTACTCGTACACATTGTAATTTCAACTTTAAGTGTTACAAGTTAAGGTGTAGTTTGGTTCGTGAACTTAAGTCGAGGAGAAAATAGTACGTTGGGCCATGAAGTTCTAGTGTCTTTTTTGGTCGTAGTTTTTTTTGTTCGACTGTACTTACCAATGTAGTGAATGTAACAGTGAGCTTGTTTTTCGCGCTTAGGTGGTAAAATGGCTGAGCTGATTAAGATGAAATTTGGTATGGATATAGAGGTACACTAAAGAAGTTAACCTACTTAGGTATAGATTTTTATACGGATGCGGAAAGAAATTCTTTCAGAACACGTGTGAAACCGCGGGTCAGATCTCGTCTTAAATGATTTGAGTGAATGTTAAAACTTCTAATCAATAAAAAAGTGGTTATTAACAAATAAAGATTAATTAAATATCAATACATCAATAAAAATAATTTCTGGACTCCAATATTGAAATAACAGAATTTCCGGTTAAAACTTCAAATAAAAAGATTCGCCCAACGTGGGGCTCGAACCCACGACCCTGAGATTAAGAGTCTCATGCTCTACCGACTGAGGTAGCCGGGCTGTGCCGATAGTACCCAATATAATATTCAGACTACATTATTATTTAGGTATATAACATATTTATTTTAAAAAAAACTCGCTACAGTGTGTGGATGTTTGAACAAGATAAAAATAGGGTTCAAGGTTGAAACATCGGCAGCTAACACGTTCTCTGTAAAAGATAATCCAAATAAAGTCTACAGATTATTTAATATTAAACAGATTTTTTTGTTACAAGAGCGAAGTTTATTTATAGGTTTCCGTACCTGTACTGAAAACTGGATACTTGGGGTATTATTAAGACACCACTGTCAGTCTTTTCTTCTATCTGAATGTTTGTCACCAGACAGTAAGTCTCATGAACCATATTTAGACAATTGAAATTTTACACTCCCAATTCTAGCTAAGTATTTTTTTTCCTCTAAGAAACGAATTGAAAGGTAAAAATAACTTCTACTTTACTTCTAATTCTTCCTTTTTTGAAGTCATCTAAAACATGTCTCAACAATTGTCTCACTCGCAGTTTTCATAGCCCCTTAAGGGGTTGCGTGATCACAACCGGAAACGGCTGTAACGGGGGTGCAAAGATGGCGTACCGGAAGTAGAGACACGTGCTCCGTTCACCGGATGTCCTCCACCATTGAATTATTATCCTACTAATATTATAAACGCGAAAGTTTGTATGTATGGATGTATGGATGTATGGATGTTTGTTACTCTTTCACGCAAAAACTACTGAATGGATTTTAATGAAACTTTACAATAATATAGCTTATACATCAGAATAACACATAGGCTACAATTTGTAAACATATTGTTCGAAATACTAAACCTGCGCGGACAAAGTCGCGGGCACCAGCTAGTATAATATAATGTAGAGATGCGTAGAGTCCCATAGAGATGTGACTCTATATAATATATTTTTGGTAGAATTTTTCTTATGATAGGTTATTGAAGCTGTTTCCTGGTACACGAGTTTTCGATTAGTGTTATTGGATTTATTTGGGTTATATTCATTGGAATGTGTATTTCAATATGAGTTATGGGGAAGTCACTCAATGATGATATTAATTTATTGCTTGTGTGAAGGCATTCTTGAAGAATAGAAGTCAGTGGTTTGGATTTATGAATATAGGTATCATGCAAAACTGTTGAACTGCATAAGAAATTCATTTACGATCAATATAAATATTATTGCACAGCCACTGTTAACGCCTTATATGGCATTCTATTATATCAAAGTCAGTTTGAAGACCTTAGTAGATACATGACAGATTCATTTAGACTAAAGTAACATATCAAGGTAGTTTAAAGTAGCAGAAATACCACTTAAAACTAAGCAGTCTTAATTTAATTCACAAAAACCAATAAATAACTCAACATTAATACAACAAACCATAACACTATTACCACACTTCTAAGTATTAATTTCCCCCAATCAACAGATAAACAAATAAAGATAAGCGACCCTAAATTAATAAACGGTAGCATTATGATTACACTGACAAGCTAATATACGGGAATTGATAAAACTCCCCATAATCGGGGAGTATTATCTTATCTGGCAACACGCAATTAGCCGCGGATTTAAGCTGGCAACACTTGAGGTCAAGTGCGTGTGGGATATAGTTTTTAATATGTATGTCTTGTTTGTTTGATGGTATTAGAATGTTGGTTGAATAAGGTAAATTAATTATTTTTGTATTTTTGTGTTAGGTACCTGATTTTATAGTTGTGAGTTATCTGATTTTTTAAAGAATAATATATGCCCCCCAAAAATCTATACTAAAAACTGAAGAATTCGTTGATTGCTTGAACGCGATATTTTCTGCAACCACGCGATTTGAAAAATCTTTCAGTATTAGATAGCCCATTTCGAAAAAGGCTATAGATTACTTTTTATCTAAGTATATTGGTAAAGGTCATTTGGAGGAGGCTTTTGCTAAAACAAAGCAAACAGATTTTCGAACCAATAATGCAGCTGAAGAAAATAACCAATTGTGAAATATCAGGAAGAAGGCAGTAAAGATTGTAAAAGTTTATTTGAATCAAACAAGAATTCTAAGACCATATTTATCTTCAAAATTCAATAAATTTTAACATCGATATCACTTACAAGCAATTTGTCTCTAATCTTGACTAACCCTTCACGCGCTGGTCTATCAAAATGCACTCTAAGTGCATTCTCAGCGGGGTGCAATCAGTCCATTATTGGACAATAAGCGAGGGTTATTGATACCAATATACTGCTCAGGGGTGAAATTGCATTATTTTGAGTTTGTATGGATGATTTTGTAGTTGCTGAATTGATTAGTTTTTATGGGAATTTTATTCGGAAATATGAAATGGTTTATTTTTATGGTTTTGACGATTTTCGAAATAAAAATGTTTTGTATTGGTGGAAAAGGAAGGGGTTCACAATGTTATATAAATAAGAAATTTGAGCGTTTTCACCCGCTTCTTGATTAAACACTTCTTCTCAAATTTCATTAAAATCCATCCAGTCTTACATACATTTACGCATACAAACTTCGCGTTTACAATATCAATACGAAGATAAGAAGGTAAAATACGTCAACCAACCAAAATCAAATTAACAACCAAAAATACAGACACAATCAAAAGTGAGAAATACCAAAATACCAAAACACAGGACTCTATTTTAAAGCCATACTTCTCCAATACGAGGCCTATTCGCACCCCCGCCACGCGTCCAACACGAGGCCGACACGAGACCGACACGAGGTCGACACGTGATACTAATGTTACAGTGACGGAACTCGGAATAGACCGCATGCGAGTCAATGGGGTTTATTCGAGTGGAAGCGAGTTTTTGGGAAAAATGTTTAGGGTTTAGAGGTCATTTGGGGGTGATGATTTTTGATTATTGGTTGTTATTTTATTTCATCAGGATCTTAGATATGTTCAGTTTTTTATAAAAAGATAGACCTACATCTCAAGTTTACTGGAAAATAATTAAAAAAACATGTAAAGGGATGTATTGTTAAAATCTTTCCGTCTTACCACAAAAACTTTTAAACGTCAGTTTAAGACTTGTCTAAAAATGACAGATTATGACGTTGAAATTAGGTCCATTTTGCAGGCACACTTTTTTTAGACAAGTATTTGACAAATGGTTAAGTTTTTGTAGTAAGACCATTAAGTTTATCTTAGGCTACGTGATCCTAATGTTACAGTGACGGAACTCGGAATAGACCGCATGCGAGTCAATGGGGTTTATTCGTGTGGAAGTGAGCTTTTGGGAAAAATGTTTAGAGTTTAGGAGGTCATTTGGAGGGTCATGATTTCTGATTATTGGTAGGTAGTTAGTTTGTTTCATTAGATATGTGCAATTTTTGATAAACATTTAGTGAAAAAAAGAAATACTGACAAAATGATGTACGAAAACAAAAATCCAGTTTTTCAGCGATTTTTACCTACTTCAAATTCTTGAAAATGGTCTCCTTTTTCGTGTATTTAATGACAATACCTTATGGTTTATGTTCTAATACCTGCCCAAATACCTATTAACATCAATCAAAAGGTAAGCTAAATTCGGCTTTTCCGCAAAAACTGTGTCGCATACAACATTGCAAAGCCATGCAAAGGTCATTACCCTATCTATCGCGATGTGTATCGATTGTACTAACTACAGCAAAAGGTCGATGATCGATGTTAGAAACATCGTAAACATCCTGTGCGGAGTTCAATACACTAAAATAGACAATAATTAATACTATAAGTGCGTTTGATTCAAAGAAAAAAATATTATTAAGGAATTTCCTGATTTTCCAATTATCTAAATGCATATCTGTGTAATTGTTTATATGTTTTGTATGTATTCGAAAGATTAGAGTAAAGAAATATTTTTTTTTATCTGATCTATCTTTACCAAACTACATATGTTAAGGTACTGCTTCCAGTCTAAACGATGTCAGTATTTGAAACATGGTTGTCTCTTACAAGTGGACGTTGCTTTACTTTTGATCCATATACCCATGTAATATATTATGTATTGCTTAGCCACGAGGTGTATCTAATACAATAAATTGTAAAAAAAGTCTGACAAAATAATAGCACAACAAATCAATGTTCAAGAAAAAAAACAATAAATAAAAACCCCATAACAATCATTCTACATTTTAAAAACTCAGCAAAATTGAACCGCCCTTTAAAATAAAAACATAAAAATGCACGAAAAAAGCTTACCTAGCAACACTAAGACATTTTAATCGAGGGACGGGCGGGTAATTGAAGCCATAACTCTGGCAACCCCAGTTTGACATTTAGATTTTTTTGCCGCGCAAACTGAGTTTGTTGGGAATAATAATATAATTTGAGGGGGTGTCAACGCGTGAATTAAAGCTGTTTCTATTTAGATTATTTTGGGTGTGAAATTAGATAAGACTTGTTTATGGATACTTGGGAAATTGATTTGTTTTTGATGAGTGTTAGTTGTTGATTTGAGAAGTATTTTATGCTGATTAGGTGGTAATTGAGGTCAGTTGATGCCCTAAACTAAACTGTGTCGCCTTTGTGAGGGGTTTAGTCTAAATTACAGGACCATAATTGGTTTTCATAGGTAATACAGAAAAGAACCAGACAATTGTAATAAAAATCCAAATATTTGCAGTTTTCAAAATAAAAATGCCTTAAGTATTTGCTCTAAGGTAGATGCTTAGGAAACCCATCTCATAAATAATACCTACATTTCCTAACAACCTAAATCCCATACAAATCCGAAAAAAACGGAAACCCATCCACTTAATTCTCTAAATCAACATTATGTAAAGTAAATTGTGGCAAAGCGGACAAATAAATCAAAAATATTTGCCAACGATTCATTCGTATGAAAAGAGGGTAATAAAATATTAAAGGGTAAAACATGGCTCGTACTGGTAACCCTAACGGAAACGGATATCATAACCTTGCTTTTTGCGGTCACAATTGTTGCGATTTTGTGAATTTTTCGCGAATATTTTCGCGGGTTTTTGTTTATTTTTCGCTTATTGCCGTTTGGTTCCTTCCTGGGTTAGTGTTTTATGAGAGGGTTAGAATTTTTGGGTAATTTTAAATTGTTATTCCAACCCTTGTGTTCTTATACCATGTGAGGAATGCCAAGCTTAACTCACTTCTGCTGTCTTTAATTATTTTTATTTGCACTATGTAAGTTATAATAACATTCAAAAGAAAAATAAACACCTACTACCGAAATCATTATCACACTACATTTTCTTAAAAATAAGAAAACAAATCATCTCCGCAAAACGCCAGAATATAACAAACAGAGCATCGATCACCAAAATCCCCTCAAACTGATGACTCTTTTACAAGAAGCTAATAACACCTTTTTGATAACTTTTACTAAACAATTTTTGCATATGTCAACCCCGAGGAGGCTGGCAATAATTCACGAAAGCGCGCCATCCATCATGGCGGAATGACCTGTCACGGGATCAAAATGGCGGATAGATAAAATGGCAGTCATTCTTGTTGGCTAATTTTAGCGTGGTTTTGATGAAACGTGGTAATGAAATGGAGAATATTTATGTTGATATTAATAATAGTTTGTTTTTGTGAACGTATGAGTTCAGACTGTAAAGGAAACTATTGTCACACAAAATAAGAACATTATTCGGAACCTTGAGAGTCAAAAAAAATTTTTTTTAATTCTTGTTATTGCAGAAATGTTACTACAGTCAATAGTTCATTAGTGTACCTAACTGTCTAGCCTTAGAGAAGATCCTACTATACGTTCATTTTTGTAATATTATATTTGTCGATTTTTCTCACCACAATCATTTTTATAATCCAAAATAAAAATTATACCACACCCCACTCAAAAATCCCGCTCATCTTCAATAATTAGAGCAAATGACATGAATAATCCATTACTGCGTCCCCTTCAAAACTGCGACTGCGACTTTTTAGTCGCACTGAAATTATCCCGTGGCGTGCCGCAAGCCGCAATGAATTATGCGCCACGCGACTCAACATCCTTTTGCAATATACGAAGCAGTCGCCGCGATTAGTCGCGCTTCCGACGGCCATTGTCGTAAAAAACGCAGACGTTGGCAAATTGTTAGGTTATTATTGAAATTGTGAGTGGAGATGTGGTCTAGTAATGGTTGAGATATTCATAGATGTGAACCTATGTGACTTATTATTGATACTCGTAGTTTAAGTAGATAGTAGATGTAAACAACGAACAAACATTTTCCTTTTTTTCGTCAGCTTTAATTAAATGGCACAACTAGTGATTTTAAGTATCGATACTAAAAGTTTTCTATTCTTATGTTGTCACTGGAAGATGAAGAGTTTTAAATAATCCAAATGTACCTACGTCAATGTTTTGGGATAACAAGCAGAAGACAGGTTCACCATGCTTATCTTCGTAAAACATACTACATTAAAAATGAAATCTAATAAATTAATTCTTCGAAATGTTCTTGCCATCAATTTTGACGGATGGTCTGAATACAACTTCTAGGCATACTTACATAAATAACGATATAAAAAATAAATAATGAACTAAGAATTTGTATTCTGGTAAAAGCAACCTCTACATATAAATAACTAATCCCTGCAAAAACAAATGAAATAAAAATAAAACTAATGTAATACTTCTTGTCGACAGGATCGTTCGCAACAAAGCGGCAGAGAAAGCGAAACAGGCGCACAACCAGCAGCAACAGCAACAAGAACAGGAGATCAGCTCGGCGCAGGGCAGCGTTGTATCTGTAAGTGACATCTGTCAGAATCTACACTACCTGTGTACCAAATTTCACTTAAATTGGTTCAACAGTTTTAGCGCGATAGAGTGACAATAGTGCTTAATAAGAATAATTTTCGTTCGAAGTTCTTTGTGCTCAAAAATCTGCGATTAAAACACGAAGTTCTTTGTGCTCAAAAATCTGCGATTAAAACCAGACTTGTCTGCATTCCCCTGCTTTTTCTGAGAACTCACTATTATCCCTTGTAATGCTTGATAACATCAATAACTTACTAATTATTGGACAGCGTTGAAAGCATACAGACCAGCCAGCTGTCTTTTTAGATTAACGTAATATTATGCCGCTATCGACGTCTTACCCAGATGAAGTGTTAATCTCTCATTCCTCAACTAAAAAAAATCTCAACAACCTTCTCTCCCCCAGGTGATAACCCACGCAGGCAACGCACCAGGCACGACAGCAGTCCTGTCTCCCACCACAGACCAGCACGTGACGAACACCGGCAGCTACAGCATCAACGGCATCCTGGGTATAGAGCAGGTGGAAGGCTTGCATAATGGCAACGCGACGGGGCTGAAGAGGAAGAGGCATGAGGACCAGGGTGAGTTGGAGACAAGTGCACTTTATAGGATTACCAGTGAGTGAAGATTCTTGAAAAACAAAAATGTCGAAACTGGTTTGCTGAAAAAAGGAAAGCAAAAGCAAAGTGAAGAGCTTATTTTTAAGCGACTTCGATGGAGTTCCAGCTTCTCAGTTTGAGAGTTTGAAGTCGCCGTTAAAAATGCATATAATTTAGTTATTTCCGAAATCAGTGGACAATAAATAGGGCCTTTAGGCCAAGAACAAGTCAAAAAGAGGAGTCTTTAATTACAAAGTACTCTTGTTAGACAGTTTTTAATCAAAAGAAAATCGTCCTATTTCGGATTCTGTGAAGCAGACTACCACTGCTTTTGAAAGATATACATAGTTAGCGTTCCTTTTTAGTCACTATAAGTGAGAAATATCCCCACATACGAGTATCTTTACCCCGTCAATTCAAAATCGAGTGGATTAATTTTAAACCTAATTTCAAACCTCATGCAATCCCCTTAAATTTCACACTCTTATAAATTACGTCTTCTAAGTATTCCCCATAAGTTCAGGAGTAGAATTTAATAGAACTTATAATAATAAGGTCACAATTTGTGCAGTAAACTTAATAGCTCAGTAAATCTCGGTGGTCGCGCTCCGTGCACGCCACTACGGCTGAAAGGATGCTAGTGATGTGGAGTTAGGGAAAAAAAGTATCGATATTTTTATCGATTTTGATAAGGACTATAATTTTGAAGTGGTGTTGTTACTATATCAAAATAAGACGTAGGTACATCATTTACATGAAATAAATAGAATGCTACAGAAATAATGTATCTCGGAATTTAGGTAAAACGGCAGCAGTTGTCTAAATTCAAGAAACAAAATCACAACAATATATCATAATATTGAGCATGTTATTTAAGCTGATATTAGTTATAATATGGATGACCGACAAACCGTTAAATTGGATTCAGTAATTATGCCTTTATAAATACAATTCAAAGGAAATTGATGTAAAATACATCAATTATTGAAACAAGTTCATTTCTCAATCATATTTCTTTGTATTAATTATTAACTGCAGACTAAATTTTTATCTTTATGAATGTAGTTTCATCATCACTAATTAATCTGCCAAATATTATATAAGTAACTTCATAAGTATTTATTGCAACATTCTTCAACATTTGCTTCTTTATGTTTATAGAGTTATTTACAAGATTCTACTAAAAATAATATTATAAAGAGTTATTTACACTGAAACTAAAAAGTTTTAAAAAACTCCTCATCACCGCCAAATGTTGGATTTTTTATTTTTTGCAGTATCCCACGATAAAAATCCTCGACATCGATAAAAGTATGTCGATAACTTGCCATCCCTAGCAACTTTAAGGGGTATAAAACGGGCCCCGCCGGGGGAGTCCGCGAGTATTTCACTGCCTACACTCTACTAACATCACTTACAACTTTACCCTATGTACTCCAAAGCCAGCAGTTTTGATAAAGGGGTTCAAACTTCAGATTAATTTTAAAGACTGAACTTTGTTTCAGACTCTATGTTTTTGGATTTTAGGAGAGTTATTTTTAGAGGAATTATGTTACGCTTCCGTTTTATGAAAATCCTATCTAATATTTTGGTTATCTATAGACTCGAGTAGGTAGTTGTTGTATAAAAAACAAACACTGGTACTTACTCAGTTGCTTCCCATTAGACTGGGAATCGACAAGACATAGTTCGATAAAGTTGATACAAGGCAAGGCAGATAATGATGATTTTACTAAACTAAGTCGCTATGTTACGTTTCCATAATATAACGACTGATAGGTTTTACTGACGATTTTGATTGTCTGAAATCTGGTAAAAGGCACATGGTTGGTAACCTATAAGGACTGTGCCGCTCCCCAAATAACCAGTTCAAGCCAATTTTAAGATACAATCTGTAAGAAATCAAGGTAAAAAGAGATTCTAATTTTAATATTTGTTACAGACGAGAATCGGGACTTCAACAGCCATTCGGAAGACGACGTGAAAAGACAAAGAAGTCACTACAATGGTGATCAAATATACTCTAACGTAAGTTTATACTTCCTTACTGCAGATTACTATACCTGTATAGGGTGTGTCGTACCTAATAACATTAAATTAAATACGTTAATACACTGGTTAATATATGTCGATTAGCACAAAGAAAACAAATAAAAAACGTAAAAATAAAAAAGATGATTTTTGTTGTTTACATTAATCGACCAGTTAGTTGGCTTAGTAGATAGTGATTCTACCTGCCATGAGGTCGCGGGTGCGATTCCCGCAGAAGACAAACGTTTGTCTTTTGTGTGTTCCTGTGTGTATATAACTTACAAAAGAAAAGTATATAAGTACGTTTGGATAGATTGAATACCCAAAATACAAGCTCTGATTAGTTTGGGACTAAATAGATGACGTGAACAGACACGTAGATACCTAACAGTCAGGGTTAACGACTCGACATGCATTTACACTTCTACTTTTACTACACCCAGAATCCGATTCCAAGATTTACCTCCACCATTAACCATTAAAACCAAATAACCACGAAGACAACCACAGCTTAACACAAATTAACAGCCGACTAACATCACATTAAACCAACCTCGTGCCATTGGCACGGATTGGCGCGTAAATTCAGCGGCCATCTTGCAGTGACGAATGGCGGCGGTCGGACGGTAATGACGTCACATCCGCCCGCCATTACGTGCGTATGAAAGTGCAATTAAATCGTGCGTGATTTTTTCGGTGGTGTATCGGTATTTTGCTGGTATGTTGGATTGTTTGTTTTGCAATGTTTTTATGCTATCTTTTTGGGAATTAAATTGGGATTGTTTTTAAAAACAGATGCGGATTGCAATCAGAATCATAAAATGTACATACATATTGAGTGACCGAGTCAGTTAAGTCGGTACCCACTTATACGGGTTCGAAGACTATAGACTCCTATCACAAAAGAAAAAGCCTAATTAGCTCCTAAAGTTAAATTTGACCATTCCGATGAAAACATTTTGACGCGCATTCAAATGCCACCAAAAATGGCCCATCCTCAACCACATAAAGATTTCCTTATTATCGATAAAAAGACCTTTTGGTGTCAAGATTTCTCATCGACATCCTCTTTCCAGCTCTGGTCATCATCAAAATGGAGTCTGAAAGACGAATACAAGCTACTATCGGAGCTCGGCGGCGCGGCGGGTGGTGCCACTGGCTACTACGGAGAACTCTTTGACACTCCCTACGAGCACGCTGCTCATCCGCATTATACGCCGCATTCAGGTAAGTGGTTTTGTGCTGTATGTGAAGGCTAAAATACAAAAAACCGTCCTATTTGTACAACAAACTCAACTGGATTGCTAGTAAGAGAGAACGCCCGGTAAGACAATGCTCACAGCAACTCTCACGGAACCGCACAGTACTGCTTTCAGAGGCAGTTTTAAGTACGCTGCTACTAAATGCTGGAACAATATTCCCCCGCCAATAATATCAAAACTCTTGATGGTAGAACACATCTAAGAAAGTTCCTTATTGATTTGATTGACGATCTCAAACACGTCCATAATATAGCGTTTCATCGCCATATTCCGGTTAACCCGCAACATGGGAATCTTCAAAATGTAAATATAAATAAAAATTAATCGTTATGGAATAGTCAAGTTACACCTAAGAAAGAAAATGGTTTCTCAAAAGCTTAAGTAAAAATAAACCCACCAAAAACATTAAATGTAAAAGAATGCCAAGTCTCTCGATGCAGTCTTTCCATCGTAAAAAGTTTTGAGATCTCATAGAAGCCAAGTCCTATTCAAAATATTTTGTAGTTATAAATCAACATTTAGTAATTGTATCAATAGTTTTCTTTATTTTATAATTATAGTGACTTGGCAATGAGCACAAGAAGAAACAAATAAAACGGCATATTTGGAGGAGTTGAAAGTTACACACACCGCATGCGTAAACATTAATATCACAAAATTAAGTTTCTTTTGGTTTATCCGTGTCGTCCCAACCGAATTTCGGCAACGGCAGTCAGTTTTAGTGTACTCTCGATTCATTTACTTTCATAAAGCGATGGCCCGTAAGGTATTCTTAATTATTGTATTGGAGCATGTAATCGGTAGTGACCATCATGATTCACACATAACAAATAATCTGATCACTGGTCTCGTCAGTAACATTTGCACATAATTCCAGGCAGCAAGCAGCTTTTAATTTGTGCTCATTGCCAAGTCACTATAATTATAATATAAAGAAAACTATTGATACAATTACTAAATGTTGATTTATAACTACAAAATATTTTGAATAGGACTTGGCTTCTATGAGATCTCAAAACTTTTTACGATGGAAAGACTGCATCGAGAGACTTGGCATTCTTTTACATTTAATGTTTTTGGTGGGATCTCATTTATTTTTTGTAAGTGTATTTCTTTCTTTTTTTTCACGTTCCATTACACTATATTTACAATTACTACTATAACAATATATTAAAAAGGCTTAAACTTATATACATATGCATATGTATATATATATATATATATATATATATAAATACAATATATATATATATATAAAAATTTTTTTTTTTTTTTTACTATATTTACCAGACGTATTAAGTTGTATCATTATTACAACGGCGGCGTGTAACATTGTATCTACCTCCGCAACGGTTTACGCGGGCGAGAGCGCGGGGTGCGTTGCGCGCTCGCGCCGCGTATGTATGACATGCGACAGTTCACGCCGGACTTCATGAAGAGTGGAGGTCGCGCGCCTATGATCGTCGATTTTTACGTAATTAATAATTTATAACGATATTTTAGAATTATGTAGTTTTATAACGACAACAACCTAAACTGTTTTAAAGATTACTTACAACAACTTACGTCGCTTAGAAGATACCAAATCAGCGTCGTATAATCACATACAACACTTTACGTTGTTGAATAATAACAAATTATATGTGAAGTAATACATACAACAGTTTACGTCTGAATTACATACACAAATAATTATTGGATGTTGACATAGTATATTTTACGTTGCGAAGATATTTCTTTTTTTAATGACATACAACAATATAGGTAAAGGGGTATTGAATAACACCGTGGATTTTAGTCAGTACAAGTCTGACAGTCCCTCCCACTCTGCTCTGGATGCTTTTGATGATTTTACCACGCTCTAAAAATTTTTGATTTA
Organism: Helicoverpa armigera; assembly: GCF_030705265.1. Lineage (NCBI taxonomy): Eukaryota > Metazoa > Arthropoda > Insecta > Lepidoptera > Noctuidae > Helicoverpa > Helicoverpa armigera. Next base: position 7,174,203 of record NC_087145.1, on the reverse strand, counting down.
AAGTTCTGATGATCATGGGCCGAATTTAGTTCAGTAATCAATAGATAATTATGAAATTGATACCATTACATTTTATTACAGATTCTCCGTTGCCAGTTACTTTTAATGAATCTGAGATGAATGAATTAGCGAATATGATATCAGATGTTGACATTTTTGAAAATCTGGAGATAACAAACACTACAAATTCTAATGACTCCGTAATTCTTGAAACAGCTCATCCTTCACCTACCTGTAGCATTAATCATTTGGACTATGATTGTGACAATAACTTCTGCCCGTACTACATAGAATAAATAATAGTTTAAAAAAAACTAAAAAACACGCTTTTTATAGAAAAACGAACTAAAAAATAGAAAATAAATGTTAATGAATTTAAATTAAGAAAACAGTGTTAAAATACAAAAAAAGAATATTTTAAAAAAAGCGTGGGTGCATGGTGTCAATAGTTATAAATATTTTATTGACAGATATGAGTACAGTGATTTTCATTTCGATAATATCTTAAAAAGCACCCCACGCTTTTCATAAATATTTTTTTTGTATTTTAACACTGTTTTCTTAATTTAAATTCATTAACATTTATTTTCTATTTTTTAGTTCGTTTTTCTATAAAAAGCGTGTTTTTTAGTTTTTTTTAAACTATTATTTATTTTCTACTTTTTAGTTTGTTTAAAACTATTATTTGTTTTGTAGAATTAAAATTCTCTTTAGTATACAAAAATTTGTCAATATTAGAGAAAACGGCTAAAGATAATTATTGGAAATAAAAATTAACATCGAGTCCTGCCTTATCGACTGTAGAGAAAAATTCTAGAAAATTTTAATTAATTTTCTTACCTTATCGACTATAGACGAAAATTATATAAATTAACAAAAATCATATTTTGCAAATTGAAAAGCCTAGAAGTCGGTTTCTAATGGATGTTACTAAGTTAATTTTGCCACCGACTTCTAGGCCGATGCACCTAAAATTAGTTTTTTTTTTGCTTTTTAGTGTTTTGGGAAGTCGGTTTAATTTTTTTGTAAAAAGGTTATTTATTTAAAGCTTTTCAGTGATACGAATAGTTGTCACTATCCATACAAGTGGGAAGTTCTCATCAATACAAAGAATATAAGTCCAAACGAGGTATTTTACATATTCAGTTGTCGAGTTCCCGCGACTTTCTCTGGTCTCCATCATCAGGTCAGCTCCAAACCTTCACTGTTGCATAGGTCTTGTCAATACGAACAATTTAAGCCCAAACACGAGGTAGTTTACATATTCAGTTGTCGAGGTCCCTCGACTTTCTCTAGTCTCCATCATCAGGTCAGCTCCAAACCTTCACTGTTGCAAAGGTCTTGCCAATACAAATAATTTAAGCCCAAACACGAGGTAGTTTACATATTCAGTTGTCGAGTTCCCTCGACCCTCTCTGGTCTCCATCATCAGGTCAGCTCCAAATCTTCAAGTTGAATAGTGCTTTTAGGCGTACACCTGAGTGTCAAGTTTTTACCCTATGTATGCCTACAACTTTTGAAGGTTGCCCTCGATTTCTCAGGGTTTCCATCATCAGATCCTGACCTGATGACTATGGGACCAATTGCCAGCTATTATGAGTCGAACAAAAAAAGAATCACGTAAATCGGTCTATAAACCTCGGAGTAATCGATGTGTATGTGTAACCTCCTCCTTTTTGGGAAGTCGGTTAAAAATGGAATAATTTTATCAAATTAGTGTATTGTCATCGGTCCTCAATAAATCTACAAAGTTTGAACGAAATCTGGCCATTTAACGTGGGTCAAAATCGCGCCCAAAGAAGTCGGTTACAAACCTACAAACATACAAACCTACAGGTGAAGCTAATAAAAAGCGTGTAAAAAAAAGAAAAGCCTTTTTCCCAATCATGTTGGGGTCGGCTTCCAGTCTAACCGGATTCAGCTGAGTACCAGTGCTTTACAAGAAGCGACTGTCTATCTGACCTCCTCAACCCAGTTACCCGGGCAACCCGATACCCCTTGGTTAGACTGGTGTCAGACTTACTGGCTTCTGACTACAAGTAACGACTGCCAAGGATGTTCAATGACAGCCGGGACCTACAGTTTTAACGTGCCATCCGAAACACAGTGCATGGTGTCTGAGATATACTTAGAAAGTACCTACATACAAACTTAGAAAAGTTGCATTGGTACTTGCCTGACCCCCCTTATACTTGAGAGGTTGGTCCTTTACCCACTAGGCCACCACGACTCCGACCACACGACGAGAAAAAGAAAATTCATCAGTGTTGGATATTGTACCTCAACTATCACCAACAGCTACTTGCATAAAGTAGCTGTTCAACTCCACAAGCAAATAGTCCACCGTCCGTAATATCAAATAGTCCGCAATCTATAAACTTGATGGATCTTTGTAACAGTGGGCTTATCCCAGCTACATATCATGACTTCTTCAGGAGTCTGCCAGTTGTGGTAGCAACGCGTTCTGATAGTGAAACTTCTGATTCGGAGTAGTAGAGTTTTTTTTTTATTATTATGTATGTCTTTGCCAGACCTCGGGACTAAAGAGTCCCGGATTTTTGGGAGGCGAACGTGGGGCCGAAGCCAACACGCTGAAGCCCTTTTGAGACAACTTTAATGAAATGGTGACACAAAACCGACGATTATCCCTGTATACACTATAGAAATGTACCCAAGGACAATCCCCGGTTCTGTGCTAAACTATTGCTAACTATGGATGAAAACTACTTGAGCTATTGTGATGGGATGCTAATAGACTAGGAATGGGGAAACTACGGGAACTATGGTACCTGCCGATGACAATGTATTAAAAACATGTAAAAATGGCAGGTGGAAACTCGCCACCTCACTTACTGGGCCCCCGGGAATCAGTCGCTAAATCGCAACAAGAGGGCAACGGGTATTATTATTATCTTGTATGTCTCTACTCGACCACGGGACTACAAAGTCCCGGATTTTTGGAAGGCGAACGTGGGGCCGAAGCCAACACGCTGAAGACAACCCTTTTGAGACAACTTTAATGAAATGGCGACACAAAACCGACGATTATCCCTGTATACTATATAAAAACGTGCCCAAAGACAATCCCCGGTTCTGTGCTAAACTATTGCTAAATATGGAATAAAACTACTAGGGCTAGGGTGACGGGATGCTAATGTAATGGACTGGGAATGGGGATAACTATGGGAACTATGGCACCTGCCGTTTTGTATACGTAAAAATGGCAGGTGCAGACTCGCCAACTCACTTACTGGGCCCCCGGGAATCAGTCGCTAAATGGTAACAAGAGGGCAACAGTTACATGAGCGGCTGAAGGGTGAGGATACCTCGGCGGACTTTAAACGCAGATCACGCGCTCCCTGTGGGTCCAGCATCACCGGCCCACTCGCCACTTACCACGAGGCACCTACCCTCCGAGCAGAGCTGCTAACCCTGCTCTAGCGAGGCGGGAGACCTATCCCTCGCCATGCTTCACTCCGGCAGGCCGGAGATGGGGGACAGTATACTCTCCCTGGAGCATTCGGATCTATAGCCCCGCGGGTTCGCTACTCCCCGTCATCCGCCTCTACAGTCAGTACTATTCTTATTTTAATACTTCGTTTTCAATTTATTTATTTTTTACTGTTTAAAGACTGTTGTGACAGGAGGTATCACACAGTATTTCATCGATACCTTATTTCTTTTTATGTTTAAGTAACTTTAACATAATATAGGTATCAAAGTTTTAATAAATAAAAGACTGGAATAATTAATCTTACTAATAATTAACCTAGAATCTTGATTGTTATTTGATGTCAGAAGAAACTGTTTTTTTTTTTAGATTTTTTAATAATGTTGCATTGTTACTATTTCAGAGTTACTTAAGAGGATTAAATATGGTTTTTTACTAAGCCCTAATTATATGGAACTACACATACTGCTACAAAATATTAAATTTATATCAACGTACACTATAGTATTTAGCACATACAGTTAAATGCAAATATTGTTTTCCGCTGTAAATGGTTGTAAGTATCCTGTACAACATTTATGTAAGGTAACACTACAGTCTAGAATGTTGTATGAACAAAATCTCAAAAACTACAACTATTGAACAAAAAAATCGTAGGCAAACATTGAAAGCACTTTAAAATATATGTGTATGCAAAATTTGAAAAGAATATATTGAAGCAAGACAATTTGACGCGAGTGTTCCTCTTTAAAACGCTGTAGTGTAAAATTACAATTTTGAAGATACAACAACTTACGTGGGAGGTATCGGTATGTATTCATCCAATTGAATAGGTACTTAAACAACGAACAAAGTTAACAATGCAGTCAAAATCCATACATAATATTCTTGCCAAACCGCAAATATAAAATTGTTTTCTATGGCATATTATTTTTTAATGTTTTCATAATTTTTCCTTTATATGTGGCTAATGACCTATCTTGGTGCAAAATTTGAAGTTTCTAAGTCTGCTAGAAGTACCTTAGATTTTTGATGATCTGTCAGTGAGTCAGTGAGTGACAAAATGGTGTAACTTTGATCGACCGTAACTCCTAAACTATTAATTCAATTGGCATGTAATTTCGAACTTAAGCTTGTTCTAATGCCTACTATTATTCAAAGAAAACCTAAACTCCTAGCTATGTCCACGTCGAAGATATAGGGGGGGCGAAACAGCCGCGAATTGCTTCGAGAAAAGATGGTACGGCCGTGCCCGTTTTGCTCGAGACTTGGCTGGGGCACTGCCGTGCCCCCAGATCATGCAAGAATAGGCAATATCAATCGCTCTGCAATTTGCAAAAAAAAAAGTATTATACATAACTGTTTTGCGTTCAAAATACTTGAGAGACTACATTGCTACCGATGATAATAAGATGCCACACAGATAGGTAGACAGTCAAATAAAACTTAACACCCCTCTTTATCCTTCAGTGGTTCATAAATAATCCAAATCATAACACACCTACAATACAATCAATTTCAAAACACTATAATTTCATCATTTTATTCTTTATGACCATAAAAATACTAACCCATGATTTGCAATACGATTCCCATGTGATGATGAGCTTACAAGTTAATATAACTTACAAATCAATACTATGGTTACCATGGTAACCACATAAACGTCTGCGGTCAGACGGTGGCGATGGGAACCGGTCGTATCATTCATTCATACGTTCAGTTCATTCATGAAGTTGTTTTGTTTGTCTTGGCTATGAGATAGGCGATATTGGTTTTTTCACCGACTCCGAAGAGACGGTTAAGTTAAGCAGGATTTTTTTTTGTTTTTGAGTAAGCACGAAAATAGCGGAGGATTGATTTGTCCATTAAGTACCTTACCTATTTAAAAAAAATCTGAGAAGGTAATATCACAAAATAATAAGATTTCTTTCGTAAGTTCCATAAATTCTTCAAAACTGCTGAACCCATATATTATGAAAAAATATTTAAAAACTGTTGAAAAGCTTGACTATCCCCGAGTGGCACAGGCTCTATTTTATTCAGCTACAGAAAGCTTTCCCAATCCGCTGGTGAAACCGCGAAAAACAGCTATCCTTAAAATAAAATAGTTTTATCTACAATACCCCTTAAAATAAACACTACTAAAAGAAAAATACTTTCTCCCACAAACACAGCTAAACTAACCACATCCTCCTGTGTGAATAGCCCGGCTAGATCCCTCTCAGTAACATAAGCTGCGTCTGCGCATATCATGACGTATGTAACACGATGCGCGGGAGTCTATTGTAGGTGTACGCCCGATTTCCTTGGATAAAAGCTCTGCGGTTTTGTATTGTTATTAACTGGGATTAGAAGGTGCTTTTTTAGTTTAAATAATAAAGCGGATTAATGATAAGAAAGGAAAGGATTAGATGTGATTGCGGGTCGCTGAAGATCGAGTAAAGAGGCGAACTTTAGGGGAGGTCTTTGTCTAGCAATGGACGTGGGTTTTGGCTGAGACACAAGTTATATAGGAAATATGTTTTCATTCTTGAGTTTGGCAGTCGCTACGAGTAGCCAAAAACCAGAAAGTCTAATGTTCAATCCAACCAAGATGTATCGGGTCAAGTCACTCCATGGTAAACACTGGTACTACACTTGAAGAAGACCCTAACGTAGTAAGCCGACCCCAACATAGTTTTAGGAAAAGGCTAGGCGGAGACCCGTAAAAAGGCTAGGCAGATATTGTTACAATGACTAGCAATACTGGACACGAAACAAAACCAAAATCCGCTATAGCAAAAGCACTGTTAAAGAGAAACCAAGTTCAAAAAACAATAACTACTCAATTACAAACAGTTACAAACAATCAAGTTGACAAAACTAACGGGTTTACTTACCATTTCGTTGACACCATCATTTTCCATAGATCCATGGGCTATCATTACACCATTACCTGTCACGCCCTGAAAATTACTTGCGGTGGCAACCCTGCATGCCTCTGACATGGAATTTGTGGGCTAAGTCTAGGTTAATGGGGTTAAAATATGGTGTCATTGTTGGTCTTTTGGAACCGTGTTTGTAGGTCCAAAGTCTGCAGGGTGTTACTTGTATCCAGGCCTGCAAAATACTAATATAATAAAGAGGGAAAGTATTTTGTTTGTTCGTACCTTAAAGGCTCCAAAACTAGTGAACCGATTAAAAAAATTCGTTCACTCTTGGAAAACTACACTACTGCTGAGTAACATAGGCTATATTGTTTTTGGGATACGGGCAGTGGTGCCCACAGGACGCGGGTAAAAGAGGCACCTAGCTAGTCTGTTATATATTGCTGAAAGCTGAAGTTTCTTTGCTTGAAATCATTTTTAGACACAAATCTCCAAAAACACACCGACCTTCATTTCCCAGTCGACATCATCATCCTTTATCCCAATTTTGTTAGGGGTCGGCGTTGCATGTTTTCTTCTTCCACATGCTTCTGTTTGCCTTCGATTCCCAGCCGAAACGAGTCGTATTTTAAATCGAACTTGAAGTACTGTTGGTCGGACTACGAATAGTATTCAACTGAATTCTGAAAAAAGGCTGACTGCCCGTGATTTACGTTTGGATCACCAATTTATGTGTGGTCCAATTTATTGTGGTTTTAAAATAATTTTGCTTGATGTACGTTCAAGGAAAATATTTTTGAGTTTTTAGTGTGTCGGTCTCTTTTTTTTGCTAGCTACGTTGTAAAACCTAAGTTACAGATTTAGATATTCATTTTTCGTAAAACGGGCTTACTGACACTGTAAGAATTTTGAATACTATACCAGTACTTCCTGAGGTTGTTGTGGTCGTTGTACACCGGGTAAAATAAAAAAGCTTATGTTACTTAGGAATAGTATCTTTCAGATCGGTTTAGTAGTTCCGAAGCCTTTGGGTACAAACAAACAAAAAAAAACCTCTTTATTATGTTAGTACAAAAATTGGTAGAATTTGTGTATAAATGCAATGAGTCCATCAATTGTAAAATTATCACTATTTACAATCTCATTTAGCGTGCTAGCTAGGTTTGTTGTTATAATTAAAGCGGATTATTGTCAAGCTCTAATTAACTAAATAATATGCGTTTTTCTACTGGTAATTAAATAGTAATTGCTCACGTCACAATAATGTTACATTCATTTGCATGACTAAACTATAAAGACAGGTTTTGATGAAATTAATATTCAAACTACTGGAATTAATGTAAATCATAGTTGATTTGTTTATGATTAATTATTTTAATAAAATGCTCTAGAGTCTAGGTGTTTCCTGAAGTGGCATGCAAACTACTTTATGAATCCGGATAAATCCGCCTATGTCACCCGGGACAGTGTACTTTCCTAACAGTGGAAGAGTTTTTAATTCCCTTCAGCAGTTTGACGTACAAAGAAGCATTAAAAAAATCCTCTTCTCAATATTAGTATAGACTGAAGTCATTCTAAAAGGTGTTGAATTTATACACTTTTAACCTGTAGAAAAACAAAACTTTAGGTACTATAAACGAACATCAAGGAATGTTATAAGAAACACAGCTATGTCTGACAATATTACAAGACAAACCTTTCTCTATCAATGTGTTCCTGTTCAAAACTTTCAGAAAACTACTATACCAAAATTCAGAATGACCCAGTAACTGTTTTAAGACCCGTGTATAATCTAATAACATGTAGTTTCCTCTTTGGCAGCGCACAATCGCCTGCCTACGTTAGGGCAAACATCTCTACAACCACTCTGTAAGCTGACTTATACAATATTCTAGTTACGGATCATAGTACCACGGGATATGCGAATATGTGGAGAACTAATTTAGTAAAGCAACCTGACTAATTTTGAGACAGTCAAGATCAATTTTCAGTATAAACAAGAACCACGGATTCCTTTACAGAATGCAGAAACTGCCATAACAATATTAAGGTGTAGAGAATGAAATGAACATCAGTGTAATGTTCAATCAAATCAAATTATTGACTGAGCCGTGATCTTCATGAGACCAAATTTTTGGAACCGTGCAACTGGTGTGATGTTCCATAAGAGCCGGCAAAGGTCTATTTGATATAAAATCATTTGAATTTGACTTTCACTTTGAATTGGCTCTATAAGATTTATGCCCAAAGACTAATTCTGACTAACTTTCACTATTGAACAACGCCCTGTTCAAACTAATGATTATAATGATCTTCAAATTAAGAAAGAATCTCCACATTGTCGCATATCACATGGTACTATGATCTTACCAAATGCTTAAACTAGCAATATACTAAAAAGCGCACTTGTTACAGCAACAAATGACTCGACGGGTTCGAACGGAGGGGCGGGAGGAGAGCCCCCCTCGGCGGCTGCGAGTCCTGACGCAGCAGCGCTGGTTGTCCTCCAACCTCCGGCGCCGCCGTACCCTCCGTATGCTCATTATGATGGTAAGTTAAATATAATCCTTTGTTACATGTAAAAAGTGAAAGAGAAGGAGAATTAGTATACCTACATATTTGTGTTATAGTGTATCAATACTTGATGGAGATTTGTGGATAGGTACTGTAGAGATGTAGTCTTAGTTAGATACTCTTTGGTGTTTCATATTCAATTCCTGGCCGGACAATGATATAAATAGAAATAGAATAGTTTTTATATATTGAAGTGTGTCACTTCACCCCCGAGTCAGAAAATAAACGCAACGTTAAAGTTTTTTCCAATCTTTTAATTGAATAACCTGAAGATCCCCGGTTCCTAGCGCGCCACGCGCTACAGTACCTAATGGAGGGTATTAAGAAATAAGAGTCACGTTTTATTCGCAGTCATGTATGTTGTTAAAGTAGTTATGGGAGTATTTAAAGAGACTGATAAAACAAGAGAGTACCTAATAAGCCAGGTACCTATTTGTTGGCCGAAACTAGTGTTTTAATCTGACGTCACTGAGAGGATATTTGTGTTAAAATTTCATTGGCTATAAAACAGTACGATCCATAATTATATTGTGAGTGTATTTTTGGTAGCAGAAAGGCTATATCGTTAAAGTATCCTACGGAATATATGGAGGTCATACAACGTAGGTACTTAGGACATAAAACGAGCATAAAAACTAAATTAGACACTAACTTTAAGAGCGTGTACGCTCGGCGCGCGATGTCAACTTTAGGTAATTCAACGCAAAAAACCGCGCAGACTAGCGTCGCGGCTGTGTGCGTGCCTATCATACTTCACGTATAGTCACACAAACCATTTTGATCCTTTCGAGTGAAATTGGTAGAACTAAAAAATATATTATTTAGTAAATAGTTAATAGCGGGAAAATAGTGTAAGTCTATGGATGTCTAAAATATAAAAGCATGAAAATAAGTCGTTAATACTTACACTCTTTTGCAAAAAAATCGGGCACCTATGAAAACCTTGGTTTTGAGGACTTTCTGTGTATTACATACAATTTTCAACAGTACTAAATAGTCGACTGATGATTAATGACAATGTTAAGAGTTTCTGTATTTTAACCGATTTCAAAAAAAGAAAGGAGGAGGTTTCAATTAGATTGTTTTGGGATTGTTCTCAATTTGATTGTTCTCGAATTCCCAAAGACGCCTGGACCGATTTGAAAAATTGATTGTTTATATGAATGGTCCAGTCCATCCAGACCGAAAAATTGTGGTCAAATTGCCGGAAAGCCAAATATTGGTGAAGAGCTTGGGTTTACCATTGCAAATAAAGTTTTAAGTTATCTATCCTATATGCTTCAAAAGTTATTCGAGATCAAAAGTCAACATTTGGGTACATCCAAAATGAAAAAAAAAAAATTATAGCTCGATTGGTAACAGACATCTGCAATAAGTGATTTCTAGCCTAAGGAGTCCGCCATATTGGATTTAGACTCGCGACACATTTTTTTTCGAGTTATTCATAGCAAGCCCTTTCATTTGATACCCATATCGTAGGAATGCATTACAAACATTTTTTTCTCCATCTTGGGTATACCGCCATATTGGATATAGAATCATACATTGTCATTAAAACTGAACATACAAACAAAATTTCAACTCAATCGATAAAAAAAATATGCCTCAAAATTGAGCTTTAAATAAAATAGTAATGTATCAAGATTTGTTTGTCGCGCTTGAAATGTACTCTATTCTCGGTATCCACGGCAGAGGTTATTCACCCTACGCGATGTGACGGAGCGACACGTCCTCTCTCTGTGAAGCCTTGCGGCGGTCTGGTTTGAGTTGACTCGCGTGCAGCGTTTTATAGCAGTTTTTAAATAATTTATAAAAAAATAAAAACGAGAGATTAAATTATAATATAAAGTTTATGTTTTAAAGAAAGAGTTATATTACTATAGTAAATAATTGTTATATTAAATTAAGTAAGATAGATAGGTAAAAAAAGCATTTGAAATTCACAATTTTTCACATTGTTAAAATATTTTTTTCTGAAAGATAGAGACCTAAATCAAAAAATGTTTTCAACTAACTATAGGCATGGGGATTTCGTCTATGAGTAAAAAAATAAATATGATTAAATTTGCCACTGTTTTCACATGAATTTAAGCTTCGAAATAGACGCTGAACGGGAATTTTATAAAACATCTGTTACGTTATAGGGGTTTTAAGTATTTAAACTACACAAAGTGAAATTTATGTTCAATTAACTATATAGACAGTGAAATTACCTTGCGTTATTAAAAAATAACATAGTTATAGGATAAGTAGTTACTGAGAAACAGAGGTTTGAAAAGTACCATTTTAGGCCAAATGGCGCGCGGTTGACGTACACGCTCTTAACAAGCACCATATTCATAAAATTCGTATATAAAATATTCAAATTAAAGGATGTATAAAACACTGTGGAAGTGTGGTGTGGTGAGATCTAAGTATTGCTTAAATAATTTAGAGGGTACCATATTTTTGCATTTAGACAAAAAATAAAGCGTCGACCGTTCTTTATTTTCAATGTTATTTATGAACAGAGATTCAGTAATTTACACGATAACATGCCAGCATCCTCTTACGTTTGAGAAAAGTACAAAAAAAGCGACAAACGAAATTTCGTCTCCCCCTCAATAAAGACCCACGCACAGCAATAAAACAATGAAAGCTAAAACAAAAGTAGCCGAACAGATAAACAGCAAGAATCACAGTTGAGAAAACAAAAGTGCAAAAAAGCTCAGGAAAAGCTTTCGACAAAGTCGAGTGAGCCACTCGGAGCCACTCCGTCGGAAATCTAATTTTCTCCTTGGACCCCGCAATCCTCTCAGTGTTATAACATCATAAAATTTCATACAGCGCCCGCAATTTTAGCACTTATGCATATTAAAGAGAGATTCTAAAATGGAGTGCCGCAAGGAGCGGTATGGGGGCCGCTCTTTACGCTTCTGGTCTTTAATCTGCCGCAATCTGCTTATCTTGGCGGAGGGTGGCAAGGGGGGGACGCAGACATCTTTAATAGCTCATTCGGGGCTCTATGCAAATAATTTTAGAGGGGTGGTTCGAAGGGGGATCATACGGGCTTTGTCTGGGCTAACGAACCGGGACAGAGTCTGCGGAACAGAAGTGCTGCTAGCTCAAACGGGTTTAGGCTCACGTTTATAAATATTAACCGAGGGTGGTGGGGGGTTGCAAGCGGTTACGCGTAAGTGTTCAGGGGGCGTGTTAGTGTTAAATTTGTTTGAGGCGTGCCGCTTCGGGAACATCCTATTAATGTTGAGTGCGGTACTGAGTGATCAAATTGGATGATGTTAATAAATAATGTCTTGGTAAAATTTAATCGTATCACTGATTTTGTGTATAGACAATATAAATATGAAATGAATTTATGCGAGTATTCGTAGTTACTCCGAGCACAAAGTGTGTGGGGTCAGAAAATTTGTATCGTAAAAGTACTTCAGTGTAATCTAATTACATGGGTGTCTGTTTATTTTATAGGAAAGCTTTTATTCAATTTGCATCTTAAAACTTACGAAACTATTAGCGGTCTCTTTGGTTTGAGATTTCCTTTACCAAAACGATTATCTAATTAGCGAATTTGCGAGAACAATAGACTTCAAACCATAAATCATTATGAGTTACCTTCGTAACTTGAAGGAAGGAGGAAGCGACCGCTCGAAGGACGGCCTGAAGTAAAAACATTTTATCTTCTAAGCGTTTTTTTTTATATTTAATTGTTTTGGCGGGATGTATTTTATTTCATACGAAACCTCAGTGTTTTATCTTTTTTGTTGTATACGATTATTTATGTCTTAAATGCAATACAAAGGTGCCAACGTTAGGATGATTACATCTTTATAAGGATAGTTTTTCTCGTATGTAAATATCAACTTGACCTGAAAACCCACTCGTTATCAATGATCGCAAAAATAATTTCAAACCGCGGTTTACTGGGAATCAACGTCTCTTCAAATCTTACAAGAATGAATAGACTTGAAGCCTAATATCGACATATTATTTTTTGTTTCATATTACTTTTCTTACTATATTTAAACAATTGTGTTACAGGTACGACAACATTAGCCAGTGAATACGCGTACGCGGCTCCCTACTCACAGTACTCGCCCTACGGAGGACCCTACTCGCATTCCGCCGCCACCGGCCTACTGTCCAAGTGGTAAGTTTATTAGTACCTATATTCTTAGCATACATTATGTAGTTAAATTAACACCATTTTGCAGCGAGAAAGATCGGCATCTATATTCATAATCACTTCGCTGTCCACGAAACAGACACAATAGTTAAACAATCGGCTGATCACATATGACTCAAGGCACAGGGAAGTTGTCTATGTACATAGTTAAAGTAACAACAGCTAACAGTTAGAAATACCAGTGAAAGATAGCAGATCAAAATTTACAAAAACTATCCTTTTGTAGTTAATGAAATTAGAAAAGAATGCACATTTTGTATATCAATCAAAAGGAAAGAATAATTTAATAAGTACTAAAAAGTCTAATAAATAAGTCATTGCCTAACGTAAAGAAAATCACTGTTGAAAATTAAAATCTTATATTAAATTCAAATTAATCTTAACCATTTCCCTGTGAACCAAACGGAAAGAACCAATCTCAATCAATAAAGCACACAGGTGCTAAAACACTTCCCTGAGGTACGCCCTCTAAAAACTGACCGTTAAACCTCTCTAAGTGATAAACGGTTCAGATTTATATCCAACACATCGCCATTTGTTACTCAGAGCCTGCTAAACGACCAACGGTTTAAAACCTTTTAAATTCGACGAACTGTTAATGTATGTGCGGCTTATCGAAGGCTTTTGTTAATTCGTTGTTGTTTTTTTGTTGAAAACGCATGTAAAGCAAAAATACAAACTGGCGGGTTCCTGATAAACTGCCGATAAATATGTTCAGAAGGCTGGGAATTGTGTAAACTATGAATAGAAAACTAGTACGAGTATATGAAAATAACATTACGAAATATATATTTTTTTTAATTTTGAGCTATACATATGAACCCGACAATGTACTGTCTGTTTACTTTAATTGCTATAACAAGATATACATACATATTATATTCATTGTTAATAAGAATTCTTTGAAACTAGTTAATAATATTCTTAGTAAGAATATACCAATATCATTATTATTAGATTTCTAACAAGACAACATACACCACAATAAATATAAAATCACCCGGAAACAATATGAACAAAAGTATTCAAAACACCAATAACCCTGAAATCCCTCAGAAATTCACTGACAATCCGACAATTGGAATACAAAGAATCACTCTCACAATACTGTTTTGATTCTACCATCAAATTAGATACAAAATCCCAATCCCATAGGTGCTACATCAAAGCTACTGTAGCACACCAACTTATTTCAACATCAATAAACAACATTTCTACACAAATATCATCTCTATGACCTTCATCTTAAACCTCATGATTCATTTTGCCATCAGCAATGTCAACTTGGTTTTTCTCTATAGGGTCGGATGTGTTTCAAATTCTATATGGATTCGCGTGTTGTCGGTCCAAAGATGTGTTTTGTGTATCCTATGATGATAATGGGAAAAGGAATATGAATATTTTGGTCTTTGATTTTAATTAATCTTCTTACCTTTTTTGTAAAAATTCGTTCTAAAGTGAAGAGAAACAATAATTTAGAGCACAAATGAATAACATTACAAGTTATTCAGCGACATCCTATGGGAAAGGCTCCATGCACCCAGATAAAAAGGACCCTAATACACACGTTATCAAACACAGAAAATATTTTCCAATGGGCGAACGTAAGCAAACAAACAAACCCTTTTTCCTTATAATAGTAGCATATGTATATTACAATTAAATTATGTTTATTATGTTCATTTGCCTACCTATTAATTTCAAGCATTTTTTGTAATTTAGACAAACTTGTCCGACTAATATCCAAGAAATTAAAACAAAATCATTTCAAAAGCACCCCAATCAAATTAACTGTCATCACTACAAAAAAAAACATTATTAAAACTAAATCAATCGACTCAAAATAAATCAGGAACACAATAGGGCTGCACTCGCACATTTGTTGTCCCGTCCCTGTATTCGTCCCTTAGGATAGCGACAAAGGGCACAGCACTGTCCCTTGAGACACGGATAACTTACAGGGCATTAAATTTAAGTGATTCTTGTGAGTGTACTTTTAAAGTTAGGATTGGGGAAATGCTAGCAATATGGAGAATTTTTTAATATATTGTTTTCTATTGATTCTATTGTTTTATTTCTTGGTGATGAGCATGTAGATGTAGAGGATAGAACGACCAAAGAAATTATGGATGTAATGTATGAAAGTCGATATGGCTACGCTACTTGTGAAATGACGGTAGATAGAAGAAGAAAACAAACATACGCAATGACTAGTGATTTTCAGTGGTCTTTTCATCATAAAAACTACCAAATATTGAATAGCTTGTTGAAAGCCATCTTCAAGACGAATATTCTAAGATACATAGTACTTTTTCTCTGCTTTAAACTCATCATCATCATCATTGGCCACAGCACAGAGCATCTTAGTCAGATGATTGTGGCTTTAAACTAGTCATCTGTTAATTACTTATTAGTTTTTTTTTTCTTTTTTAAGGTTTTTTCTTCAGATTTAATTTAGCCTGCCTTATGAACAATACTAATAACAATTTCTTTGTTCTAGATATCAACGTACGCCGTGCGAGTAGTGGCAGTCGGCGGATAACAACGAACAAACATAAGTGATAATCGGACACTAAACTTATATGTATATCGATTGATCATGTGAGAAAATTAGTTTTATTTCTATAGGCAATCTCCTTTGTAGATAAATTAATATATTTGTACAATCCTTTATAATCTTTATTTCCTAAAAGCCTAATTTTATTCAGGTCAGTACATTTGCTTTCTCGAACATTTAAAACAATTAATAATTCATTTATACTCATTATATTTAATTAAATGAAAGTTCAGAGAGCCAAAGTTACTTCACTACGTTAAGATGTAAATAATGTATTTTAATGAAATTGTACTTAATTCATTTAATGTCATTAATAGGATTAAGGTTTATTCTCTTTTTTTACCTCAGCATAGTTACAAAGTAGTGGGTAATTTTGTGTAACATTTAATTTTTAATACTTCCAATTTATGTTTATTTAAGCTGTCCTGTGTGCACAATGGAATGAAGATTTTACATTTAAAATCATTTATTATACATTTAAAATCGTTATCATTTATATAAGTTATCTAATTTATTTCTTTTGTATTGTTATTGAATATATTTGCTTCCTATGAAGCGTTTAACAAATTACTTGGCAAGTCAACTGCTTAGTGTATTATTTAGAATATTTTTTTGAAATTACTATGAGATTATTCGTGTTTTTTTTGTACTTTTTATATAAAAAATGGTTAGTTTTAATTATACGTGTATAGCATGTTCAAATTAGCACGCTGTATGCCATAATTATATAAAAATAATAAGTTCAAATAATTGTTTTATTGTAAAAGAAATATTAGTTATCAAATCTTATCGTTTCCGTCCATTTATTATTATTATTGATTATTAATTTCTCAGTTGTAATTGAGATTTGTTTAAATGTAAATAATATTTTCTCTTATCCCGATGAGCATGATTTTAATATTGTTTTAAAACATACGTCATACAGTTTAGAGAAACGCCAAAGACTTAAAAAAATATTGTAACGTCTTTAGTTTACAGCGCAGTAATAATAGTTTAATTTTATATGAAAAACAAGCAATAACTTTTCACCAAAGATACAAAATAGCGGGCCTTTTTCTGATGAAACTTTTAATATAACCCTTTTAAATTAAAATTATTAAATCATGTTTTTAAACAATGTTTTGTGAAGTTGATTTTAGATTTTAAAATAGTTTTTTTTTTCAATTCTTTATAATTTTGTATAATACTATCTATTTTTTAAATAAATGTATTAGATAAAAGGTCTGAGCTGTATAAAGTATTCTACTCATTTTTGTATAATAATAATAATTTGCATTCTTCCTATTTATTAAATAATTTGGTGTCGCTTATTATTTCACAAAGCATATCGTAAGTGATCGTTGTGATCGACATAATAATAGATGAATGATAAAAAAACATGGATTTTTCTGTTTAATTTTATAATAATAAAGTATATTTGTAAGGCAAACGCACCAGTACGAAATAAAGCATTATGAGTTTATAAATTTAAACTATTTTATTTTTTCCTTCTTATTACCACGTTGACCACCACTTTTTTAGTAGAGGTGCATTCGACCTGATCTCTCTCCGGTGGTGTCGGATTGCCGTCCTATCGGGCTATGAGAGTGAAGGAATAGTAAGTGCACCTGTGTCTGCGCAAATGCTTGTGCACTATAATATGTCCTGCGCAGTTGGCTAATCTCCTTATATGAGAACAGACACCGTGGCTGATAATCGGCTAGGAGGACATCATCAGTAGAGTACCTACATACTTCCTTCGGGGAAAGTGAAGTGAAACCGTGGGCGAAAGATAATTCATTTTATAAGTAAAACATTGATAATACTTTGTGGTCACAAAACCGTATCTAACTCTTATTAGCTGTCTAGACAAATGTAGGCTTTTCGGCTATAATTTCGAAGTAGTTCTCTTAGATGGTCGAGTCTACCATGTCCCTGCACGAAATTATTTATCAAAGACAAAAAAGTTTGTTTGTTATTTTTATAAAAAATATTGACCGTCAATACAACCAACCTTCTCTTCAAAAAGCAAAAAGCAAGAAACATCAAAATGACATTGGATTTTTTTGCTGAAATAATGGACAAAACGTCACGAAGAAAACAATTAACAGAATCAAAATCCCAAAATGTGATACAGGTCATAACTAAAACAACCACTGAATAAATACCCAAAATGTAACTAACAACACCCACTTCAATAAGAAAGCAAAATTAATCTTTACAAACTATAATTTCAAGGTCTAATAACTTGATTTTTTTTTAATGTCTCCTAAAAAGAAGAAGAAGGCTAAGGACGAATGTGAAGCGGATCCCCCCCTACCCCGCTGCAAACCCCCTCCAGACATATGTAAGGAAACTGGCCTAACTCCTGCTGAAAACGCCATGTGTGCTGAAAGAAAGAGAAACGCTCTCAAGACACCACCGCCTACTATAAAGAAACTTTGTCCCAAAAAGAATAAAAATCCATCTTCAGCACAACCAGAAAACCCTCCTTGCTAAGAAATTAAAGATCTATTCATAGAAGAAATCAATAGTATTGAAACTTTTGATGTACGCGATACAGATCAATATAACGTTTGTCAATATCAAGGAGATGTGGGGGATTTGGTACGACTTGATACTCGACGCTGTAAATTCCATGTCAAGTTTGGCGAGAAAATTGAAGGATATCTTGAGCTTAAAGTTCATACAAAACAGGTTGTGGACAAGGAGGAAACAGTTGCAGATCCTTTATTACCCACAGCCTTGGAACAATTGAAAAGTAAAGATGTCAACCTCTCGAATGTTGAATGTTTTCGTACTGATCACAATTTTTAAGCTGTCTCTGACTAGACATTTGCTTCTGTACGTGACCTTGAGTATAATCGAACAATTTGGGTCTAACAGACGAAACAATAATGTTACTCCCATTGATGCAAACCAAGACATACTCCTAAGACATAATGTATCCAGCTCAACGATTTTCTATCAGCTCGTTTTATTAATGATCTTATCATTCTTTAAATTAGGATTGTATCTGAACACTAAATTCTGTGTTTCTTAAAATGTTAATATTTTAACACTCAAATACAATTCTATTTGGCTACTACACTTTGTTGTTTCATTTTATGTTTATCTCATACTAGCGACCCGCCCCGGCTTCACACGGGATAAGAGTATTTCCCTACCAGTTAATGGACGTTATTACATATAAACTTTCCTCTTGAAACACTCTATCTGATTAAAAAACCGCATGAAAATCGGTTGCGTAGTTTTGAAGATTTAAGCGTACAAACTGACATAGGGACAGAAAAAGCGACTTTGTTTTATACTACGTATGTAGTGATAGTGATGCACATAACTGTGTCTACACCACGATTAAGTTTTGTGGAGCAATTCAGATGTATTGTAGGTTCTTTTGCGCTTACGCACTCGTACAATGAATATCACAGAATTAGGTCTGATTATCATTTCGGAGGGGACGACAAACTTAGTGGGCCCCGGCTATCATTGAACATCTTTGGCAGTTGTTAGATCAGTCAGTAGCTGATAACAAGCCTTACCAAAGTGCTGGGTATGATTGCTGGGGTTGCAGGTCAGACAGGCAATAAGAAAGACGAATTGTGTTCGGCTCGTGCTCCGCTTGTGCTCGGCTCTCCTAGCGTAGACGCAGCTTTATAAAAAAACACTGGTACTAAGCTGCCTCCAGTTGACAGTTCGACATCAGATGATTTTATGATGATTCTACATTGGTCACAAGTGTAAGGTTTGTGTTTAGTAAAAGTTCATAACTGCGGCATTGAGGCCAACTAACCTAATGATAGTTTAAGATGTTAAAAAGAAATATCTATAAAATCCATGAAAAGAGGAAATCCTTTATTAAAACCTCAAAACCCAAAACACCAGTAAATAAAACTCTTTACTTCAACCAAAGCCAAATACCATTTAAAACATAAGAAGAAAAATTCTGTCAAGACCACAAGATCATCTGTCACAAAAACAATGGTTGCAAATTCAACGTAAAAACTGAAGACTTTAACAAAACCAGTCAGAATGTAATTCTCCACCAAAAAATTCAAAACCACATCAGCCCAGGACTTCAAGAAACAATCTACAGTAACTTTCATAATGGATGGGAAAAAAGCAAGGGATCCGAGATGTCCTCCTAAGAAGAACACAAAATGCCCGCCTGGTGAAATTAATCCGTGCACACTTATTCCAGAGCCTACTAGGTCCAAGAAAAAGGGTGGACCATTAAATTGTGATACTGAAGAAGAAGAGCAATGTGATCCCCCAGGACCGGATCCAGCTGAAGCGAAAGCACAGCTTAAAAAGCAACACGAGGAAGCCTGTCAAGCGCCCAAAACTAAAACTTGCGGTGAAACTAATAAGAAGAAGACCAAAAGACCATGTTAGACTGGAAATCTATGGATATTAAGACTGATTGCAAGGAACACAGCCGAACAGATTACTTCTTTTATATAACCAAACTGTTAATTTGAACCGACAGAATTAAATAACATTAAATCCAACTCATTTCTCTATTTTTTATTTCCTTTTAAGTATGCTTGAGCATAATTTGATACTCCACTATAAACTAGATACACTAACAAGATTTTTCCATCCCATTGGGCTTTAAATGAGAACAGTCCTCGTGTTTGACAATTGAGCACCATTAAAGCAAAGACTATAATGTATACATTAAAGATGGTGTTTGCATAACATTCTAGTTTCGACCTGACATGGTCAGAATCATTCGTAACTTCTTTCTTCTGTTTTAATAACTTACACAAACTGTTGGTTAACCCCATAGTATTTTATAGTAACCCCATAGTAAGCTATTTTTTAGCTCGTGTTATGGGTGTTATCCTGACTGATAAACTACATGTACTTTTAACATTAAAATGTATATACACATAAAAAACATATGAATGATAAATGTTATAAGTAGTTATAAATATATAGCTGTGTTAGCGAAGAAACATACTCATCACAATGTTGATCGTACCGGGAACTGATCAGGGTACCATGCCCGCCTCCACTATATATTTTGTGGTTTGGGCCTCCACATACTGTAGAGTGTAGACTGTGACACGTGAGCCCGAATAATAATTTACATAAAACTTCAAAGCACCTTTGGTCTTCCAGAACTTTTTCAAAGATAGATATCATCAAATGAATACCAAACTAGTTCTAAGCCCTGTTCTAAGTCCTTGTTGCCCTTTAACAAAATAATAATTCCTTCTTCCAGAGCTGCAGTAACTTTTTGAACAAAACCGGAGCCCTTTTCCAGTAGCCTGCAACAGACATGCGCAAGTTTTATCTATGTTATATTATGCTGAATGATTAAACCTCATCAATAGAATAAACCTTTTTTTAGCGCCAACTTCGTACATTTTTATTTTTTATTAATTATCAACCAGTCATTTAAACATACAATACATTCTTCTTGGTACACACGTATTTTTAAGAACAATAGATACCTATCAATTCATCCAACTGTCACAAAATTGCAATTCAATGCCATGAAAAGATGGCATGAAAATCCAATATAAATAAATAACAAAACAATAGCATCTACCCGCTGAACTCTGTCAAAATGTAAGTCTTTCAATAACCCATAAATCCCCCTAATTACAAATATTATGCATCCCGAAAAATTGGGATTCGAAGACTGTGACCTTAATTCAATTTTCAAAGCTATCGACAAAGACACCCAGACCATCGAAGCCAACTCCGTCAAAAGTTCAGAGAGTTCAGTAAAGTCATATAAATTACCCCTGCCGAGAGAACTAGAGAAACCTGAAGATGGTACAATTAAGGTATTCTCGTTTTGTCAGGTAATACAGGATCCTGATTGCCCGAAACTCGTTACAATTGTCAGAGAATCTGTCACTGAAGAGGTTCACAAACACAACGAATCACCGAATAGTGACGCTGTCTCAAACAGGTACAGGTATTGCAAAGAAGTTATAAAGCCTTATCTAAAAGATTACCCACCAGATTGCCCTGATTCTGGAGAACTACTCTTAAGGGATGCAATAATAACTGCTAATGAAGAGTTCCCCGAGTACCCACCCTGTTACGAAGTCCCTGTAAATGAATCTGACATACAACCGGAGCACAAAACAAAACAAGAAGGAAAGTATATACCACCCATTCAATCAAAAAAATCGGATAAACCTCTCTGTCCTCCTGTCCAACCTCCTGCCTGTATTCAACCAAAGCCAGATTTAGATTGTACTAAAAAGACATCCCATAAGGATTTAAAGCCCAAACAATCAAAAAAGGATCTAATTCCTGCTAAAAAGTCTAATACTTCAAAACAATCTAGTACTTCCAAAAAATCTAATACTTCAAAAAAATCTAGTACTTCAAAAAAATCTGATCATAAAAGCACGAAGATAGCCGATTGTGTAGCTGAAAAAGCTGCTTTGAGGAAAGCCGAAAAATGCTTAGCCGAAAAAGCCTTAGCTGCTAAGTGTTGTGAGAAAAAACTAGCACAAAAGGAATGTACTTGTCCAGCCAAAAAATCCGATAAAGATCTTAGTAAAAAATGTGAAAAGAAATCTAGTAAAGATTCATGTAAAAAAAAGTCTAACAAGGATTTATGTTTGAAACCATCTGATAAAAATATAGCTAAGCAGGGATGTACTTGTGATGATAAAAATTCCGACAAAGACAAACCGCATCTTATACTCTGCCCAGGTCAAAAAGTTCCTAAAATTTGCATAGAGATTACTGATCCAAAATGTTGTCCAGAAATCCCACAGCCAGCATTCTGTGAAGACGAAGACAAACGGAGACATCAAGACGAAGCCTGTCAAGAGGATTTATTTCCACCAGAAAATTGCGCCCCCGAAGTCGTAGAAGAGTGTAATTGTGGAGGAAGTCCAAAAGACGACGATTGTCCAGAAAAACCAGGAAAGGAAAAATCTTCAAAATCAAATCCAAAGGCCTCCTGGCCCCCTAGCATAGGAAAAAAAGATCATACTAACAAAAAAGACGGCTCGCCTGAGAAGAAAGACTGCCTTGGTTGCCTTTTAGAGTCTTTACGACGTATATCATCTGACGCAGAATCGTGCAAACGTAAGGCCGAAAAGTGTGCCGAATTAAAAAAGAAATTATCATCTGAAAAAAAACCGTGTCCTCCACCCACAAAACCTCCAAGCAAACCACCCGATTCTCCTAAGCGCAAAATGGGAGACTGTCCATCAGAGAACCCACCCTTAAATTGTAAGCCCAAGGCTAAAGCTCCATGTCCTAGCACCCCCATCGATGTGTGTTCCCCCAAAGAACGCAAGTCATCGCAAAAAGGTGGTTCGAAAGTCGGTGAGGAAAGAAGCAAAAAGGGAGCAGGCGGAAGCACTAGCACGCGTAAAGTTGATGAATCGGTCAAAGGCAATCTAGTTCAAGTTCAAGCCGAAGAAAGACAATTAGGTTCATGTACGTGTACTACAAATGCCGAAGTTAAATCAGCTATAGACGCACATCACAAGACTTTGGCAACCCTTAAATGCGCTATGGAAGACTTCATGTGTAAGATGTATAGAACCACACAGGAGGCCGTGACAGTAATCACCACTGAAAGTGCCAAGCAGCTGCAAAAGATAAAGAAATCCGCTTCCAAATCGTCTGATGAGTGCAGACCACCGAAGAAAGTATGCGATACCCGTAGCAAGAATAATTTGAGAAGATTTAGTATAGTGAACATAGATAACCCAAACCCAGACACGTTAAAGAAATTGCCTGATTGCGTACCCCCGGTCGGCCATGACGGTCCTTTGAAATACTTTGACGCAGTAGTTTCTAAAGTAGATTCTGCAGCATCAATGATAAGCGATACGCTTGCCTTTGACATGCCAAAACCTTTGAAGCCAAGAACATTTAACGACTGCAGTTCTGAGTATGACGTTCCCAATACTACTAGGCCTTATCCATCAGATATCACGAACGTTTTGGAGTCTGAAGGCACATCAAGCATGTTCGCATCATGGAGAGACAAGCTTTGGGCTATGTTCATTGAAGATGAAAATAAGCCAGAAGTCGAGATTGCTTCCAAACAATCAGGATCGGTAACATCGGAAAGTGATGAAGATCTTTTACATAAGCTGATTGATTAAAATTGATAAGTGAATACCTAATGTTTTTGTTTTATTTATGTTTATTTGGGAAACTATTACCACATTGCTTATCGTAGTAGGAATGAGCCGATGGCAATAATATAGTCTGTTTGAGATTTTAGTGGGTAAAGTACAGTGGACTCATAGTCCGCTGGTAGATATGTTCTTGTCTAGTGGCTGATTTCGGACCGACTTACTACAGATTAAAATACGCGATCCATTGGTTATCGAGTAATTGAAGATTGAACCCGTGGAACCCGCGCCAACCACGAGGCAAATCAATTGATTTTATCTTTTACGAGCTATTGTCCACGGTTTCACCTGAGTCTCGTGAGAACTACCCGTACCAGGATAAATTATAGCGTAGGTTAATCAGGAATAGTCTTCACTAATGTGAATAAAAGAAAACTTTGAAAAAGTTGTTTGTAATCACAAATGTACAAGTAGTAATATTACCAGTCACCCTATACATATCGATACCCTGTATATCGATGCCTTGTACGAAAATAATTCTGAAATCAGACCTTTTTGAGACTAAACAACTAACCTTTTTGGTGCGTAACAGAATACAATGAACAACAATACTGGCCAAATTAATCTATGCTTCAATTCTCAATACTTTTTATAACACAAACAATATAAAGAAAACGCATGAAGTCCGCCAGTCTACCAGTCTAATACTAAAAAATCGAGAAAAACGAACAAAAATGACTTCGAAAATTTAAACACAGCATGTCTAATCACGAGAACTGTGGAAACTGCAGAAGGAAGAGTAAATGTCTGCCATGTGTGAAGCCCTACTCCCAGGATTCGCTTTGTGAGGAGAAGCACCAAGTGGTCCACAATTGCATGGGCGCGAACCAAACGGCTTGCCAATGCACCGCTGAGAACCCTTGCTGCAAAAAAACAGAAAACAAGTACAATCACAGGAAATCGCATAACCACTAAAATTGACAAGCTTGGGAATATTTGGAAAATAATTTGCTATTTTAAAATATCATTTTAATCAAGTAAGTTCCTTATTCCACCATCTTCTTCTTTTTACTCTGTTCCAAAGGTATTTGGGGAATTAAATCATTTTTCTCGTGGTTTTCCTCTGCCTTTGTAGCATATAGTTTACACCCTCTCATAACATGATCATGCCACGACAAGTACTGACCTCTCGTTTTATCTGTCACACTCATCCACAACATAATACCATGATCGTCTGTATGTACCCAACAAGGGTGTTTATGTTATGTTACAGCCTTTTTATCGTCCCACTGCTGGGCTGCGGCCTCCTCTCACACGGAGAAGGGTTGAGCATTAATCACCACGCTTGCTCAATGCGGGTTGGTGATTTCAGACTATATAGTCCAGGTTTCATCAAGATGTTTTCCTTTACCTTTTTATCAGCCATTGGTGTCCAAGATATACTTAGAAAGTACATACAAACTTAGAAAAGTTGCAGTGGTACTTGCCTGACCTGGAATCGAACCCACGCCCTCATACTCGAGAGGTTGGTTCTTTACCCACTAGGCCACCGCGACTATTATACACACGACAAGGGTGTTTATTATCAACTAATTTGCTTGTCTTTTCAGACGCAAATCCAATGGGGGACGCTGTACACGTGAAGGTCTGTGAGGGGGCGCCATACGATGAGGATGAGGATGACGACCCCCCACATCCCTGTGATGACCCCCCGCGTCCCTGCAATCCATTCAAAGTGGAAGGGGACTGTCCATTTCCTTACCTCTGTTTTGAAAGGTTAAAGAATCCATCTATAGGTAGTAAGTATTTTCAAATAAACTAGGTTGGCATGGATGCCGTCGCGTTTATTACTAATATTATAAGTTTTTTCTTTCTATGGTTCCTTTCAAAGCAGCAGTTTTTTATAAAAAAGATTGATTTCCAGCAAAGTGCCTGGGAGTCCCGTTCATGCATGCAAAAATTTGTGGTAAAAAGGGCAAACCTACTGCGAAAACAGTGGAGGAAGGTCATCATCCTTGTGACCCTCTGCCCCCATGCAGCACGATGAAGAAGATGAGAACATGTCGAGAACCGGCGCTATGCTTCCACAGGATCAAAAACCCTGAATGGCCGAAGAAACCTATTACGTCAGATTGCAATCCCGATTTATAGAATATATTATAAAATTATAAAATGTCATGAAATAATAATAATAATATGTTTGGTGGATTGGTTGTTTCATTGATCGTCATTACACTTGTCGTTGGGTTAACCAAAGTTGGTTCTACATACTCCAAACCTGTAAAGGTGGATTTAGACAATACGAGCTTGGGGCTAAGGGCCGAGTCACCGGAATGGTAGCGGCTAGCAGCGACGCGTGTGAAATATTTTTATAAATGACATACTTAAAAGACCAGTATCGCTTATAAAGGTGTCGCGAGGCCACCTGCGACTTGTGGTGTTTCCACCCGCAGCTGCCAGCCGGCCACGTTAGGCCGCTGGTGGCACCGCTGGTGGCACCAGAGAGTATATAATCACTACGTTTTAGGTGGCACCGCGGGTGGCTGTGCGGTCCAATGTGCGGTCCTCACAGATCATAGATGATATCTCTGTTAGAAACTCTTTTCTCGGTAGTGTATCTGGCCATTTTTATATCTATTCCCACATCACATCCTAAAAAAAAAATCACGTGTCCAAACGTCACTGCAACACCATAGTGTATTATCTATGGCAACACCGACCGTCCGATGGACAACACGTCACCACCAAAATAGAATTTCCATAGCCCAAACCAACAATGGGTCAAATCTTCATGAGAAAATGTCACCCGGACCCAGGAGACCCACCACCACCACCACCACCACCGCCTATCCCGCCGCAAACACCATGTGAAATACAAAAACTCGCGCAGTTGAAAGCTAAGAAGGCAAAATTGAAGAAATGTGTACCAATCTGCAAACCACCACCACCACCACCAAAAGCCAAGCCCTGCGAAGACCAGGGCTGCCTCTGCATCGAGCGAGTGAAACACCCATTCTACCCAAACCCCTGCGAACTTAACCAACAGATTAAGTGCGTTGTCGAAAGAGTCCTTCCTGGAAGACCTCGATGTGTGTACTTTAATGAAAAAGGGATAGACCACAATCCTGTGGGTGTTCCATGTAGACGAGACCCTCCACCTGCATCAGCACCACCCCGTCCACTTACCACTTGTGAACAACAAAAGAAGATCAGAGAAGCATACCTAGCTAGATACCGAAAGAATAGGGAATGGTAACATGGTCTAAATTAACTATCTGAAATCAGCAACCACAAAGTTACAGTCATTTGCAGTCGAACAAAATATAAGTTTTAAATAAAATCTTGTTTTTCTTTTGTCGCTGACCGTACTAGCTCTTCCGTAACTTTCGAACGATCTCTCACCCTGCCAAGCGCACAACCCTGGTAGGAGAGATAGTCCTTGAGATCAATTTTCAGAAACGATTACCGCGTATTTGTTTTGCCAGAGTTTTCAGGGTAGCGCCGCAATTATCCTTGTCCACCAAGAATTTTTGAGTGGTGGGGGTAGTTCTCCACCAACCCCGCACGTCACAAATCCAGAACAGCACAATGTGATTGCATGGTATGCCATGCAATAACAGGCTTGCCCTATAGACTATGGGCATTTTTATTGCCTTGTATATTTGCCTGTACTCATACCAGCTCTCATGAGCGATTTTTAGTATACTTTTCACTCTATTGGCGCATCCACTCATGCCGCCGGCTTATGCCGCCGAGTTTCAGACCGCCTTGCCGCTGAATGCAGGCCGCCGGCTTTACCGGCGGTTGCCGGCGGTAAAGCAACAACAATACCACTCCGTATCGAAGCCGCAAGCAAGCTGCCGCCGGCAACCAAAAGACGCGCCGGCAACCAAAGGACCACTTCGGAATGAAACCGCATCTTTGCCTGCTTATCAGGCCTTATTAGCAGTTCAGCACTTTTTAGGGTTCCGTACCCAAAGGGTAAAACGGGACCCTATTGTTTTCGCAACTCTGTCCGTCCGGCCGTTCGTCTGTCACCAGGGTGTATTTCATGAACCGTGATAGTTAGAGAGCTGAAGTTTTCACAGACGATGGATTTCTTTACCGCTACAACAACAGATATTTAAGGGGGGCTCTCATACAACAAACGTAATTTTTTTTGCTCTTGTACGGTACCCTTAGTGCGCGAGTTCGAATCGCACTTGGCTGGTTTATTTTTATTTTGTATTCCTTTATCTTAACTACTACATGAAACACTGCACCTGCACTGCCACAAGTATTTTTGTGTTCTTCGACTACGAATACTCTCTTTCAGTTTTTGTTGACAAACCTCTTTTGAAACTGCTACCTATATCTGGCAGGTACGTTCTTAATGACATCGTAAAATTTGGCACATAGCTTCGTCACCAAGTCACCACACCCTTCATATAAAAAAAATGGAAACCAAATAAAAATTGCAGCAAATAATGTTTATGAAAAAATGCTCTGACGTGCCTCAAACAGAAGCAGCTGCACCAGGTATATATAATTTTTAAAGTAAATAATAATTATGGGGTTCAGACCGATCATCGGCCCCGATGGTCCCTTGGCGATCAGCCAGCTGCGCAGGACATATTATAGTGCACGAGCATTTGCGCAGACACAGGTGCACTCTCTATTCCTTCACTCTCATAATATGGGTCCCCATGGGCGGTGATCCAACACGACCGGAGAGAGATTAGGCTCAGAACTGATATTGACGTGGTCTCCAATGTACAGATCTGTTAAATAGGACTTCTGTCACCAGTCTGGGGTATTGCCGGGGTAACTGGGTTGAGGAGGTCAGATAGGCAGTCGCTCCTTGTAAAGCACTGGTACTCAGCTGAATCCGGTTAGCGGACTCTAACATAGTTGGGAAAAAGGCTCGAAGGATGAGCCTCGCGAATCATCCTAGGCAGGAATGGGTTTTCTTTTGCAAGGACTTGTGGTTCATCAAGTCTGATGTAATGCTGGGCTTTGTCAAGTTTGTGTGTGTTCACAAACTGCTGAGTTTCTGGAACTGAGGTGTTTGACATCGGCGATGTGTTCGAGACCACAATCACAATCAAGCTTCCATATGTCACCGGAAAATAACAAGACTCGTAAGTTGATCAATTTTCTAGGTAGTTGATCAAATCTCGGAAGATAATAAATGGCAGTTGAAATGTACTATTGAATTTTAGCTAATTGGTCAACTTACGTTACCTGGTTTATTTATTTTGCTACAAGTAAAATCATCTACGAATGAGCCAATAGTTGCCCAGTGTACACCTGCATCTTGTAGAGGCATCATCTTCAAGATGACACTTGACTTTCTTCAGCGGCCTGAAGTGATTTTGATTGGAGCTAGCTTCATAATATTAATATAAACGCGAGGAAATCCGTAAAAGTAGTTTTATTTAAATGTAAACTTTTTCTTGAGTTTTATTTATTTTTACTCTCCAGAAAAAAAAAATATCTTTAGATATACACCAGGTACTCTTATGAATCAGGTACAATAAAAATCAACCTTCCGACATTCAAAGCTATAAACCCTAGCTTTTGAGTTAATCAAGTTTTTGATATTTGACTTTTAGAATAATGTTACCTACTGTACCTACAATATATCTTGAACGGTGCTTGATCTGTTTTTTATATACCATTAAATATGAGAACTCTAATGATGAAAGTTGTCAGGACGGATAAGCTGTTATTCCTTTTAAATCTTTGGTACTCTATGTAATGTCATTAGTTAGCCTGGATTATGTTTTTTTTAAATAATGATTCCGACTGCCCCCTCACGGTTCAATATTTTATGGTGAATATTGTAACTAGTATCAATAAGATTAAAATGTCAACAATCAAAACTGCCAGCCGTCACTGATTATACATATTACACTAATTATATTCTTTCTTGTGTATTTGTAGAGCCACCAAAGAAAACACCATCAGTAACAACAACCCCAGAACCAGAACCAGAAAAACCCAAGAAAAAATGCAAATCGAAAAAAAGCGCAACTGAACTGCCCTACTGTGACGAAGCACCGGCTATCCCCCCACCACCACCCACACCTACAATCATCATAGCAGACGACACACCACCCCCAAAGAAGAAACGAAGTTGTGACAGCTGTCTCTGTCTAGAAAGAGTTAGGAACCCACCACTGCCGACAAAGGAACAACTAGCTGCTGCCGAGGATCCAAGAATAAACTGCGTAGTTAAAAGGCAACTGCCAGGTACGGCCCGGTGTGACAGGATTTTAGCATTAACAGCTGCAACTGAAGACGACGACGACGCAGAAAATAAACCCCCTCCACCAGGTAATCAGTGTCTGCCAGAAGTAAGACCCCTTAAACAAAGGGCGACCGGCACAGAATGCATGGATAGTTAGGATATGCGGAAAATGGCTGACGACAAGTACGTAGACAACAGTCCACGTAGCTCCAATGTTGATTCATTAATAGAGAAGCTAAGGGTGGAAATATCCAATGACTCTGAAGATGACTTCATGAATACAAGAAGACTGACTATTCAGTCTACAGCAAACAGAGCAGACATGACGAATGAGACTACCCACGACATCGATAAAGAGATAACTGAACTAGAGAACCTAATCAAAAGGTTACAAGCAGAAATTGTTGAGATGACCGAATCTGCGAGCAAACCTTTAAACGAATATTACCCTGATGATGCTTTAAATGAAGAAAACAGCTTCATCATCAGGGATCAGGATCAGGGAGAACGGCACTTGTCACCTCTAGTGAAAAATGACATAAACGACGAAAACGATTTTAAAATTAGAAAACACGGATCGGATGTCATCTTCCCGGTCATATTAAAAGACAATGGCTTGTTAAATGAACAAGAAAAACTGTTTGCAGAAAATATGTCAAACCCCCCGACAATTGTTTCTAAAGACGCAGACACTGATAATGAAGCTATAGATGGCGTAAGACGCAATTTCTCAGTACTGTGGGATGATACGCCAAATTCAAATGACACAAATTCTATGCCTAATCCAATCATTAGCGAAATGCAACCAAAACCCTTAATAGATCCGGCCTTGGAGCAAGCAATACCGGTAGGTGACCTGAAGTTTGTGAGCAATATATCGAAACCACCAGATAAGACTACAACAATGATTGCCCAAGTGGAACCAACTACTAATATTGATAAAATTCACGATGATGACGACGAAGAAGCAGCTAAAAATTTTGATGAAGATCACAATCAAGACATTGAAAATACGAATTCTAGCCCAACTGCCAACGATGATATTTCAAAAATAGAAACTAGTAGTTTTTCTAGCTTATCTGTGAATGACAATATTTCAAAAATAGAAACATTAAGTCTTTCAGAAATCGTCAATGAGCACGGATCCGAAGATCTACCTGTAACATTGAATAATGAAGCTATTATTCAGAGTGATCATGTTAAAACCTTACCCGGTGGTGCGGAGAACCTTACCACTGTTACTACAGACCCAAAAATCGCAGATTCTAACAGATCACCATCTTCAGAATCTAAAAAATCTATTCTCAAACTAAGCAAGAAAGATTTACACGCGGCTCCTCCTAGTAATACAGCTGAACAAATAATATCAACCATACTCCCTAAAGAAAATCCAAATACTAACCAAGAGGCAACTAAAACTCCCGCAAAACCTGTTTCAAAATCTGAAAGCAATGACAGTGGCATAATGAAAACTGTCAACAAGAAATTGCGTAAACTTGTGGGTAAAGTTAGTAAAGCTTCTATAGATAGCAACAAAAATGAAACTAAGACTCAAAATTCTTCGACATCAGATAGTGATATGTCAAAAAAGAATCGGAAATCTGCTTCTAAGGCAAAAAGTAAAGATTCGTTGACACAAGACGAGAAGGGTAAAAACAAAACTATACATGAATCAAAGTCTTCCACTAATAATAAAGAAACAGCTACTGTCAAACCTCATAGGAGCTCAAATTCCGCCCATAAAAGCTCTCACAAGACAGGAAAGGTAAAGTCTAAATCATCTCTTTCTCAATCCAGTGTTGATAACCCCAATTCTAGGAATGAGAGTGAGAGCAAAATAAAAGCAATAAAGTCAAAATCTATCAAGTCTTTGAATTCTGCTAAAGATTTGATTACAAAAGTCGTAACCAAACATGTTGAGAACAAAGATAATATAGCGAAGGAAAATGTACTAAATACAGTCAATACCAAAATACCTATCAACGCGACTGAAGGTCCTCAGATTGTGGACACTGAAAATATATTTGCTAAAAGTGAGATTAATTCAACTCAAATACCTATCACCGTAACAAAGGCAGTCAGTAACGCCGATGTGATTCCAAAGACTTACTCAGGCCTTACAGAAGATTCAATAGCTGATAGTAAAGATGAATCTGCAAAATTAGAAGCTGCAAAAGAAGTGACCACAATGATAGTAACAGAAGATTTTGGTTCTAATGCGGTAGAAGAAGATTTGGAGGGCGAGGAAGATCTAATGGATGAAGAGGATTTGCCTAATGATAACGATTCGACGCCGGGTGATGAACAAGAAGACGAAATGTTGGATTGTGTTGATGATGATGATGAAGAAAACCCTTACGACGTAGACTGACTCACAAACTGAAATAGACCTTCCATTAACTGAAATAAGCTTTTTATTGTAGTTTTAAATGAAACAATCCATTCAAAATCCATTCCAACAATTTATTCACAATAACAGGTATATTTCCATACAAAATACATCATTTAAAATATTTTTCATACTAAATAAACATTCACGTTAAAACTTAAGCAAGCATTTATGACTAGAATTTACTCAAAATAATACCCATACAACTTTACATTATAATTCCATTTAAACATGTTTATATACTTTATCAATAAATTAATTTATAGCAGAAAAAATAGCAATATTTATATTTAAGGCGATTAAAATTTTTGGCACAATTTCTCCGTCTACCCATTATAAATAAGGCACATAGCCATGATTACAACATCAGTATACATATTAAAATTTTCCATTTAAAAATTCACTCCTAACCACAAAAATTTTTGACCCCATAGGGGTCTTAGAAAAACACATGGGACCTTTAAGCCAAAAGCTACCTTTATTTACAAAATATTCGTCGAAAAATCAGTTTTTTGTTCTCCTAGCCCAGGGTGGGACTGAAAGCCCAGGTTGGGCAACAAACCCTGACGGTGTCAACCGAAAGGGTACAACTAATCCAACAAAGATTGTCGTGAAGATTATTTTTTTCTCGGCGGGGGCTGCATCGGAGGCTGGTGGAACGGATGGTATTGCCTTGACAATATGCTTTCCTGAAACAAATTGGAATATTACTCCACAGTCAACGGTTTTGATGACTCTTAAGCCTTATCAAAAATCATCTGTGTCAAATTACGGCCCATGAGTTACATACAGCTCAGTGATAGGCGAATGGGCAGACCA
Organism: Helicoverpa armigera; assembly: GCF_030705265.1. Lineage (NCBI taxonomy): Eukaryota > Metazoa > Arthropoda > Insecta > Lepidoptera > Noctuidae > Helicoverpa > Helicoverpa armigera. Next base: position 7,141,077 of record NC_087145.1, on the reverse strand, counting down.
CAGCGAAGTCTCAGTCACAGGATTTTTTTTCTTTCAGTACAGAATCATTAAAACTACGAGGACTGACTTCACCCAATCTAAATGCAGATACGAATATGTGCTAAGGATTTTTAGAATGGATCATAATTATATTGAATCTAAATAAATATACAGTTCAAAATGGCTTACCACATCGTTCGGCCTGCGCTGGGCAGATTCCATCCTTCTCTCTTGTAAAATTATCTGATTGGCAGCGCTGTAAACATCGACACATATTAGTTCATATTTTAGAAGAAAAATATCTTTAGAATTTTTCTGCAACACTCATTTTCAGCTTTTAAGGGTCGGTTCATATCTGACGGAAAATGCGTCGAGCGTATCGTAAATGTATGGTCGACGCATTAACGCATTATCGGTTAGGTGTGAATGATTGAATAATTTACCGTATATTTGACTGTTCTGGCGTTACGCGACCGATAATACGCGACGCATATTCCGTTAGATATGAACCGACCCTATACCTCATACTAGTTACCAACGCAGTGTATACCACTTAATTACAGTTTCTTGCCCAATATGGCAGCAAAAAGGGGGTAAAGAAAAACAATAAAAATAAGCCATAAGAACTGGTAGGTATAAACGTTAATATTGTTACTCAAAAGGGGGTCAAGAAGGCATAATAGGGGGTCAAGAAGTCCTAACGGGGGGTCAAGAAGGCATAATAGGGGGGTCAAGAAGGCATAATAAGGGGGGTAAAAAAGTTACAAAGGGGGGGTCAAAAAAAGGTCTCACGTATCCATTTCCTCCTGGGTAAGGTCGAGCGCCTCCTGCATCTCGCGCGAGGTGCTCTGAATGAAGTCCTTGTCACAGTACTTGCCGAGCCCCTGCTCCGTCAGTACCTGTGGGGGGGGTCATAGGGGATCTTAGCACGAGGCCTTGGGTAATACATTTTCTATAACACCCCGTCGTTTTTGCGTCGGGGGTTAAAAAGAGTACTAACCAAAACTACAGATTGGCAGGTTACTATACGTTGGGTCTACACTTTTTTTTATTCTATGGACATGGTATATAAAAAAATAAGCCAGGTAAATACGAACTACTTTACCTAACTACATACAAAAGTAATAATCTATATTTTTGATTGTTGTTGTAATGAAGAATTGTAGGTAAATATATACAAAATAGCTTATTAAAAAAAATCTACATTTAACTACATTCTACCTAATTAGTAGGTACCTAGGTAATGCCCCATGAGGTAGCTTGAAAAGATAAAATACAATTAACACAACAGATAGGTACTATTTCATCATCATCAGCCTATCGCAGTCCACTGCTGGACATAGGCCTCTCCAAGTGCACGCCACTGAGATACTATTTAAAAAAAGTTATTTCGAACTCTTTAACGGTGCAAAAACTTCGTTCCATATTTTTATAGGTAGTTTATAGTTTCCACGCATTGATGAATCAAAAGGCATAATCGACGATTTATGTACATAACTGGAGAATAAGTGATGGAGAAGAATATAACTTACTCGAGAAAATTTTTTGACGCTTTTTAGTTGTTTGTTTTACTAGGATAGTTTTTGATTTTTATTGTAAATACGTATTGTAAATATTAGTATTGTAATTAATAAACTTACTCGAGTAATAAGATTCTCCGCTGGATTCTCTATGCAATAAGGCACGTTGTTGGGGGGTCTCGTCTTTTTGTCACGATCTGAAATATAATAAACAAAATGTTTAATTTAGCAATACTTATGTTCACAGCTTTATTTGGTCAGTATTCATAGGTGAAGCCTGTATTTAATTTTAATTAACTCAATCTTCACATCATGACGAATAACAAGTTTTAATAGTTCATACTAAACGCCGATAGATGGCGCTTATTTCAATAACACTGGAAAATAGACAAAACAGTGTTTAAATTAATTTATTAAAGTTATCTAAAAGTTGTTAATTAAATATTCCCTCATGCACAATGCTCTATTAATAAACTATAAGTGCGTCATAACAACAAATTAATGGTGTTTTAGTTTAAAATATTAATAAGTCAAAATCTGGAGTTGGTACATTATTATCTTACCATCCTTCCTTGCTTACCAATGCAAGATCTAAATATAATTTTTACGACATTTCTTGTGTTAAAACTCATGCAAAGTTATCCCTGATTAATAAACATAGCATGAAAATAAATAGATTGCTACACAATCACAACACACTAAAACGGACTTACAGTTCTTTCTCATAGTCTGCATTAAATCGTTGGACGTTTTTCTGTGAATATTATTTTAGTTACATACCTACTCCTTTCTTTTATATAAAAATATCATACAGAAGTATTTTTGTAGTTATTTTAATATTTTTTACTACTAACGCCATCTTACACATTATCATAGAAACACGTAACAAGAGGGTTTGTGAGACGCAGCAGAAGAACGCATTTCACAAGCTTAGTTACGTTTCATTACACTACACTAGATGGCGCTGTACTCAATTTTGGTTCTTAAATGAATTGTTTGTTTTTAGGGTTCCGTAGCCAAAATGGCAAAAACGGAACCCTTATAGTTTCGTCATGTGCGTCTGTCCGTCTGTCCGTCTGTCCGTCTGTCACAGCCGATTTACTCGGAAACTATAAGTACTACAGTGATGAAATTTGATGGGAATATGTGTTGTATGAACCGCTACAAAAATATGACACTAAATAGTAAAAAAAAGAATTGGGGGTCGGGCCCCCCATACATGTAACTGAGGGATGAAATTTTTTTTTCGATGTACATACCCGTTTGGGGTATCAATGGAAAGGTCTTTTAAAATGATATAAAGTTTTCTAAAAAACATTTTTCTTAAAGTGAACGGTTTTTGAGATATCAGCTCTCAAAGTCGTAAAAAGTATGTCCCCCCCCTCTATTTTTATAACTACGGGGTATAAAATTCTAAAAAAAATAGAGGTGATGCATGCTAATTAACTCTTTCAACGATTTTTGGTTTGATCAAAGTATCTCTTATAGTTTTTGAGATAGGTTGATTTAACTGTAATTTACGGAACCCTTCGTGCACGAGTCCGACTCGCACTTGGCCGGTTTTTTCTCATTCTATCTGTATAACATTTTTAAATGCACAAAAACTAAATAATTTTAATGTGCCATGATTTAAAATGAAATTAAAACACTGGTCACGACACAGATAAACGTAATATTGTAAGAAGCTACTGTAAAATACGACAATAATTACTAGAACTATTTGGAATATCAGTGGGTATACGTACTCTATAGCTTTGAATATCTTTTCCGAGTCCTTGCCGTGAAGGAGAGGCTGCATCGCGATTTCTTCGTCGCTTTGATTGCCGTCTTCGTGTTTACTGCAACAAAAAAAAGTTGGATAATAACCAGAAGCTTTCCAGGCTCTGAATATTTGTCGATCTTAGACAAGTAGGTGTTTGGAAAGAAAGTTCTATTATTTAGTTATATTTGAGAGTTTAGGATGGACTAATAAAAAATGTGGGACTGTACCTACCAATGTTTGTTTGGCTCAAGGAATTTTGATGAAAGTTGGCAGTGGGTAGATAAAATAGTTTAATTATACATAAGTATAATATACATAGATGAGTAGGCTACTTTTATCTGGGTGCAAGAAGTAGTTCTCTTAGGAAACGAGGGAAACAGCTGGCGAAAGCTAGTTTAGTAAATAAATAAAATGATATAATTTTGATACTCACATTTCCTCTTCAGGAATCTGGCCATCCATGCCCAGCTCTCTCCTCATCATAGTGCTCAGTGACTGACCATCTTTGTCAACTGCAACAGAATATATACATATAGTGTATAGGTTAAAATGTTCCACAAATCTAAGGCTCATTTTCACCGACCACATAAACTTCCATTTCTTGAAACAACTGTTTTTTTTAGAAAATAGACCGTGAAAATTTTAAAGCAGTTTTATGAAAACTGACGCTTATGTTATAGGGGTCAGATAGGCAGTCGCTTCTTGTAAAGCACTGGTACTCAGCTGAATCCGGTTAGACTGGAAGCCGACCCCAACATAGTTGGGAAAAAGGCTCGGAAGATGATGATGTTGTAGGTGAACTTGGGCAGTCTTATCGCTAAGAGCGGTACCTTCCAGACAACTTTAAGATGAATTGAACAGAGAAGGACAAAATTATGTTATGGTAGGCAGTTAGATAAGGTGATAGAGTTTTTCTTACCACCATTCTGATTGGGTGACATATTTTGCATGGCAGTGCGTCGGTCCCTCCCGTAGAAACTCTCGCGGCCATGCTTCTTGATACTCGTCCATACTGCGCCGAATAGTGTGTGGTTACGCTGAAATGTAAACAAATAGGTGTCATAGTGAAAGAAAGAAAAACATTTTAATCACGCGAGTGATACATGGACAAAAACAAAAAAAAAATACAAAAAAATTAGACATAAAAAAGACGAATTACAATAAGAAACACGACACGAGAAGAAGGTACATAACGGGAAATATGTGTCACACCCGCGTGAAACGGCCCTCGCTCAGCATAATGCTGAGACCCGACTGCGAGACAAAAGCCTCAGCGCTGATTTTCAGCGAGAGATTCTTCGAGAATTATTCTATTAGAGATATTTCTTCATACACATAGAACTCGGTGGTTTTTCCTTAGCTGTACGTTGATAGATCTATCTATTGGATTTCATACTTTTTACATACGTGCAAATTTAGTGTGATCTTGACTGAGTCCATACATGTGTATGTAGCAAGCACATTGTCTTTATGTGAGTCAGCCACTCGATCATTAGCGAGCACACTCGAGCTCAGGCATACATAGACAATCTGCATACGTGCAACGCTCACCTGCGTAAAATAAAACACCTATTATTCTATTCCACTTACCCTATGCATAGGCTCAACAACTTCTCCGACGCATTCATCCAAGTTCCCAGATATAGCTCTCTTCAACTCCGGTCCAGCTTCATGTAAGGTCCTCAATCCAGCTTGTAACGTCATCTGGTTGTTCTGAAGAGATGCAGCAGCAGCCTGCTCCTTGCGCTTTCTGAATCTGTTTTCATTTACGTGGGAATGATGAAATCTTTGGCTAATATTGGTAGGATTATCTTTTTCTGCTGTTTGTAATAAGACTGTGACATTTGTTTGTGTCTTTATTGTTGTCTATAAGTCTATACACACATATCACAGTGTCTCTAATAAGATTATTTACAGCTAAATTATTTTCATTATCCATTTTAATTGTCTATTCAATGGATAAGTTAACTTTAATTTGTAAGTGTGATATCAAACACAAAATGGTGACTAATTGTTAAAGTTCCAAACTTTTCCAAACATGTATACTCTGTGTCACAGAATTACAACCATTTGCCTAAATTGTTTTAACTTTATGTTAAAAAGCCGATTTAACTAGCCCTCACCTTGTTCATGCAAAACATCTGACAAAACACAAAATTAAACCAAATCCACTCAAAAAAGATCAGAAAAAAGATAAAAAAAATGAAGACTGTGCGATTTAAGCAAGTGATTGTAAATACACAAGTTATTACACGGAGGTAAACATGCTTTGGATAAATCGAAAAAAATGTATCGAAAATTGTCATGCTGTCAACAATATATTTGGAAAATGCATTGAACTCGGAGGTAAAGAACACCTTATGAAAGGCATGGAAGCTGAAATCAATAAAAATGTATCAAGAATCATACAATCACCGACTGACATTCTTGAACATATAACTTAAAATGTATGTAATTACTTCTACTTTGATCTTACTAAATAAAGCTTTATATACAGATGATCGTATGAATCTAAAATCCCAAATATATAAAACGGAACATCATAACCAAAATTCAGAACAAAATCTCTCAAGCGGCTCCCTTGGCGTAAAAACTAGTAAATTTGCCAAGAAAGCAAGCGTAAATACAGCATTTGTAAATAAAAATCTTCGAATGTTGCTTAATACTCGTGATTGACTTACGCATGGTTCCTATAAAAATAGAAATGTAGATGTTAATGATTGTGCTCACAAAGAAAATAAAGTAAATGGATATAATATGAGTGATGGAGTGACCCCTGTTAAAGTGAATGATTTAGAATACACGTGGGAAAAAATACAGTATTCGCTTATCACTAAAGATCATGATTTCAAGGAACTGACTAAGACCTTCGAATAGGATTTCACCAAGTTGGTTTACTGTTACTGTTACTGTTACTGTTACAGCCTTTTTATCGTCCCACTGCTGGGCACAGGCCTCCTCTCACATGGAGAAGGATTGAGCATTAATCACCACGCTTGCTCAATGCGGGTTGGTGATTTCAGACTTTATAGTCCAGGTTTCCTCAAGATGTTTTCCTTCACCTTTTTATCAGCCATTGGTGTCTAAGTATACTTAGAAAGTACATACAAACTTAGAAAAGTTGCATTGGTACTTGCCTGACCCTGGAATCGAACCCACACCCTCATACTCGAAAGGTTGGTTCTTTACCCACTAGGCCACCACGACTTTTTTACACACGAGTTGGTTTACATTACAGAAAATTTTATATCTATTCTATATCCCCCTTTTTTAGACAAAAAAAATGTTTCGCTGATTATTTTAGGTGGATATATAAAATAAATAATATATAACCCTAAAGAACTATACAATTATGTACTCGAAATTTTAAGTAAAAAACAAGTTAATTTACCTTTAGACGACATAGTACTACCTACACATAAAGATTATTATTTTATTCCAATATTGTACTAACCTTCTGAAATAGTCCTGAATAAGGAATGTAGCGTAGAACTTTCCAACGGTGATCTCATTAGGATCCCCTGGTGGAGGTACCACTTGATCTAGAAGCTTCGGTGACGTTCGTTTCCAAACCTTTTTGATTATTGCTCGTAGTTCAGTGTTGCATTCATCGATAACACCTGTTATGAAGAAATGTTCTTTTCTGTTAGCAGTATTGGAAGACTGAATGGCTCTTTGAATAATTTGATTTAAGAATATTATCATTTGTACAAATAATTATATTTTAAGTGGTCTAAATAAAACACATAAGTTTAAACTAAGAACATTCTCGCAAATTTTGTTTTTCTTATTTTTAGGGACATTAGTGGATTACCTTAGCAAGTTAGAAATAGGATTTCCAAATTACTTTTCTAAAAGATAACTAACATTATTAAAGGCACTGCACAAGCACATACTATATAGGTTTTCGATGCTGTAACTATGCTTATATATTATAACATGTCTAGGTTAACTATATTATAGTTTCAACAAACCTGTAGTCTTAATCTGCAGCTGTGTTCTAACCACGGCAAAGAGTGTAGCGTTGAAGTTGACAGTGCCGTCAGAGTTCAACGGCATGTTCATAGACACTAGACGTTTGCATGCAGTCCGGTGAGGACAGAGCTTGCCGAAACCTGAAAATAAATAGATCATCTTTCATTTTAACATCTTTAGCAGCCGTTCCTGGCAGTCAAAAACCAGAAAGTCCGAGAACTAGCCTTACCAAAGGACATTCTGGTTTTCTAGGTTGAGGTGGTCGGATAGACAATCGCTCCAAGTAAATCAGTGGTACCTACTTGACTACATCTGGTAAGATTGAAAGCCGACCCCAGTATAGTTGGGAAAAGGCTAGGCACATGATGTTATTTAGAACAGTAGACTTACCTAAAGGTGGACTAATTTTCCTTAACAATGTGACAACGTCTAAGTGCTTGATTCTTCCCTTCGCATCAGGGTCATATTCACTCCATAATCTGAAATTTATAATTTCAGTGTTAGATAGCGAAGGCTTTAGTGTACTTTTATCAGGGTGCGAAGTGTACTTTTAAGGAGTTCCTACGGAAAGCAGTAGAAACTGACAAAAAGTTAAAACATGATATCTTACCTAACGAATTCATCAAGATGATGAGGTCCCAAAATGGACCAATCTCTGGTCAAGTAGTCGAAGTTATCCATGATGACGGCGACGAACAAGTTGATGATCTGTGAACAGGAATTCAAAATTATTCAATTCAACCGGCGATTGGTGCAGTAAATAACATTGTGTTTATTTGTGGGATCATTTTCCATACTGACCGTGACCTTCTCTCTAAGCCAGGCACAAAGTAAATTCTACCTCTCAATCCGTTTACTTTCACCCTCTTTGACACTTCTCATGTACATAATTTGTGTTCCACAGTCTAAGTTACATAAGAAAACAACTATCCTACATATATGAGTTGTGGCTATATTTTGGAACTTCATGAAATGCGACGATGTCATGAAATGAAGTTATCAAATCCACGTTATAGTTAAAGCTTAACGAAATATCTACCACACGCAGCACTATAAAAAACCAACTCACCAAAAAAGTACAAAGCAGCGAGAACGAGATAAAATAAGGGAAGGCCATCCAGTTTCCGCAGTCGGTGTTTAGGTCAGGCTGGGCATCTTTGTCATAGCGGTCCGGCTTCATGCAGTGCAGGGGTGCCCCTGGACGCTCGTCTATGTTCGGCGATAACGCCATCATTATGTCTTGCCATGCTTCTCCTGGAATATTCATGTTTGTAACTATTAGTTTGGTACTTTTGAATATATTGGATGATAGGCATGCAACAAAGTGTGGGCTAAGTATGAATGTAGAATTGTAGATGGATGGAGAGGAAGAGGAAGACCTAAGAAAAGATGGATGGATTACATGAATAGGAAGGGAGTGAGTGTCAGTATGACGAGTTACAGGGGAAAATGGAAGAGGATGACATATTGTGCCGACGCCAAATAAAATTGGAAACAGGGTAGGAGGAAGAAGACTTTTGAACATAATATTTTGAAGCATGACGGAGCTCAAAAGGAGCCGCAGCCGTCGTCATAAGGTTTAGTAAATGAGTCTTGAGTGTTTCGGAAGACAAGTTTAATTGGTGGGTCCCGTCTGTTGTTTGAATATCTTTGACAGTTGTTAGGCGAAGGAAGTCTGAAAGCCTGTCAACCAGTCTCATCAAAGGGTGTCTAGGGGTTGAGGAGGTCAGATAGGCAGTCGCTCTATGTAAAACATCTTAGACTTCTCTCACTAAACAGGGAGCAGACACGATAATGTAGTTGGGAAACAGCTAGACAGATGATGAGATGATAACGGCTATATTTATAAAGGCAGAACTAACCTGTAGCAGATCTGAATAGCACCATGAGAGCTCCTCCAAATGTCTTGAAGTTATTGTTGCTGCTAATTACATCATCGTCTGGAAACACTTTACCGAAGAGCTGTAAAGCAATTCATAGACAATTAATTAACAAATAATAATTTCGGTCAGATCAGGTATTCGTTGCAACTTAAATAAGTGGCAAGATTTAACCGAGAGTAATTTTGTCTTTTTATCGGAGAATTTATGGGAATTAAAATAGAAGAGTAACTAGGTACCCTTTTCCCGCAGATAAAACCATTTTCCATGGAAACTGCGTCGCGCACCGAGACAAAGAGTCGCTTAAAATAGTTTTTTTATGGTTTTCGACGTCTGTTATGTAAAAATACTCAACACATTTTATATGAATATGCAAAAACAAATAATGAAAAAAAAAATCCTTACCTGCATACCAACGACAGCATAAATAAAGAACAGTAGAACAATCAACAGAGCTACATAAGGCAGCGCTTGGAAAGACTTGATGAAGGTCCATAGAAGAGTCCTGATGCGCTCTCCTCGGGACAGCAGCTTGATCAGACGCATGGCTCGGAAGAGACGGAAGAATGTTATGTATTTGAGCAAGTTTGAGCCCTGGAAGGTGAAAATAATATTAGAATCTTGTATAAAAGAAAGGTGCATTCAGATCAAATAATATATAATAATAAAAGTGAAGGAAAACATCTTGAGGAAACCTGGACTATATAATCTGAAATCGGCAAACCGCATTGAGCAAGCGTAATGATTAATGCTCAATCCTTCGACGACGATAAAAAGGCTGTGACAGTAACAGTATCAAAGTTGTTCGTTAGTTCAAATGAGCGAATTGAAAATTTACAATTAAATCAAATAAAATCGTTTGTGTATTTATCGCTTTTTTAATGAATCTGTTTTGATCCGATTTTTTTTCAAATGATCATGCATCGCCATCATTGCCCTTATTACAATTTTATCTGGTGAGGGCAGCATGTTTTGAGATCATTTTGTAATATACGTTATTTAATTTTTAGCCATATTTTTTCTAGCCACATTATTCTAGCTATATGTAGAATCTGGGAATGAAACTCAATTCATTCACTCTTTTTTTGTCGCTCCCATTCTCTGCATGCATCCACATCCATGCGTTATATTAATAAAAAAAATATCTTACATCTTTATTAGCTTTGGTGACGTGCCCAAACTGTAAAAAAGACACAACAATTAATATTTCTTCTACCACATCATTATCTGAAGTAGGTATTTCAATAAAACTACTTACCACAACCGGTTTCTTGTTTTCATTCACTTGAGTAACGACTATGTCTATAATACTACCAACTACTAATATGAAATCTGTTGTATTCCACGCGTCTCCGAAATAATTCTGAAAGAAAAATTATATAAAGCAATCCCGACAGTTTACAAAATAGTAATATTTGTCATGATATTATGCACAATTTCTGTAGATAGGTATCTTATATTAAATATTAAAGTAAAGCAAAGTGTTAAATAAGCACTTCTAACTATGAGAAGAAAGATATAAGGGATATAATTAAGTAAGACAAAAACTTACCTTAAATCGAAATGCAGCTAACTTGAACACAAATTCAAGCATGAAAACTGTTGTCAGCACCATGTTTACGAAATCCAGACCCTGAAAAACAAAACAATAAGGATATAGGACAGGATGTACGCAAAGCGAAACATTTCACAACAGTGGATTTTCAGATCGAAGTTGTGGAGGCCTAGAGGGCAAAGAACCAACCTCTAACTTTTCTAAGTGGGTATGTAGGTACTTTCTAAGTAATCTGAGACACCAATGGCTGATAAAAAGGTGAAGGAAAACATCTTGAGGAAACCTGGACTATATAGCCTGAAATCACCAACCCGCATTGAGCAAGCATGGTGATTTCTTCTCAATCCTTCTCCGTGTGAGAGGAGGCTGTAACAGAAACAGTAACAACAACTATAGAGACCTACCTTCTTATAATCCTGCGATGCTCCATGGAACTTCATCATGAGCGCCACCGTGTTCAGCACGATGAAGAAGAAGATGCAGTATTCAAACCGCTGTGACGTCACAAACCACCAGGTCTTGTACTGGATCCTGTGTTTTGGGATGTATCTGGAAGGTAAGAAAAAATGAAATACGTTGGTTTATTAATTAATTTCTTTCAGAAAAATATTCGTATGAGACTTTTTGAATCTTGAAGGTAGCATGGTTCCGAAAGTTGGTCTTACGAAGAAGAACTGTTAAGAAACCCTATAAAGGATAATTTCTACAGACATAAACAACATAAACACTATTAAATATACAGGGTTACTGGTAAGTAGACCGCATCCTTTCAGGAGGTGATAGTATAGGTCAATACGGACAAATTTGACCCTGGGATACACTGGGCAAAAGTTAACCCATTTCAAGATAATCGAATTTCAAGATCAGTCGTCTAGGTACACGTATAAATTTTCATTATTTGTGAAAAGTCTTGTTTTTGTGGATTTTTGTGTGTTTTTGGATAGAAGATGAATCATTTCATAATAACAAACCATAAAACTGTACAAATCACAGAGGGAATTATAGCGAACAGAAATTACTTTTTTAGTAGATATTTTCTCAAAAATATTACTCTTCATTTTTTTGTGCAGAATACTTAAAAAACATCTACATTTATCAAGCTATCCAAAAAGCCACAAAACACACAAAAATCCGCAAAAACGAGACTTTTGACTAGTAGAAAAGATAAGAAACCCTATTGGTGAAGCGTCAATGTCTTTTTTTTTCAATGCAAATATTTATTCAATAATAAATTAAATACATAAATTATTTTTCCCGCAACTTAAAACTTTATTTCGATCATTTTCATATTAATAATAACCCAATTGAGTCTCTGGTGATGATATCCGAACGACAATACTAGCTACCGCAGCGCCCATTGGTTCGTATCGAGTGTTCTAGAGGATACTCGCAACAAGCTAGCAGTGTTGCGTCTGGCCAAGGACGGACGTAGTACTTCTCCCGCCGCCATTCGCATTGTGTCGAATACACACCGCTCCGCGTCATTATTTCCCTATATGTGATTTCCTGAAGATTCTCGTGTAATAATTGAACCTGCTGCTAGAAGACATTGCGGACTTGTAGTGCAGTGCTGATTTCACGAGTTTTAACCAGTCCACCGGTGGATGAATCTAGATTTAGCTCGCCGGCCGGCAGCCATTACCGCGACCACGCGCCCTGGAACGAGGCATCTTCACATCTCGCTGGTTCTAAGTGAGGTCCCTGGATTCACAAGGTACGTGGGCTTTATTGCTGCAAATAGTTGTAGTGGGTATTGGTGTCTAAAGGAATATCATCAGCAGTGATTTAATTGAATTACGATTTGAGTTTCACCGCCATATTGTTTTTCCCGCATTCGATTTTCAAGATTTGAAATCACCGCTCCCGCATCCCGCACTTCTCTTTTCTTTCTTCATTCCACCTTTTACAACAACAACTTAGTTTTTTTAAAGTGAATTTTATCCTGAAGATAAGATTGATCAGCATCGACATAAAGTGATCTCATAGTAAATACCTGTTCCAATTAAATCCATTATTTTTTTATTATTTTTCCCCGATGAGGCTATTTACACGCCTCATCAACTATCTACCTATCACTAACTGTGTCACTAATGGTTTTACTCGCATCCCGAAGAAGCTACTTCGCGCACTCAGTTAACGAGTTGTTTAATTTCTAATCAAACAAACTCTTCAGCTTCTATTGAAACTCTACTAAGAAACTAACAGGTATCCAAACTTACCGTCTAACAGGTTTAGCCTTTAACGCGAATTCTATGCAATTCCTCTGGTTCTTGTCCAGCTCGCAGTCCTTGAACTCCTGTTCTCCCTCCTTCTGGAATGTTACTATGACGAAACCTACGAAGATGTTCACCTGGAAGATATAATAGATGATCATTATTTATGTATATGGTTTTTTAAAGGGTGATAAATTGTCGGAATAGTATTTTACTAAAATAATTTAGGGCCGGTTACGGACGGTGAAAATTTGTGAAAACATGGCAGTTTTTGGCCTCTTATTGCCACAATATTATTATAGTCTTCAAAATCTTAGCTTTAGAGAAAAAAGAATGGGTGTCACCGTCAATTAGGAAACCACGCACAATGAATCCTCTGCGAGATGATTTATAGCCATTTCCAATATTCTATGTATTTATTGTTTTGCTTACAGAGATATGAAATTTACATTACTTATATATGTGGCCACTATGGGGCTATCTCTAGCAGGCAAATTAATACATGTATAGGCTATTGGGAACGGTCGTTACTGGATGATGGCAGTTTTGTAAGATAAATTAAATATGGTTTTAGCAATGCTTCATAACAACCTATAATATGCATCATAATCACTTATGAATCTTACCATGAAGAACGCTATAACAATAATGTAGCTGATGTAGAAGAAGGCGACCAGAGGTCTGGAGTTCTCTATGGGTCCGTGGCGCTCCTCGTTAGAATCCATAGATGTTGACAGCAATCTGGAAATATGCATAGAAAATACTTTTACCTCTGTACTGAAGAAACTAACCTAGCAAGCGTATCTACTCCGACTTTTTTTTCATTTTTTTATTCTCAAGTTCCGCTATAATATTTGGACATTTAATTCTTGTAGCGTGTACGTCTCGTCAGAACCTTGTCACTTAAAAAAAAAATTGATTCGCTTGAAGATTGTTTGCTACCCATACCGCTATGCACAAAGATCACGGATCCACTCGGTAGACTTGCAATGGAAAGAAAACTTTCATCTGTATAAAACTACATAGGTACGGTAGACTGCACATCAGTGGTAACTGACATGCACCTTAACTCAATAGTAATAAGTACGATTTTCCTATAAAACTGTTACCACTGACCTGAAGTTGACTGTACTATGGTACATATTATCGTTTTTTATAATGGTCAAACTTAACACACAATTTTTTCGTTCGAGGTAAAAAAAATCTTACCCTGGCCATCCTTCAAAGGTGGAGACAGTGAAGAGAGTCAGCATTCCGTTGAGCACATCATCGAAATTGAACTTATTTCGAATCCAAAACCGTTCCTCTATCACAAGCTTGCCATTCTTGTAAATTAAGTATGTGCCCCTGAAATAAAATGTATTTAAAAATAATGTTTAATTATATACAACATGTAAGTTAATTAACGCACATCCTGAAATTACTGCGTGCGTTAATTACGTTACATGTTGTATACACGTATGCACATAGTATTATTTATACACACAATATACTAACGAATATAAGAAATAAGTAATTAAAAAATCTGTTTATTCTGCATTTGTAAATCACCTACGTTTTGTCTGTTTTTTCGTGTGCAGCTTGAAGAAAAATAATTAACGGTTCCATGCATAAAATATAGACCATTCTATTACCTTCATACCTTTAACTCTCAAAACATCTATCATCACTTCCATATCTTTGTAATTCAATAAAATACTCACGCGCATTCCTCTTCCGTAACTTTGGTGATATCTGTACATCTATAGAATTTACCCTGAAATCAAAATAATATTACACCACAAATGTTTATATAAAAAAAATATGTTCACCGACTCTTGGACTATATCATTCGATACTTATAGTCCGAGAGCTCGACAAACACATTTCAGAAAAAAAAAATTTTTGAATATTTTTTTCCATACTAACAGAATCACCTGACCTCGTTTACTAAAGTTCCAATAAATAAAGCTAAGCACATAAAACAAATAATTAGTACATTGGATAACAACATAGCTGATACTAACCTAGTTATTTTAGCATTAACCTAACTTGAAGTATGACTAACAACCATAATAATATTTCTATAAATAAATCTTGAAACTAACTTTTTTATACTTTGCCTTTTTTTTCTTTTTTTTTGACTTTTTAAATAATTATGGTCGTGAGTCATACAATAATCACAGTTGAAGATAGAAAACTGATTTGAATATCTTGTAAAGATACATAAAAAAGAACATACTTATTACAAACCTTTTACCCTGTATACCTATTTTTAAAATAATACAATTAATATTGACATTAAATTACCTTAAACAACTGTATACCCACAACAGCGAACATGAATTGCAACATATGATTTATAATGAAAATATTTCCAATCGATTTGATAGAAGCAAACACACACTTGACCACATACTAAAGCACAAAAAATGCAAAAAATGTTAAAGCGGCCAAAATAAAACGTTACCCAATTGAAGTATATTTTTTTATATTTTTTTTTGTATTTTTATTATCGCCCATTTGTCCCAATGTGCGTTTGTGTAGGTGTATGCAAACCACGATGCATAAGTTTGTGGAAAAAAACAAAATGCAAAAATTAAATAAAAATGTTAGAAATAAAAAAAAAACACAAAAAACTGGGGGGAAATGTCATCAACTTACATCGCGTTAGTCCTTGGTTTTACGGAAACAAAAAAAAACTTTATTCGCTTTTGTACAAACGTGTCAGGGTCCCGGTCTGACTGTAGCTTTTTAACAATAAAAAAAAACTTAAACACACTAATAAACCAAGTACCTCACTCCTAGTTTTCGAGTGAAATGTCAAGGTAGGGCATTGTGCAACAGAAACACACCGAAGCACTTAATTTTGAGTCCAAAAAATCACAAAATTCGTAAAAAAAAAAACTTAAAAAACATCACACAACACCTTTGGGCTAATTTTAATTGAAAAATAAAAACAAAACGAAGCATGCAAGCTCCTAGATAGAAATAACAAAATAGAATTTTTTGGACCCACGGGCAGAAGCGAAAAAAAATTGTTAGTAAACTAATTTTTTGTTTTGCACGTAAATAAGCCTCACACATATTAAAGAAACGAAATCAGATGATTTGTGTATAAAAGTAGATTTTTTAGAAAATATAGTGCAAGAATAATTTCCGGGTGCATAAAATACTTACTTCCATATAATGTAAATTGTAAATAAATTGACCCAAAGGTGTCTTAGTGAGTAAAAAAAATTGTAATATTGTTTGTCAATTTTTTCCTCTTCCCTACCTTGAACATTTGCACTCCCATGACAGCAAACATGAACTGTAGAAGATTTGTCACCAACAAAATGTTGCCAATCGTCTTAATAGCGACGATCACACATTGTACTACGTGCTAAAAATTGATAAAAATACTCTCTGTTTATTCTATCTCTACAAAAATATTATTTTACGAAGATTTTTTTAAAATATTCTGAGTAAGAATAGAAAATGTGAACACTAACCTTTAATCCTTTGGCTCTGTTGATTGCTCTTAAAGGCCTCAAAACTCGAAACACTCTCAAAATCTTAATGAAGTTCACAGTGTTTTTGGACCTGAACCAAAAAAAAAGTTTTTTTAATATAGCAGTAACTGCATAGGTACCTACTCTGGAGACTTAACAGATATAAATAACTTCAGAAAACCATCTTTATGGCTCTCACTCTTAAGAAAAATATCTCTTCACGATATATGTAGCTATTCATAAGAACCATGCTTTAATCACTTTTAAGAACATTTTGTAGTAAACACAACTAAAATCCACTTACCCATCCAAAGAAATCAAAGACACAATGACGACGAGTAAATCTAGCAAATTGAATGCAGATCTACAGAATGCATCCTTGTGTAAGATGAAGCCGTATGTGATGACCTTCAAGATCAGCTCCAACGTAAACACGGCGGTGAAAAAGTAGTCTATTTTACGTAGAATCTGTAAATAATTGCCCATTCACTAATACTACTATTCGTTATGATTGTGAATGTTTGCAAGTTAAACGATATTATTTTTACATAGGCTAGTCTTGGTGTTAGATGTCATAAGATCATTTGCAAACATTACGGGTAGTCAGAAAGTCTGAAAACCAATCTTAAGACTTAAATGTGTCAAGGAAGTCAGACGGGCAGTTGCTACACGTAATTACACTGGTACTGAGCTTCATTCGGATAGACTGGAAGTCGACCCGAACGTCGATGATGTAGATTTTACGGTTACATTGCTATACACGATATATGCCACTGCAAGACCTTGAGTAAACAGAAAAGATCTCCACTTAATATTAAAACATACCTCAGTCTGAGTCTCACTGTCTTTCGATCCTACAGGATCTTCCATTGCCAACATGAGTGACGACGCAAGAATACACAGCAGAATCAAATTCTTGAACCACGAGTTCTTCTGGATTTTGTAGCACGTCACTCGGAACCTGGAAAAACACAGCAACTTGTATTTTATCTTTGAATTTATCAAAGGTATAAGAGGGCCAACCAACATCGACCTTTCCCAATTGAAAACCTTATTTGACCGTGGTATAACCTGCGACCGACTGTACGATATAACTACCATTCAGCACCAAATGGGATATCAAAAGAGATTGTCAGCAGCATCTCCAAAACTCACACTGCGCTCACCTCTCAAGGGCGGTGAGTATGGGCAAAACCCACAAACTTATTTAGTCCTCCCTCAAAGAGGTGTAGTAAACAACATGAATCAAGATGGGTACAAACCAGTTAGTATTAGAGAAGATGAAGAAACTGCTGGCTTCGGGAATCGGTTTGTCCTCGTTCTTCATTTCCACGTCAGACAGCCTCCTGGGTCGAGCTGAAGTCGCGGCTAGCTGACGCTTTGGTGAATCATCTTTTTTTATATCTCCTGGGTATGAAAAAACATAAATTCTTGAATGTTATACTTATTCTTGTAAACTGCATATTAGTCCAGATTTGAGGAATCCCTATGGTTTTAATTATATGCATGTTTATTTTAAATAATATGTATGTATGTATATTTTTGTTATAAGAGCAGAAAGCAGATGATTTTTTGTAGTTTTTTATGTGATAGCAAATGAATAATGATTGGTTGAAGTTAAGAAATTAATTTCTTTTATCTTTCATAATTTTGGATTTACACACATTTCTTGCCCGAAATTACAGATTTGAATATTACTCACCATTTTGTTTCTTCTCAATTCCTACAAGTGTGTCGTTGGCTTCGTCTCTCGTTTCTTGTTCCTGCTCTTCCACGTCTTCTTCTGAACCTGTCTCTTCATATTCGTGGTCTGACCTGGAAACATTTACAACAAAAATCAGGTCTATATCATCATCATGATATTTTTGGGGTCCTGATTTCAATAATCATGATAAAACAAGAGCCTTTGATAAGTTTTACGATAGATGTAAAAAACAATAAATTAAAAGTGCTAAGAATAAAAAAGTTCCGCCCTTTGTCTTACCTGGGTACCCTTTTATATTTCTTGTAAGGCCGGCTGTTAGTGAACAGTTTAGAAGAGTAAAATTAGCAGATACAGAAACCAGATGAAATGCAGAGCATAGTTTTAGATAAGATATTTTCAGGATAAGTTAGGAAGATAGAGATATTAATAGAATGAAGATGGCAGAAAACTGAGATTTCTGATTGATAGATTTTCAACTAGCAGCAGCATTCCAGAAGATTTTAGATACGAAAAATGCATGTGTTAGTAATGTTTCATGATTAAAAGGTGCCTTAATACAAGAACTTATCACATATAAACATTAATTTACTTATCAACTAGCAGCAATTTAAAGGCAAGGTTGAAAGACTTACCCTTCACTAGAATATCCTTCTTCTTCGTTAACGTATTCATCATCAGTCTCGCCTCTCTCCTCATCCAGTTGAGGATTACCTGCTTCTGGATTTTCAGCTTCCTGTCAATAAAAAACATAACTTGAGATATCATAACAGTGATTATCTATTTCGTAATTTTCAACAGCAACATGCGCTTTTAGTTTCATAAATATTATAGCACTGTTCCTAACAGTATTTTTTTGCAATTGCTATTAAGGTACAGGTAAAAGTAGTTGAATCATTTCAGACTCAATAGTAGTACAAATGATGTAACTGTATGTTTCAAAGTTTTATATTTCTACATATTTTATTCAATCGGAAATTTTTCATTTCTCGTGTATGCAATCATATTTTAGTGAATTAATCATATCTTAAATAAATATGGATTAATCTTACGTCTTTCTCCTTTTGTATTTCATCCATCTCTTCAGCGTCTCCCAGATTGTCGACAGCGATAGCCAAGAACACGTTCAGCAGAATATCTGTATTTATTCTCTAAGGAAATTATTATTTTCTACTAACCCTTAGTCATTACCCACATCTCCGGAATACTTCTTATCATACACGGATAGACGCCTTACGCTTTTGTTAATCAGGTATTTTATTTATATATAATGGCTTTGAAACTGGTCCATTTGTTTTTCATACAAGCAGTACATAAGAAAATATTGAGATCGTTTTTGAAAAGGATACAGTTACCGCAGATGAAGATGACGATGAAGTAAATAGAGGCCAGCATCCCGGCCGTGCCGACACCACCGTACGCGTTGATACCGTGATACATCACAGCGTTCCAATCTTCACCAGTTAATATCTAGAAGATTTAATAAAATAAGAGTAAGAGGGGAAAATATCGAAACTGAAAATATAAAAAAATGCCTGATGTTTAGAATAAATCGGAGAAAGCTTCCCAAAAAAACAAAAAGAAAGGCTTTTGATTGATGTTTAAATAAAGACAAGGCGCAGACCTTCGTCAAAGAAGTTCAACAGTGTTTTAGAATGTGAATTTTCCTTAAACACTCGACTAACGAGTTTTTATCTCTTTTACAGTAAGACTAAAAGTGTTTGGTCGAAAAATAATATTACTTTTTCGGGTCTTTCTTTTACCTGGAACATAGTCAGCACAGCTTGCCAGAAAGAGTCAAAGTTGTGTCTCTCTTTCTCCTCCTCAGGCTCGTAATCAAATCTCCCTCCGAAGACTTGCATGCCCAGCAGCGCGAAGATCATGATGAACAAGAAGAGAAGCAGAAGTAAAGAGAAAATGGACTGGATCGAGTTCAGAAGAGATGCTACCAAGTTTGAGAGGGAACGCCAGTACCTGGAAAAAAGAGTAGAAAAATAAAAATTATTTCAATGGCAAATTATTTATCTGGCCAATATTAGACTCATAGACAATCTCATTATTTCTAAAAAACTAGCTTCCTCTAGCGGTTTCACCCAAACCCTGTGACAACTACTCCGCGCACCTCAGAAGACTATAGTCTTCCTCGATACCTTTTTCTTGAATGGGCCAAATAGACTGACCCGTTCTCAGAAACTAGTGCACAGATTTGAAAAACTCTTTCAGTGTAACGTGGCCTATTTATCAAAAATAACTATATATACTTTTTGTCCGGGTATATAGAGTAGTTCCCACGATAAGTATAACCGCTAGTGGAATCTATTCAATTACCAGATTCCTCCAGCAGTTACAGATCTAGAGATACAGATACCTACAGATATATCCAGAAAATACAGAGGAATAAAAACAAAACTTACTTGGTAACCTTAAAGACCCTGAGCAGTCGAACACACCGCAACACAGATATACCGAGCTGAGGAATGGTATCCGTGATGGTCAGCGCCAGCTCCACGATGGAACAGAACATCACAAAGCAGTCGAAACGGTTGAACAGGGAGACGAAGTAGCCCTGGAAGATGATGGAAAATTACAGACAATTAATGATTTAAACGTTGATAATACACAAGGGTTTTGGGCAGGAACGTGGATGGATATGGTGGAAGCGGAAGACCAAAGAAACGACGGATGGATTCTATGAAAATGTACATGTCTATAAAGAATGTTACTTGTGGTATGGTGGCTGGTAGAAGAGTATGGAAGAAAAAAACAAGCTAAACACCAGAAACTCTGACAACCAGAATTAGCAAGAGGTTGAGCGGTCTAGATGACCGGGTTGAGGAGATCTGATAGGCAGTTGCACCATGTAAAACACTGATACTCATCAACATCCAGTTGGACGAGAAGCCTAGGCAGGCTAAGCAGATGATGATGGACCACAGAAGTATAGATTAAAGTAAAAAAACATCGATATCAAGTGTAACTTACTTGCAAGCCCAGTGCGTACATCTTGACCAACATCTCCATGGTAAATAGCACGACGAAGAAATAGTTCGCATAGTTCTGGAAGTGGTCTAACCAGTGTGGTTGGCTGAAATCAAAGAAAACGCTTTAGTAAATAATATTCTTTATATTTCACAGGCCCTTCCTCGTAGTTCCGCCCGGGTCGTGTCTTGAGAGAACTATTTCGTACTACACAATAAAAAGTAGATTTTATTGTATCCTTTCTCAAGGTGCTGCGAACGGGTTGCCTGGGTAAGAGGCCAGAAGAGTTCAAACACACCATACAAGATACCTCAAGATGACTTGACTTGCGCAAGACGGCTGGCAGGAGCTGGATGCGAGTAGCCGAAAATCGATCTCAGTGGCGTGCACTTGGAGAGGCCTATGTCCAGCAGTGGACTGCGATAGGCTGATGATGATACAAGATACCAGATCCATGTAAAACACTGATATTCAGCTGGACCTGGTTAGACAGCAAGCCAACTATTACATAGTTTCTCAACTATACCACCAGACAGATTTTGTGGCAGCATTTCAGAAAGTTTTATCCTGGTTTAAATAAAGGAGGCTAAGGATACTTACTCATGATGTTCAGTAGCTAACACCAACGTGTTCAGGAATACTAGTACAATGATAGCCCAGTAGAACGTCTGAGATTTCACCGCCTTTCTGCATTGTCTTCTTAAACGTCGATTCACCTGAAAGTTTATTATTTTTCATTATTTTGTCATGTTTAATGGGTACATAGCTCGTACCAGCGGCATCCCCAAAGTATGGAAGACCTCAATTCGGGTGTTTATATTATTTGTTTTTGGAGATATTTTGTTGTTATTTTCATTATACAGTGCTAGCTGCTTCCCCTTGGTATCACCCAAGTCCCAGAGGCATTGCTTCCCGGGTAGATTATGGCCTCTAGAGTTTCCAGTTTTATCTCTATACCAAATTGTATCACTATCAGTTCAGCCGTTTGAGAGTAAAATTGTGTTACACTAGCTTACTTTCTTATTTGTAGTTTTATTACTATAGTTCTGTACCTTGTCGAACCTCCTACAATAAATCTTGCAGGTAGACCCGTGCCCTTGTTCAGTACTTGTATTTATATTGCTTTGAGATCCTTCGTTGCTTTTTCTGTCTTTTTTGCCTGAAATACAAAAAAAAATATTCGCTTTCTACTAATTATTCTGAATAATACTTTCACATATAAAATTTTACATATTTTTATGTGCCTTTGTAAGTTTAAATTCCACCTTCTTCGGCATTAACATATTCGAGTACTAATTCAACTTTACCTTGTGAGTCCGTATCATCTTCTTTCTGTCCCTGATCATTCTCAAGGTCCAATTCTTCGGCTACTGTGATCCAATTCAGGTATCCTTTCAAATCTTCTTCAAACTGCTGTCTTTCACGGGACTTTTGGAAATCACCTCGATTTTTCGCTTTTTCTCTTTCTTTAGAGAATTCTCTGTGAAGATAATAATCAAAGTAAGTTTAAAAAAATGAGTGACAAAAAAGAACAGTTGAATTGAGGACCTCCTCCTTTGTTGAGGTCGGTAAAAAAAATTGGTCTGCAGTTTTCACATGCCATCTTTTTTATGCTGGGGTGATCATGCTAACATTCCCGAATAACAGGCAAAAGTCTTACAGTGCACTAAATATAAATGTAATACCTACCTACAGTAGAGAAATATCGTACAATTTTCTAGAATTTACTATACTCACTCATCCTTACACAACTGCAGTAGTCATGAAATGCGACAACAAGATGAATTATGTCAAAAGCAAGATATTTACATCTTTTCTTTGAAATCAGTTTACATCACCACAATATTAGGTAATTCTTAGGAATTTAAAGTGGTTTTATTATTTCTAGCTTCTAATTCAGCACACGGCATTTGTCATTCTGAGTTTTATATATTCGTTTTTAAATAGTCTGAGAGAATCATCATCATGCATCTTTTTGCTAGTGAAAGATGTCCTCGATTCTCGAATCGGCACAATAAAAAACCTACATCCAAGTTTTGCTGTGAAAGCCCTACTAAAAGATAGACATGGTCACTTTCTCTTTTATAATATTAATAAGGATATAACACTTACCCAGACAACACACCAAGAATGAGGTTCATGACGAAGAAGTTACCAAAGATGACCAGCGTCACGAAGTAGATCCACGGCCACGTGTTGCCTTTAACGTTGGCTATCTGAAACATACAGTTCAACCTATATTAGTATTTATTCAAACAACATTGATCAAAGTCAGTCAAAGATACAAATGGAAGGAACTTCTATGTATAATTATAAAAAAAAGTTTACTTTCGGAAAAGGAAGCAGCTCTTTGTCAATATCATTCTTTGGAAATTGTGTGCCAGATCTACCAACCCAGTAGAAGTTAGCAGAGATAGGGGGTAAGGGAAAACAAGGGGAATGAACAAAATCCTAAGGTTTATAGCTGTAAATAGATAGATACTTTATTAAGTAATGTAAAAAAATTTAGGCACTATGGACTGGAAACAAATCAACCAAAAACATGTAAAGATAATAATAACACTCACAGCATACATAATATCAGTCCATCCTTCAAGAGTGATACACTGGAAGACGGTCAGCATAGCATAACCGATGTTATCGAAGTTGGTGATGCCGTAGTTGATTCCAGGCCAGTCGCCGCGGCAGACGTAGTTCTCAGGACACTTGTAGCCGAAGTCACCGGGCTCACTGTTGCAGGGGCTTGGGTCGTCTATGAGCTCATCTGGAATGTGGTTATGTTTATGATGACATTAATGATAGAATCACTCTAGGGCTAGGGGAATATATTGATGTTAACTGATAAAACGTAAATCAAGAACAAGCCACTGCCAGACCTATTGGTTATAAAAAATTGCCCACTTCTACAGTGGGTATAATAATTGCCCACTGACTCTTTCTTTTTATTCATGTCCTTATTCACGCAATGTAGCCATTTTTCGGTCTGCTTTTACTCCTTACGGAACGGAATAGATGGTTCTATTTCGTTCATGTATCGCGACAACTCTTAGCTTTCATTTTTTTACTGTCATTGGGGCGGCCACTCTTAGATACTTTCCAATTTACTTGTCATAAAACAGAGTATTGTAATGATTAATAATTAACCAAAGAAAAACGCAAAGAAAAACATCATACAGACCTTTAGTCCCGTTCTTGAAGCAAGTTTCATGCAAGATGCCAGAGAACAGCTCCAAGCCGATGATAGCGTAGATGATGATCACGAACAGGACTAAGAAAGCGATGTGGAACAACGGCACCATTGCTTTCAATATGGAATTTAACACAATTTGGAGACCTGGAATATAAAATACATCAGATTAGCATTCCATCTTCTCAGATTTTAGGCTTGCTTTTATCATAAAGGGGGACTTACTATGTGCAAATTTTTGTATCCACTACCATACAATTTATTCTGAACTTCTAAGTAGTAATAAAATTAATTCACTCCAAAGTCAATCTTTGCTGACCTTAAGATCATATCGATATGTATAGGTACCTAGTTAGCAGTTTTCTTGAATTTCTCATGTACATTGGATTAAATAGTGATCAGGAGATGTAAAAGGATGGGTTAGACACTCACTTGGCACACCAGAGACCAGTCGAAGAGGCCTCAACACTCGGAAAGCTCTTAAAGCCTTCACGTCAAATGAGTCTTTTGAAATATATTGCAGGATCATACTCGCTATACTGAAACACAAAAAATGTCACTTTAAATATCTGGTATTATTAACATAAATAT
This sequence comes from Helicoverpa armigera, assembly GCF_030705265.1. NCBI lineage: Eukaryota > Metazoa > Arthropoda > Insecta > Lepidoptera > Noctuidae > Helicoverpa > Helicoverpa armigera. The sequence continues at coordinate 7,116,261 of NC_087145.1, read as the reverse complement.
AAACGAAATACAGTAGCAGCTCTTTAAGATAATATTTTTTATACAATCTGCCTAGTGTGTAAAGATCTGATCCTATATTAGTCTAAATGTTGTGACTGCCTATTCACAACTAGCGATGTTCTTCTTGTCTGTCATAGAGATTAAAATGATTATCACGACCTTTCTCGTCCATTACACCATCGACAATATTATCAATATTCTCTATCTCCATCTAAGCATCAAATTCACCATCTTTTTCTATCGCTCTTCTAGCACCACCAAACAAAGAGTAGGTTAGAAACTCACCCAATAGTTACGATGGTGAAATCCAAACTGTTCCAGGTGTTCCTGAGATACGCTCCCGGGTGGAACAGAAAGCCGTATGCGATGATCTTCATCACGCACTCCCCGGTGAATATCACCATGAATATCCATTCTACTTTTTCCTGAAATCAGTTTATGGAAAGCATTAACTTCAGTTGCTAATAGAACTGATTAAGCTATTTAAACCCGATTTGGGAATCAAACCCGAGATGTAATTCACAGTAGTCGTGCTGAACGACTCCTAGACCAACGAGGTATTCATAGGTACAATATATGTACATACTGCGAATGGGTATGTATTTTGTATGGGTAGGATTGACCGAAGTAGATAAATATTTTGTAGAAAAGCTTCTCATTTCCGCGTGGTCTTTAATCTCTTTGAGTCAATATACTCTACAGGCAACAGTGTTGGCAAAGACTTATGGTGTTGGCATAACAACATCTGGCGTTTATAACAATGTATTTAAGAATTTAAATAACTTAATATACGTATGTATTTAAACTGTACTCACCAATATTTGATTAGTATTATTAGTATCACTGCACGGATACGGTGTGAAAACTGCTAAAGCTATACAATTTGCAAAAATCGTCGTCAATATCATGTATTCAAATGGTCTGAAAGAGGTTGGTTAAGGAAATCTTTGAAAAATACTGTGCATAATAAATTCGTCATCATCTGCCTTTTTATAGTCCCACTGCAGGCCACAGGTCTGTTTCTATGCCAAAAAATGACCGTTAGACGCCATGCTTGCTCAAGGCGGGTGCGATATCAGACTTTATAGTCCAAGTTTCCTCAGCATGTTTTCCTTCACTGATTCTTTGTGAATTACAGGATAGCTAAAGTAATGACTAATGCCTAAGTTAAAAGGTAAGGTACATTGGCACATTCAGCACTTTGTGAAATCAAACCTATACACTTATACTTGAGAAGCTGGTACTTAACCAATAGATAGGCCACCATATTATTTACTTTGTCATTTTCATCTAATAATTAATCTTAAATAAATAGACATGACTTTTGCAAAGGATACTTCCACTCAACAATATCATAGCACAACTTCCTCAAGGGATTCTTAAGTCCTAAGCAGAACAGACTTCGTTTAGGTTTCTCAGGCTGTGGCTTGCCCCGCGGCCTCGCCGGCTTGCGGGGAGCCGGGGTTGGGGCTGCTATGCTCGGGTCTACCACGCTATCGGCTCCGGGGGTCGTAGCCCCAGTGGTTTGGGGCTGTTCCGTTGACATTTTTACCTGGAAAGAAAGAAAAGGGGAATTTAGATTGCAATAAGACCAGTAACAGTGCACAGATTTGGTTTCCTTATGTGTACCTATGTAGTATGTTAACTTTTCCACGATTACTTTGATATTTATATTATGATATTTGAGGTCCACCGATCGTTCTAAAACAGTGTATTTATTGGTCCTTAAGGAATTATTTTTATAACCGATCATAAAAAAATTGAGGTAAAAAGAACAATTTCAGTTTCTCCCTACATAATTTGAATTGATCAGCAGTGACCATCGGAAAAATTTGAATACTCAGTAATCAGAAGGATCACATCCGTCCCCTCGAAAGATTTATCGAATTAATGCACAATTTACGACATTATACGTCGTAAACGAAATGTAAGCCAGTTCATAAAATTGAGATATTTCGCCAATATTATTGACTTTCCGAGTAGGCGTCCGATGATGTTTGTTCGATCTATTGAAATGACAGAATATTGAAAAATAAACTGAACAAATGGCCGAGTAGATATATAGAAGTCAGGAAAATAGCTGTGTTTATATATACATTTGAAGTCGGCTTGCATGTAAATCTAACTCTTACCGATGTGAATATTCCCCGCATATTCCCGATTATATACCAAAAGTTGTCATTATATTGTAGGTACAGATGTTTATCTTACGAAAACGAGTGACCCATACTTGTGTGTGTGTGCATGTACATTGAAAGTAATAACGATTATGAATATGAAATACACGATTCTTTGTACTGTCCGTGGCTTACGATTCAGTTCTTAGCCTGCCGAAGCGAAAAAAATATGCTAAAGCAATATCTTAATACAAAACCAATAAAAACAGATTATATAAAACAACAAAATCTAGGTTTTACACTACAAAACATACTAGTAACGTACCGCGGAAGACGTTGCATCCAAAATTAGACTCCTTTATAGCACTTTTGACCCCGAATCGTGAATGCGAAACATAAAGACTTAAAGACAGACAAGGTCTAGAGCAAATATAACGCATTCGTCAAGGGGTGTGTTTGTTTATAATTTCTCATAATAACTATGTAACAAACAACTAACATGACTGCATATTTGTTTGTTTGTGATGAAATCTAAAGAGACTGCCTTCCATTGCGACCCGGTTCATCCGTATTGAAGACAGCCTGTGTTTACCTTAAAGATCTCAATAGAGAATATCTCAATCAGTCCATCGATTTTAGCGTAATTACGTAACACACAAATAAAATTACTTTCGTAAGTAATATTAAAAAGGTAGAAATGATTGGGTATGGCTATCGCCTATCGATCCTAACTACTTACCTTTCGATGTGACATAAATACATACACAGTCTCTAAAACCTTAAAAAACGTCCAAAAACTTTGTGAAATTCATGGTCCATTTCTTCACCATTGAACAAGTCTTTATCTATAATAACTAGGAGCGGATTAAAAAGAAATATAGCATCAGAAGTACTATCGAAAGTCTAGTATCTAAAGCAGACAGAAATATAGTCGAAAATACACTCACTATGACGTCAAACAGTCATATTTCATTCCGCAGTCTTGCCAGACAGACGCATTGAATAACTGAGTATATTGTCGTTTTATCATCTAAGATAAATTTCATATTTGTCTTGTCATAGGGCAAAGGTTTTATATACTAGCTGGTTCAAACGGATTCGCCTGTCTCCCTTCCTAAGAATCATCCTCCGAGCCTTTTTCCCAACTATGTTGGGGTCGGCTTCTAGTCTACTTGGATGTAGCAGAGTACAGTGCTTTACAAGGAGCGACTGCAATATATGACCCCATCAACCCAGTTACCCGGGCAACCTAATACCCCTTGGTTAGACTAGTGTCAAACTTACTGGCTTCTGACTACCCGTAACGACTGCCAAGGATGTTCAATGACAGCCGGGACCTACGGGACCTAAAGTCCCTTTCTAAGAATAGATAAATAAAATCACGTATATCTGTGATAGCCATTATCAGTCACTTTTCAGGAAAGAATCACTGTGATTTTGTATATATCTCTAACAGCCGTTTAAGTTTAAGGGAAAGAGTAACAAACAAAAATTTTATTTTCACAAAATATAAATGTCCACTGCTAGACAAAGGCTTCCCTTGAGCTGAGGAATTAACATTTCTCCCTATTCATGTTTCTCCAAATATATAGACATTATTTACTGTTGTAGATTGCAGACAACTAGTATCTAAGTAAATAAAGAAATAATCATATGTTATTTAAGTACATCAAAATATGGGACTCGTTATTTATTTATTTATTTATTTAACACTTTTGTACACATAGAACACAAACAATAATAAATAATAGGAAAAAATTGTACAAGGGCACAGCTTATCTCTAATGAAATTTCTTCCAGCAGGCCCGTTATGGGAGAGTTAGAATAGAAGTTAATATCACTGAATGAAACACGAGTGGATAAATCCATGTCAATTAATAAGTCTATAAACCGTATTGGAAGAATCGTAAAAATGTATCGTAAAACGATTCCTTGTTTGTAAGAGATAAAGTCAGTAGGTATACCTACAGATCAAATAATATATTTACGAGTATTTCATGTCGCGTATACTTTTGCAGTAAGTAGGAGAAAATTATGGATTTATTATTTGGGAATTTTGATGATTTTAGATAAACTTTTTACGTAAAGAACGTAAGTATCGTGTTGATATCATGTTTATCAGAATGCCAGTGGTTTCACCTATTCCTTGATGGAACTACTTTACACCTTCCCGCTCCCAGATAAAATGTAGCCCATGTATAATGTTATCCTAGGTATATTACTGCCCATTTTCACTGTGCAGCAAGAAGTAACAAAAATACACACTCAGGAACTTTCCCGTTTACAATACTTGTAGGATTATGATCTAACAACGTGTCTCACGCTATACCACTTTGGCCAAACGTTTTGTCCTCAATATTGTTGAAACATTTTACTACACTGTGATAGTCCAAACGATACCCAGAAAGTCTTTCAGAATTGTTGAGTAATTTCTTTATCACGAATGTACCTATTTTGTTTTTGGGTTAGTGTTCCAAAGTCTGGGTCATTACCAAAGAGTACCTTTATTGACACTGCTTTGCTTAAAATGATACTTGGGAGAATCTAGTTGGTACTCATAATACCTGCTCCTGGGTAAAGAATCCACAGCAACATTTTCCGATACTTAAATGAAAAACATATGAAGAGTCAGAAGAGTGAATGGAAAATTACAGTTCATCATTTTCAACTACTCTATGCTAACGTAATACGTTCGGAACATAAAAATAAATAAGCATAAACTACATTAATATAAACTATACTTTTATCATAATTCTTATTTACTAATTCAAATGAGATATCTAGTCAAAGAAATGAATGATTAATCTCTTTAAATTTTTCGATAACCCTCGACTCCACTCATTTTTTGATCTACAATTCTTGGCATGCCGCCATTTTGAAATTAATTGCTGAAAGCAATCCGTCATTTTTATTTCGTGATCTCTTTCAATCTTAGTGTGGAAGTGTTTAGATAACCGACTTATGCAATGTGCTGACTTCCGTGGATTTTGAAGGTTAAAGAATTAAATAAAATATGATTTCTTTTCAATCTTTATTTCCGCCTTCAGTGTTTAGAATAAATAAGGTAATGTTTTAGCATGTCTAATGTACTCTTTTAGACTTTGAGAATTACTGCTGTACCTATTGCTAAAGACAAGAACTTTGGTGAAACCCCGAGCACAGAATGAGGTCTACTACTTACCTAACGTCATAAATCTACAAGATCGGCTTTCCTTGCAGCGCTTTTACATTAGTGGATTTTACGTTACGGCCTATGGGTAGAAAACAATTGACAACTGTCATCTCTGTTACACTAATTCTGTTACATTTTCACCAAAAAATACCTAATTTAGGGATCCCCTAAGAGCATCCAGGGAACACTTAATACGAATTTCGTTGTCACCAAAGTTTAAGTGTCCCTTATAACCTTTCAGTTTAGTAGGTCCTTATTCTAAGTGACACTTGGCGAAATGTTAGGAGATTGTTGGTGAAAACGGGCATAAGTAAGGCAAGTGAACATTTACAATATTAGATATCACAACTTCACAAGTTTTCCAAAATTGTGAATCCACTTTCTTTACCGACTGTCCTATGTAGGTACCACGTAGGAAAACTTTTGGCTAGATACTGGACTCGATACTAGCATAGTCCACAATGAGGCGATCTAATTGAACTGTTTTGACTTCAATTGATATCGTAATGGAACAAATGGTGATATTTCGATGAATCGATCATAATAGCAAGATTTGACATCTTGATCAAAGAACATTTCATCTTTGATCCTATTTCAGAGCTCATGTCTAGACTGTTGAAGTTAGTTGTAAAAGCTAGTAGATACTGGACTATACTGAGCTACGTACCTTGATTTTTTTTTTAGAAACTACTTTATGCACATACCTAATCATTCTTATATGCGGAATTACCGAGAGTATATACCTAAAAATCATGCTTCAACCACTCTAAATTAAATAAACATAAGTATCGTTATGTTATCCAGAAAATTAATATCTATTCAAAATCACTCAGAGATAAATTGCACACTGAACACTTCTAGGGACACTTGACTACATAAAAACACAACACTAAAGCAAAAAAAAGCTTTTAAATACCATAAAAAATCCCCATAATACTTTTCTTCTACCAATTCAATGCGTCCCGTGGCGCCCTAGAAGCACTAATTGGTGATATAATAATTGGCTGTTAGAAAAGCTTGATAAGTACAAAGTATTGGTTACATTATTGTTTCCATTGGACAGACGAAAGTTACTTTCCTATTTACAATATTTCTTCCACTCGTCATACTGACACTCACTCCCTTCCTATTCATGTCATCTTTCAGGCAATCCATCCATCTTTTCTTAGATCTTCCTCTTTTTTTTTTTTTATCGACGTAAAATCATCAATGACCCTCCCGCTGTGGGTTAGCAGCGGTGAGGGAGTGTCAGACTTTACTGACTAAAATCGTCGTGTTCCGTCATATGCCTTTTATGTACCAGGGCCGCGGTATCTCTTTCGAACAACCCGCAGCCCCGGCAGGCCTTGGCCCTGCTGGGCCCCGCTGGGGTTGCTGACGTCTCTTTGAGGAGCGCGTGGAACAACGCGCGCCGTCGACACGGGTCTGTCGTCTAGGAAGACAGAGGGACGATGAGCCACCCGAACTCACCGCCCACAGACCCACGCCTACGGTGGCCGGGAGTCATCTCGCGACACCCGGCGCCCATGGTGTCTACCTGGTCCAGCGCGGCGGCCGGGATGAGAGGTGCGGACTCTCTGGCGTTCCGCCTCCTCCTTCTCGAGCATGACCGCTTCGCAGAAGGAGGCGACGGCATCCCATTCCCTCTCGCCCCGGACCATGGCCTGAACCAGGGCCGGACGCGAGGGTCGCCGCCGCCCAAAGCCTCGACGAGGACCCGGCGGTGCCCTCCCATGCGGGGCACACCTGGACTGTGTGGTCCACCGTGTCCTCGGGGCTGTCCGCACAATGGTGACACCTCCTCACGACCGATGCGGTGCAGGTACCTCCCGAAACAACCGTGTCCGGTGAGGACCTGCGTCATGCGGTACGTGAGGGCGCCGTGACTCCTCCCGAGCCACTCCTCAAAGAGGGACTTACCGCCACGATGGTGGCGTGCCCTGCACTGGGTTGCGATAGTCGCCCCTCCAGGCCACCATGAGATCGCGCCGGAGCTCCGCCCGCTGCGCGACAACTTGCCGCGGCAACGGGGTTTCTCCCCGGCGCTGAGCCTCCTCGCGCCAGTCGTACAGGCGCAAGAAGACCCTCGCCTCCAGATCCCACGGTGGCAGTCCAGCGAGTAGGCCAGCTGCTTCGCGGGAGATCGTGCGGTACCCCCGGATTAGCCTGATGGCTATCACCCTTTGGGGCACGTTCAGGTAGTGCACAGCCCGCGGCCGTGCCGAACGTGCCCATACCGGGCCCCGTAAAGGGCCATGGACCGCATGACCCCCGCGTAGAGTTTACGGCAGGGGGCGTTTGGGCCTCCCAGGTTGGGCAGGAGCCGCTTGAATGCAGCACCTGCCTTCTCCAGTTTGGGGCCCAAACGTCGGAAGTGCTCGACGAAGCTCCACCGGCCGTCGAGGACGAGTCCCAGGTACTTCATCGCCCTCTCGACGCCGATGGTAGCCCCCACCGTGACTTGGGAGCCTGAAGGTGGCGCGTTCCGAAGCCCATGAAAGCACATGGCCTCGGATTTGTGCAAGGCCACCTCCAGTCCCAGCAGCTGGATCCTCTCGATGACTATCGCAACCCCGCGCGTCATTATGTCGGCCGCCTCCTGGTGCGACCTCCCTTGTGCCAGAACCAGCGTGTCGTCAGCGTAGCAGACCACGCTGACGCCGCTAGGGAGGTCGGCGCGCAGCACCAGTCGTAGCCGATGTTCCACAAGAGCGGCCCCAGTACCGACCCCTGCGGAACACCGCACGACATCTCGCCGGTTCCATTCCCCGTTGTGACCAGGGTAAATGATGGACCTATCCGACAGATAGGCCTCGACCACGCGACGAAGGTAGGTCGGCACCCGGTGATACCGGAGTGCCTCCTAATGCAACTCCAGGGAAGGGTGTTGAAGGCGTTGGCGATGTCAAGAGACACCGCCAAGACGACCCCCGGGACACAGCATCCCCGTCGTGAGAGCTCTCACGCGCATGATGGCGTCCACCGTTGAGCGCCCTTGCGGAAACCAAACTGGTGGTCCGCAAGGTCCGGCCCTATCCCCCCAAGGTGCGCGACGAGGCGGTGTGCGACAACTCGCTCAAAGAGCTTGCCCACCTCGTCGAGCAACACGATAGGCCGGTATGCGGACGGAGAGTCCGCAGGGCGCCCCGGCTTCCGTATGAGGACCAGTTTCCCTGTCTTCCAACGAAGTGGGAACTGGCCCCTCTCCAAGCATGCGCTGAGAAGCCCCCTAAGTCGAGGCCCGAGAGCCTCAAGGGCCAGGACCCAGGCCTTGCCAGGCAGGCCGTCAGGCCCTGGGGCGGTGTTTTTGGCTTTCAGCCTAGCCACCGCCACTCTCAGGTCCACCCCAGTCACCTCGGGGACATCGTCGTCGTCGGAAGTGTGGTCCGTCGTTGACACCGCGGGTTGCAGAGCCATGGGCGGGGGAGAGTGTTCCCCGCGCGAAGGGAACAGAGCGCTCACCACCTCCTCCACCAGCTGAGGCCGGAGACTCTGGGTCAGCGGGGGGGCCCATGGGCGGAGCTTGCCCCGCACCATTTTGTACGGGCGCCCCCACGGGTCCCTGTCCAGAGACCCCAGCAGCTCCGCATTGGCCACCTCCTTGGCCTGGACGATGGCCAATTGGAGGGCGGTCTTCGCAGCTCTGTAACCCTCGTACAGCTCTGCTTCCCTGGCTTCTGCATCCGGAGGGCGGATGCGCAGCCTGCGGTGTCTGGTGTACAGGTGCCTCGCAGCGACGCACGCCTCTCGAAGGGCGGCGATCTCGCAAGACCACCAGTACACCTGGCGTCGGGCGCGTCCTGGCGGGGCTCGGGGCATGGCCACGTCACAGATCTCGGACATGGTCTCCCGGAACCACTCCGCCTCGTCGTTGATGTCGGCGGGCCTGTCCGGTGATGACACCCAGGCCTGCACGACTGAGGCTTCCAGGAGAAGCTCCCGGTCCAGGTGCCTCAGCGCCCAACGTGGACCACTCGGGGTCTGCAGGACCGGCGCGCTAGGGTTCTGGGCGGAGACGTCAAACCGGATGTACCGGTGATCGGAGTAGGTCTCCACCCTCTCCTCTACGCGCCAGTCAAAGACACGCGGCAGCAGAGCGGGGCTGGCGAACGAGATGTCCACCACTGACTCGCCCCGCATCCGTACGCACGTGGGGACAGAACCCCGATTGAGGACGACCAGGCCTGCTTCCAGCGCCCAGTCCTCCACCATCCTACCCCGTGCATCTGTGCGTCGGGAACCCCAGGCCAAGTTCTTGGCGTTGAAGTCCCCTAACACTATCACGGGGAGGGAATAACTTCCGACGACGACGGACAACTCCAGGAGGGAGTTGTGGAACTCGGCGAGAGTTCGGCTCGGGGAGAAGTACACCCCCACGACGACTATCTCCCCGAACCGTGCTGCGACGCAACCCCTTCCACTCTTCACCCCTTCGAGGGAAGGAGTACCAGCGGCGGCCGACGATATGATGGTCACTGAGCCGCTAAGGTCCTTAACCCAGTCATCCCTGGGAAGGACAAAGTACGGCTCAGCGACCACGGCGATGTTGATCGACCACTGCGCCATGCTTTGGAGCAACAGATCCTGGGCACGGGCGCAGTGGTTGATGTTCGCCTGGAGGAAGCGTAGTGGAGCCAGGCTAGCACTCCATCACGTCTTCCTCCTCTTGAGGCCCAAGGACGGGCGCTGCGGCAGCAGCAGTGGCGACGGCGACAGCGGCGGCAGCGTTGGGGGCGGCGGCGGCCGCAGGAGCTGCGGTGGTGGCCACTGCGGAGGTGGTAGCGGTGGCGGCGACGGACGGCCCGCCCTTGCCCCCTTGACTTGGCGGGTGGGGCACAGGACTTGCTCCCTGCCCGGTGTTCGGCCGGCTTGCCAGCAGCCGCGCATGCAGTGCAGTGCGGCGCGGCACTACAAGCCACGGCCTTGTGACCGGGCTGACCGCAGCGGAAGCAGAGGGCGCTGCGGTCGACCTCCGAGGTGCAACGGACACCCACATGATGCCCGACATGGCATCGGAAGCACCTCAGCGGTCGGGGGTCAAGCAGCTTGACCTGCGCCGACACCCAGCCAACCAGCAATCTTCGGCCGTCTACGATGCGCTTGGCCGCCGTCACGGGGCAGCTCACCGTGATGGTGCACGTGCCCCTGAAGTCGGGACGTATGGTGCCCGCCTTGACTTCGTCGGCGGAGCACCCACCCGTCCTAGCGACGGCGGCCACCACCTCCTCCGCAGTAACTGAGTCGTCCAGGCCCATGATGCGCAGATCCGCGCACTTTTGGGGCCTGGAGACTCGGGCGTCGTCCGCACTTATGGACGCCCTAAGCCTCTCGGCTAGAGCGTCTGCGGCGGGCCCACTGGCCGCTCCTGGGACCTCCAGCATTCGGGCGCCCGTTGCGGTCACCCTGAGCCGGAGGCCGGAGGCGATACCCAGCTCCTGCAGGTTCACCGCCTCCTTTGCTTGGGCGAGCACGTCGCGGTACGACACGCCCCTTTTGACCGCGTCCGGCTGTAGTGTGACTACTACAGCCGCGGTTTTGGGGCGCGGAGCGCCGCGGCGGCTCGCTCCCTGCGCCGCCGTTTCTGGGCCTTCTTTGGCCGCTTTGGCCGCCCTCCGTTTCTTTTTCTTTTCCCCCACCACCTGCCACTCAGACTCAGTGGCAGAAGAGGTAGGGGCCGCAGACGGTGTCGGCTTTGGAGGGCGTTTCGCCACTGGTGCCGACGACGGAGCCGGTGCTGACGGTGGCACCGGGGGCCTCTGCGCCTGGACCGCCCTTGCGGTCTTGGGCTTTGGCTGAGCGGGCGCCCTCCTGGTCGGTCCGTTCGGCGCCGCGACAGGGGGCTTGCTCGGCGGTCCCCTTCTGGGTGGGAGTGCCGCTGCAACCGCGGCCGCATAGGAGGCCCTTTGGGCCGCTGGGGGCTTCGACGCCGCGAGGGGGGGGCGCAGGACCCTGCCCTCCAGGACTGAGAAGCGAGCCTGGAAGGCCGCCATCTCCTGACGGACTAGGGCCAGGATCTGGCTCTCAGCCGGCGCAGTCTGCGCCTGTTGTCTGGCCCCACCGCGCTCCGCCCCCTGCTCGCGCATCTTAGCGAGCTCCGCCCGGAGACTCCTGTTCTCCTCCACAAGAGACTCCAGGGCGGCCGTCAGGCGACCCACCTCCTGCTGCAGTTTGGCCAGCTCGCTCACGGGAGCCCGGCCAAAGTTGCTCACCGCTGCGGCGGTGATGGAGGCGGTGGCGGCCTCAATGGCGCCGTCTTTGCTGGCCTTTTTCCGTTTTAGGGCCACCTGCCTGATGGCGGACTCCACCGTCTTCTCAAAGTCCGCCCTCCGCTCCCGGTCGGAGCCGATGGCCGACTCCTCCTCGGAGGAGGAGCTCGGATGAGCCGCTCCTCCGCCACCCCCAGAAGCCCCAGCGGACCCTTCGCTGACGGGCCTCCTGGCGACCTTTTTGGCCGAGGCCCCGCGACCACCAGAGGAGGACCCGGGGTCCTCCTCCTCTTGAGGAAGGCGTCGACCCGGTGGTCCTTCTTGTTGCGGGGGAGCTTAAAACCCCCCGCATCCCCCTCGCTGGACACGGACTCGGATTCCGAGTCCTCATCCCACTCCTTTTCGTTTTTATCATTATTATTTTTTGAAGTTAGTGAATCCATATAGTTCCCACGATCATGAGAGCAATTGTTCGTCCACCCCGGCAGTGGCCTCATACCGGGGCAAGCCTACATACTGTTGGGGGCGGCTGGCCCCAACAGGGGGGAGCGCTAACGACCGTGTCCCCCACGGCCATTCATCCCCTCGCCGCGCTCCCGAAACTTGGGATTGGGTGGTTTTTTATCAAGAGGTGTCCTTCCTCTGGGCCGGGCGATTAAGCCAAGCCCTCGGCGGCGGCATTATGCATGCCTCCGTCTGCTGTCCGGCCAACCCGGCTCAGCAAACCCGCCGAAAGGTTTGCTCTTCGTTGTATGAAGAGCAAACGACCACCGCTTTGGTGCGCCTGCACCTCCGCGGGTATGGCCGCATCCTTGCCATGTCCACTAGCGTCGACTGGTCAGGAGCGGCCCCTCCCTGGGTCCCTCTTTGTCTGGCCTCTCCCCTGAACCTTTCCGGCATGAGTATCTCTACCGGCAGAGCTTCAGGATCATTGAGGCACGCAAGCCCCACCACGACGGCAACGTGGGGACCCCCTCGGTGGGGTAGATCTTCCTCTTCCTCTCCATCCATCTACATTCATACTTAGCACACACTTTGTTGCATGCGTATCATCCCTCCTCATTACATGCCCATATGTTGACAACTTTCTACTTCTCACCTTTTCTGTAACTGGCACTACTTCCTCTTATACAATATAAAAAGTAAAAATTAGTAACTTTTCTATATCGATTCTAGCACAACGAACTGTGTCTAAGTAAAGTACATAATATAATAAAGAATCGATTAAGTTAAAAGCTTTTTCGTAGAGTGTATTACTCTCAAAGTGAGTGTCGTGAAATGTGTAGACAAACATACGTTTTATGTATGTGTATGTATAGATATAGAAGCTACTGTTACTTTTGTATTTTTATACAAAGTTGTGTATATGGAGATGGTGGGAAATTATCTATGATAGGAACAAATTCACTGTTTCGTTACAATTCTGAGATCTACTATGGAATGCCCGGAAATAAAACTCACTCTTGAAGAGTCTTTAGCTGATTTAAAGTCGCTTATGATAATAATTATTATTGTACTTTTTTAGTACAAGAGAATCGTACTTGTAATAAATAACTGAATAATAGTTATTCATAAAATGAATACCAATCAAGTAAAACAAATTAATTACCAAAGGACCATGGGCAAAAATGTATGAAGCCTGGGCTCACCAACCAACAGAGATGATACCACTTTGAATATACTTGTAAAGCACTAAATATAAAGATTTAAACTAATTTTTGCGAAGAATCCATGGGGTTATTTTGCTATAAATATTTTTCTCCGACCATAAATAAACTAATATTCTGCAAAAAGTAGTGCTGTTATGGCATTGTAGGTTTTGTTATTGAACACCTTTAACTAGTTTTAAGTCCAGGTTTAATGTATACATAAAAAATGAAACAGCTGCTTACAGTTAAAATTATTTTTGTTAACATTTGAATCAATATCAATAATAATGTCGTCTAAATATCCTGCCGGTGGATTATGCATATCTACAATTTTCGAAAGTTGCCCTCGATTTCTCAGGGTTTCCATCATCAGATCCTGGCCTGGTGATGAAGGTGGTCCCATAATCCTAGCATAATCAAATCCTGCGAATTAGGTTTTATGTCATGTATAACCAAGCGCACTACGACTCTTAACAATTGTCTTTTTCTACAAAACCTATTTATTTATTTATTTATTCCTTTATTTCAGGCAACTAAGGCCCATAAAAATAAAATACAAAATATAAAAAATACTTATAAACTAATACATATGCTTACTTATAACAACACATACAATACTATAATATTCAACTTAACTTACTATACATACATACAAAATAACAAAGAAAATAAAAACTACTGCACACGGATCATCGGCGTCGTGTTACGCTGACTGGTGTCACGTAGCCGGCCACGAAACCGGCGGAACACAACACCTTTCGGCCAAAGGTCCTCCTTTAGGAACTTTTCGAGATCGCTCGTTGGAACACGCACCACAAACGAATTGAAGTTCATGTTGTGACGCGGCTCCAACCTCTCGACCCTCAAGGTCCATTTGGTCTTTATGCGCAGGTACTCCACGATTTCCTCAGCCTTCGTGGAGTGGTGCAGTCTGGACACGTACAGCAGCGTCGTATGAATAGCTGGACGCAGCAGCATATTGGGTCCTGTCAGTGCAGTACCGCACTGGTTCCGACAAGGAGGCTTCTTCTTCTTCCTCTTCTCTACCACCTTGAAACCATCCTTATCGCACGTGTCCTTCTGTGGACCCTGCCTCTTCAAAACCTGTTTTGGTTTCGACTGGCTCCGTTTACCCCCTTTTGGTTTTTCCGCTGGTTTTGTCTGCGAGATTTGTGGCCCAGCAGGCTTATTAGCGGCTACTATTGCTGCGTAGGCTCTTTTGGGGGTCGCCGAACCAACGCAAGTCATCGTCTCTACCGGTGTCGAGGCAGGGACGGCGGCGGCACACGTTGCAACGCATGCATTCTCGGCAGTTGGTGACGCATTCGAGCCCGCCGACTCGAAACTGCATATGGAAGCGTTTTTTGCCTCGCGACGCGTGTTTACATTTACAGCGTCGACATTCGTAGGTGACCTACTTGCAGAAATTGCATTACGCAATGATACTACTTCTGCCCGTAGATCACTGATGGTATTGTTGGACACCTCCAGCTGATGCTGCATCTCGGCCTGGCTTTGCTTCAGGAGTGTAATGTCCTTCAGCAACCTGGTGACATCTACGTGGTCGAACGTGACGGGAGGAAGCTTGTGCAGATCCTTCGCCACGAATTCAGGCACGTCGTCCGGGTCGGTCTCCTTGAACAGCGTTATGATGTCCTGGACACTCTTCTGTGTGCCATCCCTTCGACGAGACGGCATCTGGCTGACTTTGCCAAGCGTCGTGAACAGCAGCAACTTGGCACTGCTAATCTCATCCTCCTTGAAAGATGATTTGCAGATCTGCATGATGCTGACTTCGTCCATGTAATCGATGGCATGTTTTATAAATGCCAACACCTCATTGGCTACAAGCAATTTAGGTGCATATCTTTTTTTTGCCATGGAATTGAAGGTAGTGCCCATAGTAACAATTTTAGTACAAACAAAAACCTTCACAATGGCATATGCTATAACTCTGTTGGACAATGAGCCCAATTTGACTCATGGTCCTTTTCGCCACCAATTTCATTCGCGTCCCGGCTCCTAGATAAAAAGTACTCTAAAAAAGCCAAAAAAAATGTAAAAGTGTAAAAAGTAAAAAGTAGAGTAGCCTTTCTCAATAAACAGGCTATCTTTCACTATAAAGAGGTTTCTGAACAAGCACGTTTAAGCAAACAAACAAACTCTTACTATAGATCGCGAACCAAACATTTTATCTGCCTAAGGTTCAAAGCAAATGAATAATTGGATGCTGTATATAATTTCAAAAACATAAATCTGTATGAAATCTGAAGTGCACACGTGTATTGCAAGCATGCATTATTTATTATTCTATTAATATTAATGCACTTCATACAAATGCACTTTGTTAATAAATTAAACCTTTTCAAATGAAATTGGAGCGGTATCATTAATTCTCCAAATGTTTTCTAGAACCTATGTTGTCATAGTATGGAATAAAAATGTCTGAGCATTTCAACTGTACAAAAATTTGCTGTTTTCCCGAGGTTTCACCAGCGTCTTCTATGAACTTTTGCCCGTACCCAGATAAAATATAGCTTAAGTTACTCGGGAAGACTATAGCTTTTTGACATATATGTATGTTATATTAAAAATGTGAAAGTAACTATGTTTGTCTGTCGCATTTTCACTCCACGAATACTTAACCTATATGTGTTGGTACCCTCATAGTTTAGTAATGCCCATTTTCACCAACAAATACCTAAATTAAGGCCCTAAGAGCATTTAGGGAACACTTAATACGAATTTCGTTTTCACCAAAGTTTAAGTTTAAGTATAGGGGGAGCCCATTTGCTAAGTGACACATAGTTAGGGAAACGTTAAGAGATTGTTAGTGAAAACAGCCTCAAAAAGCTTGTCTTATTAGAAAGACACAGAGATACAGTAAGCATTGACTGATTTTTCAGTTTTACATCTTGATCTCTCTTTAAAAAAATTTATGTATAAACATAGATCTAAGAACTTATTCAATTTTAATAAGACATCACGAAAATAATTTCAGACAATGAATAATGATTCAGTCTAGACTATCAAAAACTTTCTGAAAATCAGTCAATCAGCAAATGACCTACCATCTGAAATAGCAACCTATAAAACGTACTATACATATGAATTACTATGGGTTCCCATAATATTCTGAACCCTCTCATTTTCACCCTCATTTATATGTAACACATGTATGAATATAGTAATTTCAGGAATTCCTATATTAAAGAATAATTTCGCTTTTCTTGGGAGACAAAAGGAGTCAACGTTTCGTATATATACAAATATAATAAGACTGACGAGTTATCTCGAATGTGCTTATCTCAGAAAGTAATGGTCCTATTTGAAAAAATATTTCAATTAATATTGATGGTCTATTTATCCATGTCCGTTTTGTACGCAGGTAGAATTAGTTCAGGTATCTATAAAAATACATCATCAGACGTCTTAGACGGTTCTATAACAATAAATATGTAAGTTCTTAAACCATTGTATCAGACAACCACTTTTTTAGTTGGTTACCTATTAAAGCTATGACCAGCATTTAACAAGTGGGCCTAAGTTCATTGATCCATTCAACAAGACTTCAATACTTAACCCAATAAAATAAAAATACTCTCATAAGTATACCTAAAACGTTGTCGTCACCAGATTTCTGTTTATCCCACAACGTGAATCATCGCATACAGTTCATAAATATATATTCGAATTTACGCAAGCACAATCGCAAGAAATCATTAGCGTGCTACTGAAATAAAATTCTCTGGTTTGGTTTTATAGCTATAGATATGAATGTGGTTTGTGGTTTTGGAAAAAACTTTTGGCTGTTTGGCTAGTCTGTATTTGATGAGATCATTCGTTGTATAATCATCAACCACCAATTAAACTTTTACCAATGCAACTTTTCTAAGTTTGTCTGTACTTTCTAAGTATATCTTAGACACCAATGGCTGATAGGTGAAGGAAGACATCTTGAGGAAACCTGGACTATATAGTCTGAAATCACCAACCCGCATTGAGCAAGCGTGGTGATTAATGCTCAATCCTTCTCCGTGTGAGAGGAGGCCTGTGCCCAGCAGTGGGACGATAAAAAGGCTGTAACTAACTAACTAACTTTGTTGGGGTCAGCTTTCAATCTAATTTCTCAACCCGGGCCATCTGATATCCCTTGCTAGGCCGGTTGTCAGACTTTCTAGCTTCTTCCTACCCGTAACAACTTTCAAAGATATCGGGATCCACCAATTTAACGTGCATTCCCAAAAACGGGGATACTCGTCATGTAAGATGGTCCCATCCACAAACCACTCTTAGCGTTGCATAAATTAATTATCGACGATATTGATGAAAATTTACAGTAAGTAATTTAGTTAGTTCATATTCAAAATGACAGACAACCTTATAAAGGTCGCCGAAAGACGCTGGATGCAGGTCGCCTCCAACAGGTATCTGTGGAGATCTAAGGGGAAGGCCTATGTTCAGCAGTGGACGTCTTTTGGCTGAGATGATGATGATGATGATATTCAAAATATCATATAGAGGCTTTTTCTAAGGGTTCAGGAAGCAGGTAAAACCGCTGTCGGAAGCTAGTATTAATATAAAACAACTATTTGAACCATTAATACTGCAATCAGGATGTAAGCCCGTTCATTTCTCAACGGGCGCACGTGGGTAATTTATTATTGTTTAATGAGTGCACGCATGCGCGTACGCACACTGCAGATGTTTGATGCATGCCATTAATAGCATAAATGTAGCATGTGTACATTGATATTGAACGTTGTGTTTTGAATGCCTTTAATAATAAAAAAATCTAGAAAATTGTGCTCAAAGAAAGTTACTATTGATTACTTTTTTTTTTCGATCTTCCGGTATTTTACATACTACTGTACCCGGATAAAATATAGCCAAGGTTACTCGGGGATTGTGTAGCTTCCTAACAGTATAAGAATTTTTCAACTCTCTTATGTACTCCCCTTATGTACTCCTCTTCTGTTCTCCCCTTATGTTCTCCTCTTATGTACTGTCTTATTTAATCTCTTATATACTCCTCTTGCGCGGCAGTAAATGGCTCATCGTCACTCTACGAATGCACGAGGAAGGCGGCCATCAGAGAGGAGTGGCGGCGGGTTGTAAAGCTTGCCACCAACACCTGAAGTGATGACCACGACCACTCTGTCAAGAGTGATAACGACAAAGAAGATACTCCTCTTATGTACTCCTCTTACGTATGTACTCTCTTATGAACTCTCTTGTGTACTCTATTATGTACTCCTCTTATAAGTCTGTCTTAACGGATTTCCTTAGTCTTCAAATGGGTAGTACCTATATAAAAGTCAATTCCGTCTCCCATCCACATACCGACCGCATCAATCGCTTAACCTCACATACCATTCAAGCTCTCAATACTTCACCCGTACATACGTACAAACAGTCAAACATTTAGTGTTAATACAAACATATACTCACGCAAATAGAAAACCTATATTTAGTACAAATTCTAACTACTAGTACTTAATCCGTAACTAGCTTATATAACGTGGTGTTGTCTGCGTTTTTACAATAAGTTAAAACCATTTTAACTGACTTTAAAAAAGGTCGCCAATTTGACCTGTAGGTATGTAGCTAACAATATGGTGTTTAAGAGCGATTATTTCGTTTCACTGAAACGATTTTGATGTGGTTTCAAATGTTTGTGAGAGTCAAAGGAAGAATTGAGGTATTTTATTGAAATCGATTTTGTATTTTATGTAAAAAACGTTATTGAGTGACTGTTTAGTTTGCATGTAGATTTTCATAATAACAGTTTTATTTATATTCCGTTTCCTAGATATCTTATTTAGTCAAACTATTTCGGAAGTACGCGATAGTATATAGACATAAAAAATTCTTTTTCACACCGCGTGAGGAAGACCATGAGTTTATCATAACTGAAAATTGTGTATTTATATTCATGGTGAAAAAATATAATTATCCCTTCTTCATTTAAAATCTGTAACTTTTACGTGACAGACAGACTCAAACAATATTAAAACCTACACATATATATAGAACTCGCATTTTATAAGCGCGTCTATAAATACAAGCACTGACCCCGATGCGGTCTACTATTTATGGTGAAAATGTCCGTCCGTTGCGATACCAGACCGACCCCGTTTTGTAACGCCGTGATTATAAATCTATCGTAGTCTTGGTAGTTTTTACCTGAAGATTTTCCTGTATTTTATTATGATAATGAAAATGCTGAAGAGTTTGTTTGTTTGTCTCTGCGTGGTTATTTCAGGAAGTATAATGGTCTACTTTGAAAAATTGTTTTAGTGTTACATAGCCCATTTATCAAGGAAGTCTTTCAAGCAAATACTCTGTGAAGTAGTTCCTACAGGATATGGTTAAGCCCGCTGGCAGAAGCTTGTCATTTATATCTGGTCAATATCTTTTCAGCCGTAGAACATCCAGTGCTCAACATAGCCTATGTTACACAGGCCATTTATTTGTAGCCAATACATACTTTCATACAAGACGCTGGTTGCAGGTCGCCTCCAACAGGTATCTGTGGAGATCTAAGGGGGAGGCCTATGTTCAGCAGAGTACGTCCTATGGCTGAGATGATGATGATGATGATGATGACTAACTTTCATCAGCGGTTCCATCATCATCCTACCTATAGGACAGCCTCCTTTTTGGGAAGTCGGTTAAAATTTTTCTAATCAGTTCAGTAGTGGCTGAGATTACCATGTTCAAGTACTGATGTAGGCATTCAAACGGAACTTTTCAGCTTCAGGTAGTAATAAGTAAGCAGTAGGCAATCATGGAAAGTATTTCCCCGAAAACCATAGAGCCATGACAACAAAACACTCGTATGGGAATGTTATCATGAAGATAATTTCAACAATTTATCGATTCTCTGCTGTTGTTCGATAACTTATCTTTAGTACTACGTGCTGAAGCTTTTGTTTAGAAGTCGGATAAGGCTGTTGTATGAGCTGAAAAATACCTCTTGGATGCATTCATAATATACATAGGTATACTTGCTCACTGCAGTCTAAATTGTCGACAGTTAGAAGAAAGTAGTGGATTCATTGATCATTCATCACCACCATTTCCATACTGATTTATGAGACCGAAAAATCTGTCGGTCGACTAAAAGTTTGCAGTGGTACTCATAGGTAAAGACATTTATAATAATGATCATTGATCAATATTGGGACGCAGGTCATTCCTACCTGGTTTTCAACTAAAAAAGTTCACCTAGAGCATTTTGTATCTCTCACACCTATTGAACATTGCGAGCATCAATCAATCAATCATTTTCATACTACTTACAATATTATAAACATGAAAGTTTATTACTCTTTGCCCCAAAAACGTACTGTTCCCAACTTTTTAACTGATTGTGCGAAGTTCGTAGTTCTTTCATAGAAAACTAATGAACAGCTGACAATAAATACCTAAATAGATTGATGACACAAATACCCACTTTTTTCATCACCAAACAACCAAGCAAAAAATACATTACTCAACCAATTAGCAACTGACATTCCCACAAAATAAACGTATCTACAATAATCTTAATGATTCCAAGACAATTATTTTACACGGAAACACCATTGAATGAAGTTTTTGGCACAAAACATTCACATTTAGTGAGCCAAACGATTGAAATTAACTCGTTATCCGAACCTGGCCTCAGTTTATAAATATCTTGCGTTCACTAATAATAAATAAACGGGTGAACTGGGAAGAAAAAGTGTGACAATCTTGCTGTAGTACAATAGCTGCGAGCTATTTTTTCGAAGCCAAAATAATTAGATGGGAATTCACTATTAGTAGGCTATTTTTTTTTTCAAATAATTCTATAAAAGCTCTTTCAAAACTTCAAACTGGTTGCACGGTTCCAAAGAGTAAGTGTCATGGAGAAGAACCGGTAAGAAACTCCAAAGACAGTCTTTTGAAAACACAAGTGTTTACAATAGTTTTCTAGCTAACAAAATAGGTATATTTTTAAATATATACTGTTTCTTGCATAATTATCCATTTGTACACTGAAAGATCTGCTGCTGCTATACCTACTGCTCCACACAAAAATGTCTCCTAAATTGACGCACAATATAAGAGGTTTATAGACGTAACAAACCGTTAACTGTCCTATTAGATTTTATACTCAGGACTGCAGTCTAGATATTGTAAAAATACTATGAACAAAAATACTTTAAAATCTACAATGCAGCTAACCACACGAAGGCCAACCAATAGGCTGTTATGTGACATCAAGAATTGTCTAATTCATCATAAATATACATACATAGTAAGTCATATAGCGAAAAGCCACATACTATATTTACGTCAACTGGGCCAAGAACTAACAGAATTCAGATACAAATGATATGCTGAGTCAGACTCCGTCTACCAAGGAATCAGTTGAGGTAATTTTAGTCCAAGATTCGTTTAGATTACGCCAGACGTACCGTGGATGAGATTTGGCAAATTACCTGGTAAAGGAAAAGCTGATTCTTGACATAAAAATGTTTCGTAATCAGATCTGCTGAATTATCATGAACTGCATAGCAGTTAATTCTGACCTCTCTACGGTCGTGTCGGATTACCGTCCCATCGGGTTATGAGAGTGAAGGAATAGTCAGTGCACTTGTGTTTGCGCAAATGCTCGTGCACTATAATATGTCCTGCGCAGCTGGCTGATCTCCTTATATGAGAACAGCCGCCGTGGCCGAAATCGACCGTGGACGCCATTAATTCTGACAAAGCTACACAGGTCGGCCCGTGGATAAGTGACCATTTTGTCATAATGAGTTCCTCTGTTTCTCAGCTGTCATAGGCAACTGTATACTAGATAACAGCTACCCCTTGATAAGACTGGTTGTCAGTCTGGCTGCTGACGACCTCTAGCGACTGGATAATATGTACAAATAACAGCCACCAATTTAGGTGCCTTCCGATACATAGACAGAGGAACTCGTCTTGACATAGAGAGATGGTTACCCATGAACCGACCATGCCAAACATTGCTTAACCCTATGATTGATCAAACCGTGCGACTTTTACTAAGCTTCCTTAAGACAGAAATTATTTTGTAGGTAATCCAAAAGTTATATACCTATTTTTCGGAGTTTTAAGCTCTGAAAACTTATATTTTTCTTCACACAAGTTTTTATCCTATGAGATATAAAGCGGATTTTCTTGGAGTACGTAAACACATAAAAATTCATTGTTTTCTAGTAAACGCTGCACTACTTTGTTTGTTTTCAATAATTTATTTGTGCAATGAATATTGGTATTATTGCATTTTTGCTGCAATGTGGAATTACTCTATATTTTGGTGGACAAAATAGTTTTATCTAACTTGGGTACATTAGATTGAACTCTTAAATTATTTATTAAAGAAAAACTAATGGATTTTATTTAGCCAACTTACTTCCGCCAGCCGTTTCACAACGCAAATCCGTCACACGCACGCATTCAGTGATACCTTTTTTGCGCACCCGGATAATTAACCTATGGCCTTCCTTGATAAATGGGCTTTAAAACTATGAATGATTTTTCAAATCGGACCAATGATTCCTGAGTTTAGCACGTAGGTACAACAAAACAAAACCTGAAGCATTTGATACCAGCGGTAGGTATATTTTCTTGAAGAAACGGCTGATTATTTTGATTCTACGAAACAGTGTTTTGATAACTCTTCAAATAGTTTTTAAATAAATACAAGAACAGTTTGATTGTTTTCATTTTCAATTGTTATTGCACTAACATTGCATCTAAGATTGAGTGGAGTGTAAATAAAAAAATATTTAAGCTTATTTTGTTTTTACACTGGTTAAACAAAGATGGAAATCGTTATTTCTTCTTGTTATTTCGAAACCAATTTATTTTAAAAACGTACAAAAAATACAATCATTAAAAAAATTGAATCTACAGTTATCCTACGATCAATGGCCAAAGTCCCAGACAACATGCTTAACATATTTACACCCGCGTCCCATGGAAACTACTGCCTGTGCCGGGATAAAATATAGCCTATGTTACTAGAGGACAGTATATCTTACCAACTTACAGTCAAGTGGAAGAAAGTCTTTAGGCTACAAACAAAAAAATGTTTCCCCTTTATTATATTAGTATAGACGTAACTCTTTCTATTTGCAATATAGAAAAACTTTGGCATAATTATGATATTAGCAAGGATTAGTTTACAATGTAAGTTTTACAACATAGTGCAGTAGGGTCATTGCACTACAAAGTCACTTTGTCCTGTATTGGGATTCTATAAAACTCGATCAACAACTCGCATTTCACTTCGATTCGTAATGTCATTTCATACTTTAGGGGAGGTAGGGGAGCGATGGGCACTTTTTCACATTTATTGCATAAAAAATCAGATTTTACAGATAATCAACTTTTATTGCCATTTCTTATGTTTGGATAGATAAAATCAAAGAGCTATCCTAAAAATTACAATCAGTTTCAAC